>NC_133112.1:690900-1035900 GCF_022965805.1 Primulina eburnea | reverse complement strand
CTTCGAATTTCATATCATATAGTGCTTTATTAGCTTAGCTTACTTTACCCAATAGTGCATGATACACATTCAATGGATTATATATATGACAACGGAAAATATTATCGACGTGACATCAAAATATACCGACTTGACATTGAGAATGTTGTTATGTTATATATCGATCACGTCAGCATACCAACGAAAAAAAACTAAAATGTGTAGGTTACTGAAAAAAACGTGAATTGATCGATACCAAGACTAAAAATGGAAAAAAATCCAAATTATATGACAAAAATTTTATTTTCAATTTCATAAATATATATGCTTCAAGGATTTAGTTAGTCTCTGTAACGCCCCATATTCGATAACTGTCCTCACTGTATCAAGACGGGTCTTTACAGCGTGCTTATATCCTCACTCACGTACACGCATCCTGGGAAACTTCCCAGGAGGTCACCCATCCCAAAATTGCCCCAAGTCAAGCACGCTTAACTTTGGAGTTCTTATGTGATGAGCCACCGAAAAGAAGATGCACGTTCGTGATATGAGTAGCACCAATCAAATCTTTTAAGCCCTCTTCAACTGTACAGTCCATTACATTGATCAGTCTCGGAATCCCTCTCCTTCCGGTGTAAGAACAGTTCATTCATGTTCCCTCCACCTAGAAGCCTGCCAGGAGCCGCTCATTGTCAGTGCCACCTCAGGGCACCAGCGATCACCCCCCGCCCTCTTCAGCCCCGGGCCTCACAGTCTCTAACAGATTAATCCTTGGTTGGACCCCCTGTTAACTTAACCTACAATGTACTACAAGGAAAACTAACTTTTAACCGAATTTAAATGGCTGTTTTCAGCTATTCACGTTAATAAATTCATCAACTTATATTATTCTATCTACCGCAGTTGCTCTCAATAATTTGACTTATGTCCAACCTCTCAGAAAGTAAGCATTTTAATATTAGATTCACTGATCCTTTGTTGGGCATCGAGTACCAAAATTTCTTCCTCTTTAACCATACTTTACACAGACTGATTTATAAGTTGTAACCTGCATAATTACAATTGATGCACAGATTTTCTTAATTTTGGGATTATCATAAATAATTGTCACTGTGCTATTTAATTAGTAATTGCAAGATTTAATTTTTAGATAGACGTAAACGACTAAAGTTCCTACAAGAAGTAATATTGATTTGGACAGAGGAAGATAATCTAACGAACATATACGAGGAAAACCAGAATGCAAAGACATACCAAGTTTAGGAAAACTATTGGGGTCTCATCATCATGCTACTTGTGGTTACTTGGTTTGCATCTGAGCTAACGGTAGGAATATTGGGGGAAATACAACGTTGGGTTACAAGTTAGGTTGAGAAAATGAATTAAAGTTGTATGCAATAATGCAAGCATAGTTACAAAAATAATTTTTTTAAAAAAAAAAACAAACGATGGCTTTACTCACTGCTTGGTGAGGATGATAAGATATTGATTTATTAATCATCCTTGCTTTGTCTATTGCTTGGATCTAATTCTACAAAGAATTAGTGATATGCACTATTATCTTACAAAGTATATTGGTTTATTATGATTATATTATGCATCGTTCATCATCTCATCCACGAGTAAAACTTAAATGTTTTCTAATGAATGATCTCTATATTGCTTATTTAGAAAACTTTCTTGTCTTTTTCATAAAAAAAAAATCATTTTGGCTCTAATTAAAATTCTTTCTTGCAAATGAAGGAGTTTGTTTGTTGGGTAAGTTATATCTTAGCTTGTAAATTTTCATTCAATTAGTTGCTCAAATTGATTTGTATTCAAGTCTTGAGTTTCTGGTTCTTTTATTGAGGGGCAAGCAATGAATTCCAGTGGTTGAGCATTACAATCTCACCTTTTCATCCAGCCTATCGCTTTAATACCTTTTTCTGTTTAATAATATCTTTCCATGTGATTAATTGACTAATATACATAGAACCCCTAATCACACGGTTAACTATCAATTAGTTAAGAAAATCACTCAAAAATTAATTATGATCAATAATATCAAATTATTAATGTGATTCAATAGACTATAGTTATAGTTTATTGGAATTTAATTAATTATTTTCCACTTTTTTAATTAACGTTGCCATTGGAGCATGAGTCATATATTCTGCTGAACGTCGTCGTTCTTGCCAATGTTGTATGTCTTTTTTCAACTACTCAAGTCCGATCCATATATATATATATATATATATATATATATATATATATATATATATATATATGTGTGTGTGTGTGTGTGTGTGTGTGTGTGTGTGTGTGTGTATATATATATATATATATATATATATATATATATATATATATATATATATATATATATATATGGATGGACCAACCACTGATCATTTTCCATTTATTAGTAAATTTATTAAGCCATCAATTTTACTAATGGACCATGTGTATTCTCATGAGATGTAAGGGCACCATAGTCCCAATCACCTCCCATTGAACATCACTTTTGTTCTTCTGTTTGATTGTAAGTAAAAATGGGGATTTACAGTCTAACAATACATAGTAAAAAATCAATATTTATTTGGTAGTAATAATCTAAATAATAGGTTCATTATTAAAATATGAATCTTCACATACTATAATTTAATTAATTATTGTAGATACAAAGTCTTTAATTCTAACATTATTAATCTCTTAACACATTTTTTCGTATTAGTTAGTTCATTCTTAACTTAAAATAATGAAGAAAATTCTATGATTACAAATATTCTCATTCGATATATACAGAAAATAGGGATAGATGAGAAAGTGAAAACAATTTTCTTCATTATGTTCACTAAACTTGATTATTGTAGAAAACAGCCATAGCGCACCCAAGTGCAATACATGCATGTGTCTGTCTCTACTTTTCTTCAAAAGGTTATGTTTACTTTTACTGTTTAATTTTGAGAAATCAAGCTGCCAAACTTCTTAATTCTTCCCAGATTAGAGCATAATATTATATATAAATTAGTGTATCACATTTTTGAGCAAATTAAGAAGAAATAGGTTCGTGTGATGTTTTGCCCTTTAAGTTTTTTGCACGTTTCATCTCCTTGTATTAGACACACACACTCTCTTGAATTGAAGACTTGAACCTTGAAAAAGAAGCAAAGAATTTACGCATGCAAATATAGTAAGAGTATATATATAGTTAGGTAACTACAAATTAATACATTAATTTATATATTTGTTATTTTATAAGATCAAGTAAATATAGGGTAACAAAAATGTAATTTTAATATAGTTTCATAAACTTCTAAATTAACGATCCCCAATAAATAAAAGAGTTAGATAAAAAAACAAAAAAAAACTAATTAGTGATTCCATTTATAATCGATCAGATTATAACTATTATAATTCGTCACACGCGGTAATTACTTTAAAACCAATTATTTTAAAAACATACACCTACAAATTAGGTACGCATACGTATAATAATTGCATTAAGTGATATTAGTATTAATAGTCAAAAGTACAATTAATTAATAGAATTCAATCAAACATAATTGTCATGCACATAATAGAACATGCGTATGTCAGTAAGGAAAACATAATGGATATACAATATAATAATTATTTTTTTAAAAAAAATTATTATCATATATAAATTTTTTTAATGAGCCAAATTTGGCCTAAATTAAGACTTTCATAAATAAATGCATCAAATTCAGTTATGAGTTATTATTATATTTTAAACACTGAAGTATATGTTGATCGAGATTAAATCATGAAATAATAATAGATTTAATAATCGTATTAAACACAAATCCGTTATATTGGACAATCAAATATCAATTTCAATGACATTACCAACCAAGCAAACGACACCCAAGCCCAATTTTATACTCTACTTCTCATATATTTAAGTTTTATTATTACTAGTAACCGTGGCACATGCGTTGCGTGTGTCCTGAATACATGTGGCTAATATATTAAATATTCATGATATTACAACATAATGACGTCACAAAATAAAGAAGAGAGTTTATTTTTCAGGTGGTTAGTTTGGAGAATAAATAATATTATTTTTTTACGTGAGCAGTTTCATTATGACGGTGAATATAATATTATTTGTTAAGAAAAAATATAATATAAAAAATGAGAAAGGATAAAATAGGAAAGAAAGTTGGTGTCCTCGTAGAGCGGTTATTATTAGGAGCTCAACTATAATAAAATAGTAAATAGTAAATATAAAAAATTAAGAAGGGTAAAACAGGAAAGAAAGTTGGTGTCTTCATAAAGCGGTTATTATGAGAGCCTCATACTTAATATAATAGTATAGATATATGTTTTCACATAAAATAAGAAAGTTATTGAGAAAATAAATTTTACAATAAAATTTCTCATTTTATCCTTATCTAATGAATTTTTTAGTAGGATAATTTTTTTTTTGAATTAGTTAATTTGTTTGATGATGATGGTAGATCGGTAAAAGAATATAAAAAATAATAATAAATATGGAAATTTGATTTTATATTTGAGACGAATAAAAAAATGTATTTGGTGTATATAGACTAAATATAAATTGTAGCAAGACGAAGCCGGAGAAGACCCGTGGCCAAAAGATCTGAAGAAGAAGTAAACTTGTTTGGTATGAATAAAATTAATTAATTAATTAATTAAGTGGCACCAAATTATGTGAAAGCTGAAGCTTGTGGGGATCACGAGGAGCTGAGCAAATGCGCCATGTGAGGTAGGAGACTACCAGCTGGTTATGTCTTAGTGCGTGGGGTCTTCATTACCTTTTACTGTGTCCCCTCAAACTTTGTCTCTTTTATACGTATACATATACGTATGTGTATATATATTATTATTATTCTTGAAATATATATTAGTGATTATTACACACATATATTTATTTCATTCGGTGTTTGACTCAAGTTCTACAAATGATATTAGAGTCATAAATCATCATGTCGTTTATATATATATTGATTTATCATCATTGTATAATGCGTGTATTTCTTGAGATGATCATCTCAAGAAATCAAATCACCATCATATTTCATCGGATCGATAAACCGAAAGTAAATCGATATATATATACATGTGTTGGTGTCTAATATGATGGAATAATTCGAATATGACATATATTAAATCATGTTTCTATGTGGAGCATTAATAGGTAAATTAAAGTTTGATTAGGATATAGTGTCCCCTGATTAATAATATACATGGTTAATCAGACTATAGGCCAAAAAATGCAAACCTTGATTTAGAAACGAGAAAATAAGGACGCTTTGAGTATGATATTAAAATATGTGAACTAATATCAATCACAAAGATTTAGGGTTTTCCCCATAATTAATGGGAAGAAGCCATGCTAATTGTAATCCTTCGTGACCCGAATTCTATATATTAGACATGTAATCTATATTGGTCGCAACTTTAATCACGAAATTTTTGGGATCTGTATATAATGATAACGAAGAGATTTGTCGTAGACCTTTATTGTATTTACCCACACATTTTACATGAAAATTTAGGATTATTTGGTAATGCTGAATGTTTCTTCTTTATTCGATCATATGGTTAAATTAAGTTTTTTACTTAAATGGATATATATACTTTTATTTGGTGTCTTCTTGTATATATTCGTCTTGCGTAGCATGCGATTTCAGAATGTCCTTATTTATCAATATTTAGATTCTTAAATGTAATTTGGTTCTTACAAAATTAAAGAGGGGAAAAAAGACAATCAAACTTGATACAATTCTATGTGATATGGTTTGTGGATTACAAAGCATGTGGCATATTTTGTTTGGGGGTATAATCATGACAAACATCATATTAATAGACCAAAATATATTTCTCCGATATCATTGTTTGTCACTTTAGAAAATAAAATATATATTTACACACACATATATATATGTATGTATCTATGTATGTATGTGTGTGTGTATTATATTGATAATAGCAAGTGTGACATGTTTATGTAGTATAATATACACTCCACGTATCATAAAATAAATAGGTTTGAGTTTGAACCATTATGAGAGAATTATGTAAATGACCTATATTTTGTCACATTAATACTATCGACATCAATATTATTTATATATTGGTATATAGTCTATATAAAATTAGAGTCTTACCCTAAAGAAAGAAACTCATTGTTCATAAAATATAATATTTATTCATTCGAAATAAAAATAGGCTATGCATCGTATGAATATAATTACTAAAAACAAGTGACAATGTTAATTTTAATATTATATTTTTTTTAATGAAACTGATTTCATTAAAATGGGTAAAAAGTTAATGTTACAAATACACTGGTATCCCCAGAGAAAGTCAAACAAGAAACATCATATTATGAAAATACAAATCAAATGCCAAAATAATCACGCGTACTCGCTTGCTACTTCAATTGTTTCAGGAATGGACCGATACGTGTGAATCTTAACCTTCATGACGATATCTTGACAGTAGCATTTTTCTTGGTAAAATATTACTCTATTTCGCATATTCAAAACGTGGTATACTGTTGCAGTCAGTTCTGTTATTCTCATTCTTGTCAACATCGAGATACCTCTATACTGCCTTCTGAAAGCTCGCAATATAGCCGTCGGAGATCCCATTATTTTCTTCATATCAAGCCAATGACGAACACTCTTCCAAATAGGATTTGTACACTCTTCCAAATGGAATTTGTAACACTGCAATCGAAGAACAAATGATCAACAATTTCATCAACAGTTTTATTATTGTAGATAATATGTGTGGTCGTGTGATGCAATGAATCGAATCCATATCGTAGTGGCCTCGTGCTATACAATTCCATTCCATAGCATCACGTGGTTTGAGCTGTTCTTTTCCCCCACGATTCCTCTATTTCTATACCAAACGTACAATACAAACACGCCGTTTTTTGTGATAAAACGGGGAAAGCCGTTGGGAGTAGGACGTCCTTTTTCCGGGAAACACCCCACTTCAAGGGTTTATTTATTTATTATGTATTCTATTTATTTGTTTTTTTTTTTTTTTTTTTTATGAGTTTTCATTTCTATTGAATAACATGATCTTTTTGGGATAAATAATCCTAGAATGTAATAACAAAACTAAAAGAGGATGTCATAACCTATTTTGAATCTTCCAAAAGATTTTCACAACCCACAAGAAATTTTCGACTATAATCATATGTTATGTATCTTGAACTACAACTATATTTCTGATTTGATATGACACTAGATTAAAATATTCTTAAATTTTATATATAATTTATGTGGAATTCGTGTTGTATCAAATAACATATATAAATAAATAACCCGAAAACTATAGCTGAATAAATTTTATTAATTTGGAGTATTTTTTGTAATGAATCAAAGAATGCGTGTAAGCTTACTTACACTAGAAGTGTTGATATGAACCGTTGGGGCTAGTGGTTGTCCACTTGTCCTGGCTTGCAATCACACACACAGCTCACACACACAAACAAGAAGTGGAGATTCTTCTTCCTCTTCGTCTTCTACTTCTTCTTCTACTCCTATAATCCCTTCAACTACCCTTCCCCAATATTATCTCCGCTTAACTTTCTCTCTCCCATTCCCTCTATCTCTGTATCATTGTCTGCTCCAAGACATCTTCTTTTTTCTGTAACACATTTGGCTTTTAGAGCTTTTGTGGGTTCAACTTGGATTACTGCTAGTCTCTCGATTGCAGTTTGTTTGTGGCGTTTCCGATGGAAGCTAATTCTTCTGGGGAGGATTGTTGTGTAAAAGTTGCTGTTCACATCAGGCCTTTGTTAGGAGATGAAAGGCTTCAGGGGTGTAAGGATTGTGTTACCTTAGCACCTGGGAAGCCTCAGGTACCCTTTACATTTGTTACAAGACATGGTTTTTACTGTGTAGCGGTGAAGTTGCTGCAATTTCAAGAAGAATGCGGTGTTGGTGGTGGGATAATTGCTTTTTGGCTGTTGAAGTTGATGGTTTCTTAAAGATCTGAATTTTTAGTGTTTCCAAATTTTATACTCCAGAGTTGCATTATAAATACTAAAAATTAAACAAAAACATTTATGACCTTCAAATTTTCTTTTACTTTCGTGGTTCAATGGGTTTTTTTAATCACCTAAAGCAAATACATACGAGCTTGCGAGGAAGAAAGTTTACGGAGTTTTCATCCATGGTGATAGTTTCTATGAACCGGTTTGATGAACTTTAGGATTTATTGTGGGATTTCGTTCTGATGTTTATGTTATTTTTTCTTCTTTAATATTTGGTTCCCCTTGGGGTCCTGTCCGGTATTGCTTCATTTGTAGTCATTTCGGAATGTTTGTTTGATCATTAGGTTGTTCCATGATTATGGTACAGGTGCAAATTGGTACGCATTCATTTACATTTGATCATGTTTATGGTAGTACTGGCTCGCCCTCGACTGCAATGTACGATGAATGTGTCGCGCCTTTGGTTGATGGTTTGTTTCAAGGGTACAATGCTACTGTTCTTGCATATGGACAGGTCAGCTTACAATTCGATAATATTTTGATCTACCGAAGGATATTAGCTCTAGATGGTGTCTGTAACTGATTTCTATTATAATTGTTTCTTGAATGTGACTCAGACAGGATCGGGAAAAACATACACCATGGGTACTAATGTCAAAGATGGACAGCAAAACGGACTAATTCCGAAAGTTATGAATTCTTTGTTCAGCAAGATTGAAACCTTGAAACAAGAGATTGAATTCCAATTACATGTTTCCTTTATTGAGGTTCATATGACCATCCTCTCTTCTTCCTTTAAAGTATAGACAATTGTTTTCATATGTTGTCGCCATACACTTTTGATTAATGGCATTATTATGTTTGTTGATTATGTGTGTTATCACATGCACGGACAATTTGATGTTATACTTTATTTACTTAGTATATATTTTTGTGTTGACATTATGTAATCTTGTTATTTTTCACCTGAAGATTCATAAAGAAGAAGTGAGGGACCTACTCGACCCCAATTCTGCTAACAAACAAGATATAGCGAATGGACAAGCAGGAAAAATAACTATCCCTGGGAAAACTCCTATACAAATCCGTGAAACATCGGACGGTGTAATTACATTGGCTGGATCAACTGAGTGTAGTGTTAAAACTCTCAAAGAAATGGCCGATTGCCTGGAGCTAGGATCACTGAGCCGTGCAACAGGGAGTACAAATATGAACAATCAGTCAAGGTGTGTGATCTGAATTATGGTATCATTTTTAGATGTATCGTTCAAATATAAAGTAATGTTCTTAAGTTGACAATGATGAAAATCCCTATTCCGGAATTACATGCAATTGTTTTCCATTTAATCTGCTGTAACATTTTATTTCTGATGTTTCATCCGTGCAACAATAAGAAAACGCAATCCATTGCATTGCATCTGTTTAGTTCATTCAACTTCATTCTTGAACATCAGCCCTTACCCTCTGAAGTGTTGTGCTTAGCGGAATTTACTCAGAGTAATCCATCTATTCCACCTGAATCTTCACTAAGTTATTGCTGAGGATAATAATTCCTCCCCCTGTTTGTCTCAGTCGCTCGCATGCCATTTTCACCATTACGATGGAGCAGATGTGCAGCTCTAATGATGGCAATCTAACCGACTGTATGGTTGAAGAGTATCTCTGTGCCAAGTTGCATTTGGTGGATCTCGCTGGATCAGAGCGTGCTAAGAGAACAGGCTCTGATGGTCTACGTTTTAAAGAAGGTGCCTTGATAACTATTTTTTTTCTGTTCATGATTCACGCCCAACCATATTTGTGACATGTACCTTGACAGGAGTTCACATTAACAAGGGCCTTCTTGCACTTGGTAACGTTATTAGCGCGCTTGGTGATGAGAAAAAGCGAAAAGAGGGTCTTCATGTACCATATCGGGATAGCAAACTTACTCGGCTACTGCAGGTCCGGGACAAGTTCACCTATGAAATGTTAACTTTTCTAGCTATGCCACGTAACAGATCTTGTTATTAGATCTGAGGTCATACCTGACTGTTAAGATTTTTGCGGTGACAAAACCTGCATTTTCTTTTTTAATCAAATATTTCCTTAAATCTCTAGCTAACAACTCGCTAGTCTTCTGTAAGGAGATATTAATTATGTTTAAAGTTTAAAGGTTTTTTATTATTGGCAGGATTCTCTTGGTGGCAATAGCAGAACTGTAATGATAGGTAATGCAAACAATTTTCAAGTTTGTGAATCAGAAACAATGTCTGTAACTGATTAAGAAGTTTACAAGAAATACCCGTAGAATACTTATCATGTTGTTCTAAGCTCTAAATGACTTGTTTTGCAGCATGCATTAGTCCTGCGGATATAAATGCTGAAGAAACTCTCAACACTCTGAAGTATGCCAATCGTGCTCGAAATATCCAGAATAAACCTGTTGTAAGTGTTGGTGCTGTCTATCTGTTTCTCTCCTTCTTCCTTGTGACATTTTCAACAAATTTAATTGAGGATCATTTCTCTCTCTAAGTTTTCATATTGATATAAATTTGATTTCTTGATGATCAGATTAACCGAGATCCAATATCTAACGAGATGATAAAGATGCGTCAACAATTGGAATATCTACAAGCCGAACTTTGTGGTCGTGGCGGAGGCATTTCCATTGATGAAATACAGGTGAAGTAAAGTTTCTTTGTATAGACTTATGGTTACACTAAATTCTGAATGAGTTTACTCCATAATTATAGGTTGAATATCCCTTACAACCCTGATATAAAGATAGACACATAATATATATATATATATATATATATATATATATATATATATATATATATATCTTTGACACGAGGAAGAATTTTAGTTTCAATTAAATCGTGCAGGTTCTCAAGGATAGAATTTCTTGGCTTGAGGCTACTAATGAGGAGCTGAACCGAGAACTTAACGAACTTCGCAAAAAAGGTGGCAGCATTGAGCAATATGATTCTGTTTCTAAAGTATGTAATATCTTCACTTGGTAAATTGTTCATATGTCACTTTGTGAGTATGAATTTTGAAGAGTTTAATTCTGTGATGCAATTGCAGGTTCGCGGAAATGGTATAATGAAAAGTGAAGGACTCAAAAGGGGATTGCAAAGTATGGAATCATCTGACTATCAAATTAGTGAAGGCAGTATGTCCATACTTCACTTTCTACCAATTTTCTACTTTCTTTAACAAACAATCATAGTTAGCTGGGAAAATTCTAACACGAATGAAACTATTTTGCAAAACTCAATTCTGGAGAAAAATACAGAGAAATTCATTTAACAGTAATTTTGTACTGTGGTTTGGGTTTGTCAATGGTTCAGGTGATTCAGGAGATATGGATGAAGATACAGTCAAAGAGTTGGAGCATACTTGCTTACAAAATAGTATGGATAAAGAACTGAATGAATTAAATCGACAGTTGGAGCAGAAAGAGGTTTCATTTATATTTAATGTGTTTATGTTTATTATCTATACTTATTCGTAGGTAAAATACATGTGGTAGTCTTAATGTAAAATTTCTTTTGCAGTCGGAAATGAAACTGTTTGGTTGCCCTGACACTGTGGCTCTTAAGCAGCACTTTGGAAAGAAAATTTTGGAACTCGAGGAGGAAAAAAGGACTGTACAGGTCTCATACTGTGAAAAATAATGGCTCGAAGAACAGCTCTTTGATAAGATTCAATATTTTAGTATTCCTATTTACCTTTTAAGTTGATGCAGCACGAGAGAGATCGACTTTTGGCAGCAGTTGAAAACCTCTCTGCTAATTCTGATGGACAAGCACAAAAATTGGAAGACATGCATGCACAAAAATTGAAAGTTCTTGAAGCTCAGGTTTTTATTTTACTTCTCTCTTTTAAGTTTTATCTGTTTGTCAAATTATATATGTGCTTGTTTTAAGAAATTTTCAATCTCTACTCATCAGATACAAGATCTTAAAAAGAAACAAGAGAACCAAGTTCAACTTTTAAAGCAGAAACAGAAGAGTGATGAAGCTGCTAAAAAGTTGCAAGAGGAAATACAATGCATCAAGGCACAAAAGGTCATATAGTTTTACCCATTTTTGTATAATTATCATACTTTTAAACATTCAATGCCTTCATATTTTTTGGCGTTGCAGGTTCAATTGCAACAACGGATTAAGCAAGAAGCTGAACAATTTCGGCAGTGGAAGGCATCTCGAGAGAAGGAACTCCTGCAGGTAATTTTACTGCCATCTGAACAATTAGTCTTGATCAGATATTTTATTTTTCAAAATGAGTACTATTTTGATACTAATTGATTAAAATATAACTCCGTCTAGTGTGTCCCCTTTGTAAATTTTACTTCATCAGTTGAGCTTTACTTTGACATACAATGTTGTCATACAGTTAAAGAAGGAGGGCAGAAGAAACGAGTATGAGAGACATAAATTACAAGCATTGAATCAGCGACAAAAGATGGTGAAAATCTTCTTTATGAACTATGTGTCTACGTGTTATTCCGACTTTGTTATCTTATTTTGATGTAACTTTGGCCAGAAAATTTAATTCTTCCTTGGAGATGCTCGCTAATAATTCTGTAAAGGTGGCATTCTTTTGTGATATTTGGATTGTATTCCACAAGCATTTGATTGCAGTCTTCTCTGAATTGATTTATTTTAGGTTCTTCAGAGAAAGACTGAAGAAGCCGCAATGGCCACTAAGAGGTTGAAAGAATTGCTGGAAGCACGTAAATCTTCAGCTCGTGACAACTCTGGTATTTGTTTTCCATGGATATTCATTTTTTGTCGTCCATTTGTGTCCCGTTTACTATATTTCCTCGAGCCTCTTGACAACGCTCTTCTGATTTTGGGACCTAATAAGCTTTGAACAGCCCTCATTAATTTTTTATGCTGATGTTCCATCTCTTTCCAGTCACAAGCAATGGACATGGAAATGGAATAAATGGCCAGGTAGTTGCTTTCTCCATCCACGTGACAATCTTTTCTACATAATTTTTCAAACCATGCGAACTTATATTTTGTTTCTAGAGTAATGAAAAGTCCATGCAGCGATCCATAGATCACGAGCTTGAAGTTATGGTGAATGTTCATGAAGTCCGTTACGAGTATGAGAAGCAAAGTCAAGTGTATGTATACGAGCATTTAAGTTAAAGTTTTTGCTAGCACTTTAGTATATTATGTTATGACCTAATGTATTCTAACATACGTGTGCTTTCCACATTCATTCAAATATTTTGTAATCTCTTTCTGGAATCGTCTGCAGGCGAGCTGCGTTGGCAGAAGAGCTGGCTGTTTTGAGACAAGTCGAAGAATTTGCTTCAAAGGGAGTTAGCCCCCCTAGAGGAAAAAATGGATTTTCTAGGTGAAATTATGTCATGAATGAACGTTATATATACTATTTCCTATAGTTGGCCTACTGTAAACCATTTATTAGTACAATATGGTAAGTTTAAAGGTTCTATAAATTGTACGGACTGTTTCTTGATTTGTTTCCTATATTTTCAGGGTATCTTCAATGCCACCAAATGCTAGACTGTCAAGAATTGCTTCTCTTGAAAGCATGGTGAATATTTCATCAAATTCACTTGTGGCAATGGCTTCACAGCTTTCCGAGGCGGAAGAACGAGAACGCAGCTCCGCTAGCCGTGGACGATGGAATCAGCTACGTTCTATGGGGGAAGCGAAAAATCTACTGCAGTATATGTTCACTTATCTTGGCGAAGCAAGGTAATAATGGGAAAGTTGATTAGATAGTTCAAACTTTCAGATTTAAAATCAAATTTTAAGGTTTTGATGTCATAAACAGGTGCCAATTGTGGGAAAAGGATATTGAAATCAAGGAGATGAAAGAACAGCTAAAAGAACTTGTAGGCTTATTACGACAAAGCGAAGTTAGGAGGAAGGAAGTTGAGAACGAGTTAAAACAAACTGTTGCCATGGCATTGGGGACGCCACCTTCTGTATGATTACTTATGCGTGTTTCTTTATGTTTTTTGTTTAATTTATGTGCTTCTACTTATGTCTCCACCGTTCATTTCCTACAGGGAAACTCCCACAAACATATTGCCGATGACATGGCAGGTTCTTTGTCTCCAATCCCCGTGCCAGCACAGAAACAACTTAAATATACGGCGGGAATTGTCAATGGCTCCGTTAGAGAATTGCCAGCGTTCATGGATCAAACACGAAAGGTTCATTTTCAACTCTTCAACCTCATGTTCCCACATATGGCATTCCATCTAGGCTCATTACAAATGTTTTGGGCTTGTGCAGATGGTGCCGATTGGTCAGTTGTCAATGAAGAAATTAGCACTTGTTGGACATGGTGGAAAACTGTGGAGATGGAAAAGGAGTCATCATCAGTGGTTATTGCAGTTCAAATGGAAGTGGCAAAAACCCTGGAGACTATCAGAATTGATTAGACACAGCGATGAAACAATCATGCGGGCTCGTCCTCGTCCACAAGCTCTTCCTGGTGTCATGTATAGAAACTGTCACTAGCTTGTATATCTCCACCATGCTTATTCTTTCCTTTGGTTCCAGACCGCAACACACGGCACTGAGATGTCTTTTGAAATAAATGCAGGTAAATCTAATCTAATGCATCACAATTATTATTGTTTTCTTGATATTTAGTAGGATTGCCGCCTTGCAATCTGCTTATCTGATAAACTGAATTGCAGGGGAGGTATGATTGGAAGTTGGGAAGTAGCCTGTAGCCTTTTCGGTAAAAATGAGTATGAAAAAGGAACATATTTTTTTAGACCTTCAGAATCTAGTAGATGTGTTAATTCATCTGTGACAACTCGTGAAATTTTGAAGGGGTTCTGATGCATCATCAGCTGTGAAGGAAATTTTAGTGTGTGTGTGAAATGTTCTTTTTTTTTTTTTGCTTTTGCAAGTTTTTCTTTTTCCTGATTCTTTCTTTGTGGAGGATAATTGCCCCTGTGTATATTGTGTATAACAACAGAATGCGGCGCAAATACACTTAGTTTTAGGAAAGATGGTCCTTTTCTTAACGTGTGTTCATCACTTCAGTGTTTTGCTGTAAATTGTAATAGTGATGATGGAAGAAACTTCATTGCCTCAATTATATTACACAAAATGTTTATAAGATTATTCAGAATATGCAACACCATGTCCCAGATTTTGCGACAGAAGAAAGTAAGATATTGCTGTTTCCGTTGATTGCTGACGAGATTTCCATATTGTAATATAAAGCTGCTTCGATCCGAATCAGGGTCGACCCTCAGCAATTGTAATGAAGTTCCCTTAGCATCTGGTTTAATCTTGTGCGGTGGACATCCATGTCTCTGGGGATGGTCCAGTAACTCCAATTTGTGAAGGAATGGACTCAGCAATAGCACACCCGAAAAAGAGTGAAGCCACTCAGCAGCAGCTCTTGTTTATGTACAGGACACGAGAATATCAACGATTTGTATGTACGCGTAAACAGAAAATATCCACAACAAAATTGATCGCAAATGCAATCGACAACGTACGTATATGTACTTGTATGTAAATGATAAATAGTATTAACAGTGACAATTGGAATGTGTCATTTTAATGTTTAATGGATATTAAACAAGCTGCGGCTCGCTCTGGTCCCTCCTCGAAAAGTCTTCAGCAGACAACACAAATCTGAGCTGGGCTGCATCAATAAGTGGATGTGACGGCGCCTTTGATAAACATGTTTTTGTATATCATCGAGACAATTAAAAAATAATTCAGAAAACATATGATGCGTTAGCATGACATAAAGACTTACCTAGGACGCATATAAAGAATCAAAATTTGCCACAAACTTATTTGTCATGCACATTATCCACACAATACACCAATTATACTCCCTGAAAAAAAACCTTAATAAAATGCTCTCATTGCCTTGCTCTACCGACCAAGGCGCCTAAAATTAGAAATGAAAAACTCCGACACTGCCTACTGTGAAATTTAGACTATATAAAGTCATCATCTTTTTTTTTTATAGCAAATCTGCATTCTTTGTTGAGTCCCTTCTTATTTCACTTTCCTCTCTCAGTTAACTGCAGAAAGATTAAACTAAATAAAATGGAGAAATGTTTGGTCGGATTAGTTGAAGTTCTGATCTTTATCTGCATGATCCTACTTATTTCCCTGGATGTCAATATACAAGTTCGCTGTCAAAAAGTACTTGAAGTAGGCAGTGGCGGTGGCGCCGGAGGCGGTGGTGGGGTGGTAAAACTACAAACAACACGGCCACCAGCACCTTCTCCTTCACAGGTCTCATCTCTTTTTGCTGATGAAAGGCTTGCTGTAGTGTATCCTGTCATTCAAAAATTCAAGAACATCATAATTTCCGATCCATTAAATATCACAGCCACCTGGATCGGCACGGATATATGCAGTTACAAGGGATTTTACTGTGATGCCCCTCCGGATAACAAATCCGCCATCGCACTTGCTTCCATTGATTTCAATGGATTCCAATTATCAGCACCAACCCTCGACGGGTTTCTTGATCAGCTCCCGGATATAGCTCTTTTCCATGCAAATTCCAACAGATTTTCAGGAACAATTTCTCCAAACATTTCCAAGCTACCCTATCTCTACGAGTTAGACGTAAGTAACAACCTGTTATCAGGGCCATTTCCCACAGCCATTGTAGGCATGAACGGCCTGTCTTTCTTGGACATACGGTTCAATTTCTTCACCGGTTCGGTCCCGTCCCAACTTTTCACGAAAGACCTCGACGTAGTATTCATTAACAACAACAATTTCTTGACCAGGCTGCCTGAAAACATCGGCAACGCACATGTTCTTTACCTCACCTTAGCTAATAACAAGTTTTTCGGCCCAATCCCACATAGCATTTCCAGGGTTTTCTCAAGTTTAACGGAGGTTCTGCTCCTCAACAATTTACTAAGCGGCTGCCTGCCTTACGAACTAGGATTCTTGAAACAGGTTACTTTATTTGACGCTGGAAACAATCTTCTAACCGGGCTTTTGCCATTTTCTCTGGGTTGCTTGCAAAACCTGGAGATTCTAAATTTTGCTGGCAATCTGTTGTATGGAAATGTGCCCGAAGTACTATGCAGCCTAGGAAACTTGGTTAATCTTTCGCTGTCGGATAACTATTTCATGCACGTTGGTCCCATTTGTTTGAAACTCGTCAAGAATGGCGTGCTTGATGTGAAAAAAAATTGTATTCCTGGTCTGCCATTACAGAGATCAGTGGCAGAATGTGCAGCATTTTTCGCACGTCCGAGGTATTGTCCCTATACTGCAACATATGCACATATGCCTTGTTGGTTTCCTCACCCTAACTCTGCGCCATTGGCCCTATCTGAATTGGCTACGTCACCACTTCCTTAGTCATCTTCTTGTTCTAATCAATCTTGATTTTCAGTGTTAATGCCAGTGCCTGTTAAATATCCGCATAATCAACAAGATTAGAAGTCAATGGTACTTGCATGTAGCGTTATTTCTCAAATGAAACATCTATAAGTTAAGAAATGAACCACGCATAAATTAAGGTTGTGTGTGGATTATCGACAAAATTCAAATAAGATCCTTCCACAAATAAAATCATCTTCGTCCAAATCAAATTAATCAATCTAATCACAATATATTATTTTACTAAAAAAATATAACTTCCGAATATAATATTCGATTTTTGTGTATTAATGATCATTTGTGATATGTTTATGTAGTGATTATTATGTCGGTCCCTCAGCTTTTCAGCCTTCTACGGTTTCACCCAAATCAGCAACAGTTCAAATAATTTAACCATCTAATAATCACGGCAAAAAAAAAAAAAAAAAAAAGATTTTAGTCACATATAAATTGTGGCCCCAACTCATAATAACAATATTATAATTAAAATTAATAATTGAAGTGTTTGTATAATTTATTTAGCTATAGTAGTTCAATCAAACATACTAAAAAGACATATTAGACATAATAACTAACGTACCAATTCTAGACTAGATATGATAATACACAAAATCATATATAATAGTTTTCATTTTCTTATTTCCTCCCGTTTAGGCTATAGTACTTCAACATCTGGCAAATTACAATAATAGAAAACATCATAGAGACCGAGTCTTTTAAGACTTAGTGAGGACGTAAATTTGATTTACTTAATATAACAAGTCGAAATATGATATAGTTGCCTACTATTTCAATATGATGTATCATGAAAAGAAAATAGTAGATGCTATAAATCAAAGTGAGGTCAATACGAATGCAATAATTGTGCTGGTTTCTAGAGTGAATATCGTAGGTTAAAGAGGTGTCTCTTGCCGAAATTCAGTGTAGCACTTTTTTTCATGTATTCACATTAATTCATTATAATTGATTGTTTTCGACTCAAAGTGAACTCACATTTCTGGATCCAAGTCACGTTGTTAGATGAAGCATATGTCCCGGATTGATAACCCACTATTCATTGGACTCACTTTTTGGGTCGAAGCCGTGTTGTCCAGTTGACACATTTTCCGGTACGATGACCATTGTTCAAGGCTTCAATAAAGAGTCATTCATCCATTCATTAAACTAATTTATAAATGATTGGAATTCAATAATATCCTCCCAGTATCAAACATTCACTACAATATGATAAATGTGAGTTTCAATGTGATGCATTATCGAATAACAAGAATGGAAATTTTTTCATAAATGTTAGGCAAAATGCCAAAAAATTATACAGAAAAAAAATCTGGTAGCAAAATCTCACATCAACTAGGAGGTAATTATTTTTATTACCTCCTAAAAAAATTCACGTTTATAAAAAAATCTGGTAGTAAAATCTCACATCAATTTGATTTCAAATTCATCTCCAAAAAATATGAAAATTTTAAAGTAGGTGTATCTTACTTAGTTCTACACTTTCTATTAAGAAAAGTTCTTAAAATTCCAACTCTATTTTGTCCAGATTGCATATTTTCAATGCAGAAACCTTCGATCATGGTTAGTTTTTTAAAAAAAATACACGGTGTGTGCAAGGCACATGGCACCATGCCGAAACGTGGGTGTATATGTATATATATTTTATGTTAATTTCATACCTCCGGGTTTGAGGTGTTACATGAATAATGTAATCAGAATAGTAAATAGGATGAACATTTTTTTCAAAATAGATTTGAAATGTTCCCACTGCTTTAGTTATGTGCGGCGTAGTATAAGGTCTAGCTGCTGCTGGTTGGCTGAGTTATCATGATTTACCTCCTCTCACAATCCTGTCGGGCCGGGGGTGAGGGACGCCTAAGGTGAGCGATTTCACTTTTTGGAACAACAATTATCATAAAGTGTTTGGAAGAAAAAGGAGTAAACTAATTAGGCTCATTCTTTTTTAGTGGAGATTTCTTTATTTAAAAGGTTGTTTTTTTTCTCGTTTACTTATGAAATCTCCTTTTATCTGATTCAAAAATCATCCATTTTTCGATGCTGATTTTTGGCAATTCAAGATTTTCTGATTCCTTTAAATTTTCTTCCGTAATCTATGGAAATATTATAATATTATTAAAAAAAAGGTCATTCACAAATTCCACCTTTGTATGCTTTAAATTTACTGGTGTGCTTTTTATCGTGTTTAATTAAATTTAATTTAATATATTCGAATAAATAAGAGCTCCACTTAGTAAGCATCTTTAGTAAATTGAAAGCAACCGTTCGATAAATCAGAAGTCAAAAGGTTTTGAAAAAAAGCTATAAATTAACTTCTTTCTAAAAGTGTACGGTCATTGACTAATTTTCTAACCTTTTTTTTTGTTTTAAAAAAATAATAACATGTTCCATATATTACTGAATATCTCTCTTCTGATATATGGGATGATATGCTAGAATATAAGAGAATTGGATCCGAATTAATTAACTACAAGAAAATTGAATAAGATGATGTGATTAAATGTGAGGGTTCGATCAAAAAAGTTAGTAGACGATCTCAGATTTATATTCATGAGATAGATCGATCTAATCTGTATCTACGATGAACATAAAAACAATATTTTTAATAGAAATTTTTTGACATAAATCAAGTCACTCTGATGTATAAAGTTAAACGAAAGACACGAGTTAAGTGGAAGAGTACACACATTTGTTAGAGATACAATAAGCAGGAGAAGAAGGGTCCATAGGGGGAAAAAAGCACATATCATACATGTAAAAAATAAATTTAGATTATTGGATAAACATTGAACTCAACCATCCGGGACTTGTGTCAATGAGTTTATATATATTTATGGCTCTCGTTTGCAGAGAAATAAACTATATGCAAAATGTGATATGTGACAAAAGATGAGGATCATCCTCTCAATAAGTATATTATGATATATATATGGATCACTTGTGAAACAAATAAAAGTACTCAAAAGTGACAAACATCTCCATCCTTGAGACCAGGTGCACACTATTCCAGTTTGAAGTGCATAAACAATTGTTGGCTGTTAAGGAAATTAAAGGGTTTTCAAGCTTCTAAATGGATTGCTGAATCAGATGCATTGTCGGTGATCGAATATATTCATGTTTTCTCTCGTTTTGCTATGGATGAACCCGTCGCTAGCTTAGTATATATTCGAAATACTTGTTCAAGATCGGTTGCTGCTTCGATTGTTCATTGCTCAAGGCGTGCCAACCAATTTGCTCGTTAGTCACTGGATCAAGGCTTCCAAAGTACTTAAAGATGGATTTGCCCCATGTAATTGTACAGTAAATTAATTAATTCCAAAAACATAAAATAGAAAAAACGAGATATCAATATTGGATATGATGTGTTAGGATCGGACACCCTTTCCCAACGTAGACCGAAAATTGGAATGGGGAAGAGTTGGACGAGAAGGGGTTGTCGCCTTGTGGAGTGAAAAAGCAAAAATAAAACAATTTTTTTTTTTTTAAAAAAAGAAAACTACAAATTTTTATCCTGAACTGAAAAAAACAAAAACAAAAAATAAAAGACGGTTCAACTTTAAACAATGGCTGAAAAAACAAAACTAAAAACTTTAAAGTATAATTTTTTAAAAAAGAAAATGTGGTGCTAGAGTCGATGCTGACATCTCTAACCTGGCGTCAAAATGAGCCAAAGCACAGGGTTTCCTTCTCCTACGGAGCTGTGCTATTTTGCAAAACAACGCAACTCCATTTCTACTGCACCAAGTTGGCACAAAGCTCTTTATTTTATTTTTTTTATTTATTATAAATATTCATATTAAAAATTATAAATATTATTTAAATAATAGTATAATATTTATTATATTATTTTAATAATTAGATATTTAAACATAAAAATTAAAATAAATCAAATAGATAGGTTGAAGAATATTCACATTCAGTTCAAAAAATAAAATAAATTTAATAAATCAAATAAAAAAATATTTCGATACTATTATTTTTTAAAGTAAGATTTGAAGGAGATGGTTTGGAGATTAATATTATATTTGATGCAAAAATTATATTATTTTAAAATAAAATTATTTTAAAATAGAATTTTGAGTTGGAGATAGCGTAATTAAAGATGGCTCCGCTATGCTATCATTTGATAGTCTTTCATGATAATGATATCATCTTTTCATTAAAAAAAATGACAAACATCCAAACTTTGTATTGTACAACTTTTGTACGATATATTCTGTATTTCTGTTTAACTTTCAACATCTGTTTATTTCAATAAAATTATATTATTTATAATTAAATTATTTTATGATATTAATATTATTAAATTGTCTCATACTTGTATCATCGGCTATGGGTCCGATCGAAGTTCCTATCGAGAGGAAGTAGAAGTGATCAGTATTATATTTTAGATTGAAACTTTAGGTTCTATTGTGATGAGACAATTGACATAATTAGAGCATTAATTGAAATTAATGTCTTTTCACAATGGAACTTGTGTATCCTACGCATGTAAGAAAATAAACATACTCTTTTATTAAAATAATGGAAAAAATTGCAACTTTACACATTACATGCATAGGATACTCAACAGAGGTATTTTTATTTTTTCAAATCACATAATAATAATTTAAAAAAAAAAAAATTGACTGTATCTTGATGGGTCGTCCTCAATCTTTAACGCATGTGACAGCTCCAAAATCTATAAAGCTATAATTTTAAATAATACACACATGTATCTAAGGTCAAGGTTACATAATATTTAATATTAAATAAAACAACAACAATTCTGGGAAGGAATAAAAATCTTTCCGGATTTAATTTTAAAAAAAAATTGTTATCACAATTCAATTTTGTGTGAATGCTCTCTTATCCGATTTGACACATAAAAAATATTATTTTTAATAATAAAAATATTAATTTTTATTCTAAATATTGATCGAGTCGATTTATATCATAAATAAGAATTTGTTAAGCGATCTCACATATATTTATTCTAGTTAAAACAACTCAATGACACTGTTTCCCTCGTGATCTCCAAAGTTAACTTACACCTGCGACATCTACGCTGAATGGTCAATCCCGAAAAAGTCAACAAATCCGACTAATCCTGTGATTTTTGTGCTTATCCAACTCTCAATTATCAAACCCCATTGAATTTTATAATAAAAATAAATTAATAAATATAATTGATTGAGGGTTCATATATATATATATATATATATATATATACTATATATATATATATATATATATATATATATATAATAATATATATAATTGCTTCATCTTGTTTTGTTTCTATCAGGCATGATCAAATCGAACGAGGACCCAGCTATATTATAAATAATCGTAATTAAATGATATTACCCATTCCTCCACACTATAAGGTGAGTTGGTTACAGAAGGCAATATATTATATATATATATATATATATATATATCTATAAATTGCTTCATCTTGTTTTGTTTCTATCAGCTTTGATCAAATCGAACGAGGACCCAGCTATATTATAAATAATCGTAATTAAAATGATATACATTTTCATCCACACTATAAGTGAGTTTGGTTTACAGAAGGCCAATAGATTTAAATATTTTTTTTAAAAAACAATAGTGTTTGTTTCATAAAAACACTTAAAAAAATATGTTTTTTAAATTAGAATTTTAAACTTTTTAGCTTCACTTCTACTTGTTTTTAAAAATAAAATAAAAATAAAAATATTTTTTGACATTTATGTACGCAACACATGCAACCGATCGCTAAAATATTATTATTTCACAAAAAAATGAGTTCATGGATATCACGATCAAATTTAATAACATTTATCCCAAAAGTTCAAGTTTTATTAGCTCATACCCTCCAACTACCATCACTCAAAAAAATGGTCTTGCATTTTATTATTATTGAGGGGATGTTTACACGACGGATGCAAAACCTTATAATTATTATTTTAAAATAAATAAATGATTTCGTCAGAATATTACTTTTTAGCAACAATTGTGGGGATATGCATCATTTTATACTTTATTTTAATTTGATTTTAAAGTTCGCAATACTTTTATCTTCTTATCCATATTTTGATTTGGTTATATATATTAAATGACAATATTATCGTGACTACATATTTCGATTTGTCAAAGGAAAAAAAGAAAAAAAAAAGACAGACAGATTCAACCAGATGAAATCCAATATGTTTAAAAGTTGACTCGATAAGATTTCGAGGTACAATTTAGATGGATGCCATTGGTTAATAAATAAACTTGACCTGCAATTTATATATACATTATATAAACTCGTGTTTTTTGAACGATAATATAAATATACACACATATTTTTCAACGACTTCCAGAAAAATGGAACTTGTAGAAGTTGGCAATAAAGAACTTGAAAATCCAATAAAGAAATGGCCGACAATGGGATCAAAATCAACTCAGATATATTTGACATTTTGTAGAACAAATTAAAGAAACCCCCACGATTCAATTCCCACCAAATCCCAAAAAAAAAAAAAAAAATATTTTGTTCGAGAATCCATCGTTCACCAGCAAGCAATTAATCTTTTTCGGCGCTTTGGACGGTGGTGATTAGACTTTTCCTATCTACAGCCGTTGATGATGGGGAATTTTGTGTTTAAGATGATTCAAGAACTAGTGCAGGTGGTGTTTCTGTCGTGGAATGGGAATGATTGTGTTCTCCTTCATAGGTTACTATAAGCATTGTCGGATCATCGAAAGCCCGTTCTACATGCTTTCGGGCAGGACACCCTCTGACGCTACTACATTTGTAATATCCCCTGAAAATTATTTACAATCCAAATTCAATGATAATAACCTGTAACTATATATCGATCAGGGGTGGGTAAATAAAAATCTTGAAATTGTGACATAAAATTACCTAGGATGAGGGGAACCCTTGATGGGCTTCTGACCATATTTCCTCCAAGAGTAATCATCGGGTGGAATATCAGCCATCTTCATGCTTATAGCTGGAATCCTCATGACTCTTTTCGCCCTTGATTTCCTGTCGACTCGAAATATCAAGGATTGAATACTTATCTACCAAATAAATCTAAATCAGCGACACTTTTATTGTACGTTTCCTAAGAGTTGACTTTGAGCTTACTTTTTCTTGGGACAATGGCAACGACTCCCGGTCGACCCGCCCCCGCACTTGTTGTTGGAATCGTCCATGGAGCTGCACTTCCGCTTAAAAGACGAACTCGAGAGCGGCGGACGGCCGGCGGAGGAAACCTGCGACAGATTTGTGATTTGAAATCCCGAAGACATCGATGGCTGTAAGCTGTCGGTGTCTCCGGTCAACGAAGACATAAAAGAAGTCGCCGGCGAGGCGAAGTTTATGGTGGTTGAAGTCTCTTTCCTCTCGAACGAACCATTCCTCACCAGCTTCTGGTGGTGGTTCGGCAGCGGCGGAAGCCGCTGGACAGGAGTCGGGCAGTAAATTTTCGTGCTCGAAGCATTATCCACCGGCTTTGGAGCTTGGGACGGTGGTCCAACCGATTCCAGAGCCGGCTCTATCTTTTTGCTTTCGGGAACTGGGCCTCGGCGAAATCTCGCGTGTCCGGTTCTGGTCCGATCGAGCAAAGTGATGAATTTCTTGAATTTGTTGACCGCGATATCGGCTACTGCACGGCAATCTACGGCGGCGTTGGGATCTGTGTGGAATTTTTTTGCGTTGGAGAGAATAATCACAAGCTTATCGACGCTCTGAAGACCAGCAGCGGCAGCTTCTCTGGCGGCGTTCTCTTCCATCTTGGAGATGAAACTGAAGCCCGGCATTAAATCTACGGCCATCCTTCACCAAACCATTCAAGAGAGAGAGAGACAGAGAATCTAAGGTTAGAAATCAAAACGACGGAGAGGGAGAGATAAAATAAGCTGTTCTGGAAGAGTCAAACTGCTATATTTTTATTTTTTTCATTTTCCCAAATATTTTAATCTCAAATTTTCAAACCGTTGTTTTTTTTATATAATAATTGGGCGATGAAGCTTGAAGAAACTAGTAACCCTATCAAGTACTGGATATTAAGTAGATATGCTTCACTAATTTTTAAAATTATCTCTTCAAATAAAAAATTACAAAAAAAAAACAAATACAATAAATAACAATTTTATATAGTTATTTATTATTATGGATAAAAAGCATCCAAATAGTTTGGTGTAAATAATATTTGACAAAAATTTGTGTGTGACGGCTTCACATGTCATATTTTATTAAACATATTTCTTATTTGGGTTGTCTATGAAAAAATATTACTTTCTATTTTAAGAGTATTACTTTTTATTGTGAATATTGATAGGATTGACAAGTCTCACAGATAAAAATTCGTGAGACCGTCTCACAAGAGACATACTCATAATATTTTATACTTGACTGGTGAAATATCTTTGAAATTTCATAGTACACACGAATAATGTGTTAGCGGGATTGTATTTGAAACAAGAATGGAAACAAACCAATTTCCTATTCTTAATCTACATCTAATAATATATTACAATGTAAATTATCTTAATTACGAATTTTCTTTTCTTTTATTTTCTTTTATCGAACTGATAAAATGAATAATGCCAAGAATTTAATTCAATTCATAAATTAATAGGTGTGGAGCAATAGTTGGGTGTCCAGTCATATCTGTACACGTCATCCATTCATTGACTAACTTTACAGTTGTGTTTGAAGAAAGTCAAAAAGGTGCCCGGATTTGATGAGGCGTTGCGTTGGAGTAAAGGAGGGTAGAATCGGAAAGTTAGGTTGGTTGGTGCCAGTGAGGTACAGTTGACCTTTTAACTGCTTTAAATACAAAAGTCTATATTGGTAGGGAAACCCCATAATAACCAAATCACTTCATTTTTTTATTTATTCAATTCAATATATAAATAAATAAGGTGGACTTCTCTATCATTCACATTTTTTTCCCAAAAAAAGAAAAATTAAAGATAAAATAAACGTGACACGATTTCTTTAGTTTATTCCTCAATCCTCATTACAATGTCTTGGTTATGCTTTTATCTTGTAGAATTAATGTGAAACGACATTCTGCACGGGAGTTGAGAAAATGAAAATTAAATAAAGACAACTAACTCATCCATTTAAACTTTTTTTGGATAATTTATAATTTTGAGTGGGAGAGTCAATTGTAATAAATATTTTATGGCAAAAACTTGTGTGAGACGGTCTCACAAGTCGAATTTGTGAGACGGATCTCTTATTTGGTCATCAATGAAAAAGTATAATTTTTTATGCTAAAAGTATTATTTTTTATTGTGAATATGGGTAGGGTTGAACCGTCTCACATATTAGTATCTGTGAGACGGTCTCACATGAGATCCACTCATATTTTATAAACTAAAAAATAAAAAACCTTTATTCAAAGAGTTTATGCTTTTTTTTTTTATTTGATAACTCGCAGCCGCTAAGAATCTAAGATATTTAATTACATATTAAGTTCATGATTATCGATGAATCGTGAAATTAGTCTCATGTATGAGCTATAATACCTTTTTCCGTGGTAATATAATTCAGTGGTGGACCTTGTTTGGGTTGCTAGATTATTATCAATTGAGGATAATATACGGGGTAGTTGCCTATTTGCCTCCCGTAGTATATTATTGACAATGAGTTCAGAATAAAATAATATATGATCCAGATTATATGGTTGAGCTTGAATTCATTATTCATATCAAAAAAATTGTCGATATCTGTGAGGTCTGGGGTGAAGAGGGCGGAGGTAATCGTTAATACCATGAGTTTACACGAACAATGAGCGACTCTTGACAAGAATCTAGGCGAAGGAGTATGATTGAAGCGATCTTACATCGGAAGGAGAAAGATTCCAAAACTGTTTGGGTATGAGCCTGTGCAATTGAGGAGAATTTAAAAGATTTGATAAATATTACTCATATCAAGAAAGTTTCGCGAGCTTATCACATAAGAACTCCAAAGTTAAGTGTGTTTGACTTAGGGCAATTTTGAGATGAGTGACCCTTTGAGAAGTTTCTTAATATGCGCGTGAGTGAGTACATAAAAACGCTAAAAAAAACTTGTTTTGATATAATGAAAACAATTTTCGAATCTGGGATCTTACTATTTCATTACCAAACTTTAGATACGCATTGCATTTGACATAAAGGACAAATCTGATTTTGATGGATTTTTAATTCATCCATTAATTTAAGTCTCGTGTCAGTACTTATAAGAAATTATCTCTATGTCTTTGTTTTTTGGGGTTAAAAATAGTCATCTTTCTCTACATTTTAATACATAAAAGGGAGTTATTGTAAAAATAAAACATACAGTGGTCTATTGAAGATAATTTTCACTATTATTTTAATTTTTTAAATACATGTGTCGTTGAGAGCATTTAAAAATCATTTTCTCGCCACGAAGTTTCCAAATCTGGAACGAAATCTCAATTTGGATATATAATTATAACAAACTCATCCCAAACAACAACTTATTCTATGGAGACGGAGCAAATGAATAAAGCTAATGTTCATTGGGCCTTTAGGATCGATCGTAACACGTATAGCAAAAAATAAAGGACATGGGTCCTAAGGCTAAAATCACAGGAATTGGCTATTTATGGGAGGCCCACCTAAAACATTGAGATGTGTTGTAGGGGGAAATTCCTTGAAAATAATTTTATAATTTAACCAAAATTGTTGAAAATAGATTGATACTTATTCGAAAATTTCGATTGTTTCTTTCAACTTTCGGTACTCAAATTTCTATCTAGTTTGCACTTTGAAGCTACTGATTGCAATGCATTCTGTTTGAATTAGCTTTCAGGTTTCAGATATAACTTTTCGTCAGAAAAATGGATAGCACATTTGGTCCAACTTTTATATTTTGTAGGTAATGATAGCAAAAAACTCTTTGATCAGAAAAACTGATATCACATTTCGAAGGGGGTCCAGTTTTGAAGTTCGATTCATGCCAAGAACCTTTCAGGTATGGCTCTGTATCGATTTATGTTGTGACAAAAACCAACGAGCGAATACATATTAGGTTGGTATCCTTCAACGCATGTTCCTTTTGTAAAATTGTGTTAGATTATAGCTTTTCATATGTTCTGTAAAAATATATTAAGTTCCACCATATCTATTGAGTTGGGTTATTGATATCTTATCCTTTCCCTTTCCCTTTCACCCACACCCACATAAGAAAAGAAATAGAATTTTGAAATGTTTGCCCCTTTTAATTTAATTTATTTAATATATAAATTTATAGTATGAACGCATAATTCCCTTGGAATCTTTCATTCATTTTTCACTCGTAGGACCCATACTTGGTCGGCTAGGCAACTAGAATCTATCAAATAATGGAACTGTTCTGGCCCATCCCTCCGATCTTACTTCTTCTTCTTTCTTTCTTTTTGAAGTTAAAAAAATATTGATGTCCACTAAAATTATTACGTGGTCCATCTTAAAATTAGTCCTAACCCAATAAGACTCTGGCCTTATTGGGGATCAAAGGCCCTACTACTAAGCCAGAAGTCTGAACTCATATGTCCACATCAGTGAATCTCTAGTAGGGTTGATCTATTCAACACTGTTTACTAGAGGATCAAGCCGACTAATGGGGTCAGAAAGTCTAATTTCCAACGTAGTTAGCGAATATGAAGAGATCTTCATCTGATAAATGAGAAGTTCGATAAAAACGAGATTCGATCAAATATCATCAAGATAAGATAATGGTCCTAGCTGGTATTAAGAGTCTTAGTTCTTGTGGTCATTGAGTCCTATTGCACGATATTTCTTATCTCAAGTAGAGTTCTATTTTAAGAAGAATTCTACTCTTATAAGGTAACTAATCATTCATGCCTATAAAAATACTATGTATGAGCTACAATTTTACTCACTCGCATTCTCTTGTTCACTTAACATTACTATCTCTCACTCTTAAGTTTGCCCTCCGAAATGATTTAAACATCGAAGAGGTAACGTCGAAAAACTCTCCGACGCCCCTAACCCTACTTTTATCTGTGCAGAACCAAAAGCACGGGACCGATACATTCAATGCGAAGATTTAAAGACTCGCTTTTCCAGACCGAATCCGAGATAAAAAATTTGTTATCATCATATCTCATTTTTTTTTATTTTCTTTTTAAAATTCAAACTTTTGTACTTTTTTAAATACCAATTTGTAACACTATGCAATTAAAGTTTTTCAATGTTGTATAGCTATTGAAAAAAAGTTACCAACTAAAAAATTATTTGGCTCTCAAAAAAAAGGAGGAGGAGGTTAGTTGGCCGCGTATTCAGTCTTTAGATTCTTTTTCTTCCTAACATCGGTTTAAAATTTTTTAAATTTTTTAAACTAAAACAAATGAAAATAAATCCCTTCAATATATGCATTGAAACGTAGTAGATTAAAAATTAATCAGTTTAATATATTCAATTCTTTGGTTCGTTTTGCAACTGTCCTAACAAATATTGCAATGTATGACAATCTACACGTTTCCATAATTAAAATCATTTACTTACTTTGCATCTTCATTTTTTTAAAAAAAAAAGTAATAATACAATGAGATTATTAGTATCTCGAGAAACACAAAGTGGTTCGATTGATAATTTGTAATTGCAAGGGATAACATGAGAAACTATAAATTTCAAAGTGTTAAATGCATATTATTAATAGTTCAAGGGTGTGTCTAGAATTTATGCTTTATAATATTGCGTAAATCCATTAAATTTGCTTCGTTAGCCGAAAAATTTGACCTTAAAATTAGAAGTTTAGGATGCACAAGCAAAAGGCACGTATGCCAACGACAATTAATAAATATTGGACGATTATCTCAAGATATTTATTTATAAGGTTTGATTAATTCGATGATGATGATGATTATTATTATATTAATAATAAATTAAAAAGAATTGATTTTTTTATAATTGAAAATACTGTTTTGAAAAATTGCAAATGTTTTACATCGCGTCTTTTTATATTTCCTCATATATCAGTTCCGAATTCAAAAAATTTGATTAGAAAAATAAATAAAATTATAATAATATATAAGATATAGGACTATCGTTTTTTTTTTTTTGAAATATAGGACTATCGTTTATTACTAAGTTTTTAAGTAGATTTGTGTTGTTTTAGGCTATAGATATTTTGTATTCATCTTACTAAAAATTTACTATAACAAAGGCATATTTATCGATGGTCACCTCTATATTTTAATTATAAATCACGAAAATTCTTATAAAATTGTCTCGATAGATAATTTTGTGATATAAAATTCTTATCCGACTAAATCTTTGAAAAAATATTATTTTTATATCAAAAATATTAATTTTTGCTATATATAAATTGAATCGATCTCTTTAATGGATATATCATCAAAACCTACAAATTAAAAATATAATATAATATAAATAGACAAATATCCTACTAATTTTTCTTAGAAGGCCCACCAAACGTTGGATTAAAACCTTTTAAATTTGCAGCAAAAAAAAGAGGACAAAAATCATTTGCAGCGCTTAAAATTGATATGAGTAAAGCATATGACAGGATAGAATGGAGTTTCCTTGAGGGAATGATGTCTCGGTTGGGCTTTGCCAATACATGGGTGGAGAAGATTATGCGTTGTGTCCGCACGGTCCAATATTCTTTTTCAATAAATGGTGAATTAAGCAACACTGTCATACCAAGCAGAGGCATAAGGCAGGGCGACCCACTCTCACCGTACTTATTTGTTCTTTGTGCTCATGGATTATCATCTGCTCTTCTTGCTTTCGAAAGCAGAAAACTCATCACTGGAGTACGTATGGCACCCTCTTGCCCTTCTATAACCCACTTATTTTTTGCAGATGATAGCCTCATGTTCTTCCAGGCTACAATGGAGAACTGTGCTGGGATCCGCACCTGTCTTAACTTGTATGAGCGGGCATCAGGACAACTAATCAATTTTGAGAAATCTTCGTTGTCCTTCAGCCCAAACACGAATGACAGAGTGAAAGAAACCATCAAAACAATGTTAACTATCCCTGTTGTGCAAGGACATGAAGTGTATCTGGGCCTGCCTGTCTTCTCCAGTCGTAACAAGAAACTACAATTCCGATATCTTGTGGAGAGGGTAGCGACAAGATTACAAGGGTGGGGGAGCAAAACCTTCTCAAGTGGCGGTAAAGAAACCTTGATTAAGTCGGTTATCCAATCGATTCCAACCTATGCTATGTCCTGCTTTCGTATCCCGAAATCAATATGTGAAGAGATCGAGAGAGCTTGTGCTAACTTCTGGTGGGGTGTGGATCACGGAAAAAATAAAATGCATTGGAAATCTTGGAAAGCTCTTTGCAAGCCAAAATGTATAGGTGGGCTGGGATTCCGCCATCTCGAGACGTTCAACAAAGCACTGTTAGCGAAACAAATATGGCGGGTCTTACAATCCCCTGAGTCGCTCGTTGCCCGTGTTCTTAAAGCACGTTATTATAAACATCAAGATATCATGCATGCCTCACTTGGAAGTAACCCTTCTTATATCTGGAGATCTCTACTGTGGAGTCGGCCCCTCTTGGAAAAAGAATTATATTGGCACGTACAAAATGGGGAACGAATTGACACTTTTGCGAGTCGATGGATACCTGGCAGGGGTGTGCAACCAAAGCCTCCACATTTCAGTGGTACCTATGACAAAGTCAGTTCCCTCATCTTGAATGGACAATGGAATGAACAAATTGTGCTTGACTCCTTCCCCCCTCATGTGGCAGCAGAAGTGTTAGATATTCCGATATACCAATCGAACCATGAGGACTTCATATATTGGGCCTATGATCCAAAGGGTAGATATTCAGTCAGAGAAGGCTATAAGAGGGAAATTGGATTCTATGAACCACCGGACCACAGCTCGGAGCTGCACTCAAAGAAGTGGTGGAAATTCATTTGGGCTATGTCGGTACCCCCAAAAGTCCGTGTTTTTTGGTGGCGCATATTACACAATATTATTCCGACATCAGTCAATCTAATGGCACACCACGTCCCGGTAACTGGCAGCTGCCCATTATGCCATTTCGGTTATGATAACACAACTCATGCATTATTCTCTTGCTCCGTGGTTAAAGGCTGCTGGAAGACATCTCGGTTTTGGGATTTGCTAAAGCAGGTACAATTTTTGGAGGTGTTCGATATCTTCTGTTGGATGAAGGACAGGTTGAGCCAAATGGACTTCGAACTATTTGCAATAAATACTTATGCGATGTGGCGCGAACGACTCAACCTCGTACATAACCAAGGAACACTCGAAAAGGGATTTAATGTGAATTGGAGTGACTCGCTGTTGCGAGAATTCCAAGAAGCCCAACGATTGAGGTTGCTGAATGGGAAAATTGATACTTTAGGAAACTCACAGAAGACATGGACGGCACCTCAGATTAATGAATTAAGGATGGACGTTGATGCAGCTTTTAATGAGAACCTGAACAGCTTCGCGGTAGGAGGAGTGGTACGTAACCATGAAGGCCAACCATTGATCGCTTTCGGGATGAAGATTAGGAAGCCTTCTTCAATTGTCTATGGAGAACTGGCCGCCATTGATATAGGAATGAAGATCGCAAAGGATCACAACCTTTTTATCAACCAAATCACATCAGACTCTCTATTGGCAGTGAAAGCAGTCACCCATATAGATGAGGACCTTAGCTATGTTGGTACCTATGCTCAATATATTCGACGATCTCTGAGTGAACATGAAGGAGCCACCTTAAAACACATTCGTCGCACGGCGAACGCCGTTGCAGATTCAATTGCGTCTTTTGCTATTTATCACCCGACTTCCTTTGCTTGGAAGCCTGGGGATTTTCCTTTTTGGTTTGTAAAACTTGTAACTAAAGATATTTCTCAATCTCAATAATACTACAAGTTTTGTGATAAAAAAAAAACCTTTTAAATTTTAAAATTAGATTTATTTTTTTTAAAAAAAAATTATGTCTTATTCTCATATTATTCAAATGGTAACCCATTACTTAGGGTTTTTAAAAAATCTGGTGGAATAACGAACAATTAATTAGAGCTAATCACGAGAAGAAAATTATTATTTAAATAAAAATTATTGTGGCATGGGTTAAAGTGAAGGTTGTCTGGTCAGTCTTAAATGTCGTGGTGGTGGTGTACGTGGAGAAGTTTGATACGAGAGAATCCTCTATTCACCGCTAATATCTTTTTTAATAAAATATTTTAGATATTTTATACTGGTTATTTGAATAATGACTTTTTTTTCCTATAGGCTAATAAACAAATTATATACTTTGTTTATAATCTTTTTGTTTTTGTTGAAACCAATTATTCGACGTGTGAGATAATGCCGATTCTGATTTAAATGCTATCATTTTTAATTGAAATTTATATATATTAAAAGAGATTAAAAAATTGAGAAAATACACAACTTATATGGAAAAAATCGTGCATGGATGTTGTTAAAAAATATAATTTCTCCACGAATTTAAATTATCCCAACTTTATTTTGAAATAAAAGAAAGGGAAACTTTTGTTGCAGCTCCGAATTTATAGCCAAAAATTTGGAATTATTGTGATGAGTGTGCATCTGTTGTTCTTAGTTGGTGACTTTCCCCATTTGGCCTTTTTCTATTTGGTCTGCCCTTTCTTACATACGTTCTTTCGTATCATCGTCGCCAGCTATTTTTGACCTTTCCCTTCTCTTTTCCTTTTTCTTTTGTTTTTACCGCTGTAAAAAATTTCAATATTAATTCTTAAAATTTAATACATACTCTTAACCTTGAGATACTGTTACAAGACCAATATTTTTTCTTAATTCATGTACACTTGTTATTTACGAGGAAGACATGAAAAATACAGAAAAAAATTAGATGAATCTGGATAGCTTGAATGGGTGGGTCAATTATGCTTTTTTAATTCATCAATCGGGAAAAGATAATAAAAATATTAATATATCTTGTCTTTATAATTCTTGCACCCCCACCACTTCCGTTTTATCTTCCATAGTTCCAAGAAACTCCCGAACATGGCTTCAACCATTTCTCTCCCTCTTCTTGCACTATTATTGTACTTGTTTCTCGCCGGAACATGGGCTTCCGACATGTCTATCATCTCCTACGACGAGAAAACCAACCTCAAACGCTCCGATGATGAGGTGATGTCCATGTACGAATCCTGGATGGTCAAACACGGAAAAGCTTATAATGCTGTCGGCGAGAAGGAGAAGAGGTTCGAGATTTTTAAGGATAATCTGAGGTACATAGATGAGCAAAACGCGCTGGGAAACCGGACGTACAAGCTTGGTCTGAACCGGTTCGCGGATATCTCCAACGCTGAGTACCGGAACACATATCTCGGCACGCGAACCAGGCCCGACCGGCGGCTGGGGACCGTGAGTGACCGGTACCAGCCGACAGTCGGTGAAGACTTGCCGGATTCCATTGACTGGAGGGAGAAAGGCGCCGTTGCTCCGATCAAAGATCAAGGCAGCTGCGGTAGCTAACTATTTTACTCCCTACTGTTTTTCTCTTGGTTTGTTTTCTTTTTCCATGTTTTTGTTTATGGTTGAAGATGATAAATTACTCTCCTGGTTTATGATATTATTATTACAATCAGTCTAGCTTTTGAAAATTTTAATCTATCTATACAATATCTTTTAAAAAATATAAATTTAATATCCATAATTACATAAAGCTTGTGACTGCTCTCTTTTCATCTTTCTTGTATGATCTAGACCAGTAATTTGTAGTTTTGATAATTTTTTTTAATTGTCTTAAATCTAGATCCTGCCAAGTAAAAAAAACAGTATCTTGTAACAGAACCTGATTATAGTTCTTGATTGTAATTTAGACTATCGATCTAGACTTGACCATACAGACGGAAATCACGATGGTTCATTGATATATTATTGACATTAAATTAATCTTTTTTTGGTGGTTTGCCCGCATTAGCGGGGTTTCGTTGGAAATTATTGGCCTTGATGTTAAATTAATTACTGAAGCTGTAGCTTTCAACACATGTTCAGTAACTATTGATTTAATTTTTGTAAGCTGACAGATGGTGAAATCACTAGAGTTTCAAGTTGAGCATCTCCCTCATATTCATACAATCTTTGTAATGTCAATCAGATATATGGATCCACACTCTATTCTACCTCCCTTGACCAAAAACATAAAATATTTATGTGATTTTTTTCCCCAAAAAATCGTGGTTTATAAGGAAGGCAGCCTTTTCGGCCCCATTTTTAGGGGAAAAAAAAGGATAATATGTGAATCATTCATTCATGTTACTCGAGAGTGATGCATGAAGTTATAATTTTTGTAGGCCTTTCTCTATTCCTTTTGCTGTGTCCTATAGCCGGAAAACTTTTGGCTCCGCGTCTTTAAAAGTTGTGATCTTTTAGATCTCTCAAGGACGTTTATTATTCTAGAAAACGATCGTGTGCTACAAATTTCATTACAACATATGGCCCAACTTAGAAATTTTTCTATCGACTTTGTCGTGTCATTTTATGTGCCGAAAATGATGTGTGGCTGATTGAGTTTTTTCGGAATTTGAAGGGAGTTGTTGGGCGTTCTCCACCATTGTCGGTGTGGAAGGTATAAACCAGATAGTGACTGGAGACTTGATCTCACTTTCGGAGCAAGAGTTGGTCGATTGTGATACGAGTTATGACCAAGGGTGCGATGGAGGTCTTATGGACTATGCTTATCAATTCATTATCAAGAATGGTGGAATTGACTCTGAGGAGGATTATCCCTACAAAGGAACGGATGGTAAATGTGATCAATACAGGGTCAGTTTTCATATCTTCATTCAAGGGAGTTTGATTTATTGACATGACCCGATTCAGATTATGTGTATACAAAGCTCGGCTAACAACTCTTTGACTTTCGCTCTTGGTTTTGATAATGATTAAGCTAAGTTTCAAGAGAAGTTTGTTTAAAAATCTCATAAACCCTTTCAAACGTTCTGCCAACTTGTATGGATTGATATTAAATTCATTAGCACGAACTTGACTGTTTCCTTGGAACAATTGATGTGCAGAAAAATGCCAAAGTTGTATCAATTGATAGCTACGAAGACGTGCCTACTTACAACGAGAAGGCGCTAAAGAAGGCTGTTGCAAATCAACCAGTTAGCGTTGCTATTGAGGCTGGTGGTATGGACTTCCAATTGTATGAATCAGTAAGTTTCGTCACTCTCCGACACTGAAACACCCTTCATCCTTATAGTTTTATAAGTCATCTGTCGTATTGCCTCTCGTTGCTTCTCTCAGCATGGTTCCTCAAATTTCTGCAGGGTATATTCACAGGGAAGTGTGGAGTCTCACTAGACCATGGTGTGGGAGCCGTTGGTTACGGAACTGAAAATGGTGTCGATTATTGGATAGTCAGGAACTCTTGGGGCACGAGTTGGGGGGAACAGGGCTACATAAGGATGGAACGAAATGTTGCGTCAAAATACGGTCTCTGTGGTATTGCTGTGGAGCCCTCGTACCCAACTAAGACGGGCTCAAATCCTCCCAAACCTAGCCCATCTCCCCCATCTCCCCCATCACCTACTCCGTCACCATCTGTCTGTGACGATTACTATGAATGCCCTGAAAGCACAACATGCTGCTGCGTGTATGAGTACTACAACTACTGCTTTGCATGGGGTTGCTGCCCTCTAGAAGGTGCTACATGCTGTGAAGACCATAACAGTTGCTGCCCGAACGAATATCCTGTTTGCAATGTTCGAGCTGGAACCTGCTCAAAGGTATGTTAAAATTAACGATTTTTATTTCGTTCAATCAGCATAGTTTCTTGGTTATCGAGTGAGTTTTAAAATGTGCGTGGTGCAGAGCAAGAACAACCCTCTCGGAGTGAAGGCGATGAAGCACATTCTTGCTAAACCGATTGGGAGTTTCGCAAAGGAGGGTAAGAAAAGTAGTTCTTGACCGATTCTTTGAGGCCTCGACAGGTCGATGACACAGTTGAGCAGAAGGGAGATTCTGAATGGGAGAACAAAGTTATTTCTTGACGATCTCGTTGGTTTGTTGATTTTGCAAGATCTTGTCATCGACCCGTCTAGAAGGAAAAGAAAATCCGGAGTCATATACGTTGAAGGACTGAATTTGCAAACAAGAACAGATTGTTGTATTACTATATTAATCATGTACAGTTGCTCCGATCACAGCTTGAATTTACAAATTCTACTGGGTACTTTTGTTGATTTATCCTACTTTGGAACTGTTTTTCCATTCCGGATAACAGACTTCCTTTGGTTTAATTAACGGAATAAGAACTTCACCTACAGATAGCATTGCTGGTTAATTTAGATATAGAAATGATAAGTACATAATATCTCTCAGGTTTCAGGCACACACGCATAGCAGCAGCCCATTGGTAGGTCCCTTCTTTAAATTCTTTGGTCCCCTTCTCTCAAAAAATACTTGCCCGCATGCTTCCTATCGGAATCTGTCCAACTTAATAAATAAAATTATAATTTATATTCAATAATTCTTTAAAAAAATTATATCTCGCCTTATAATAAATTTGAAGTTTTGTGATAAACTTCTAAAAAGATGGGACTGCCATTATTTTATCAAAGGGGTGTCAAAATAAATAAATATAAGTAACTTAAATGCCACAAATGTGTAAAAATACTTTGATATTGATCTAATTAGAAGCTTGGTACCAATTACGATTCCATGAAATATAACAATATGGACGGAGTAAGGCAAAAGTTGGAATAATTTTTTTACACAAAAACTCGATGAAACTACACAAAAGTTGAAATAATTTTTTAAGACTATTAATTTGACATAGATGGCTGCCACCCGACAACTACGTACGTATTATCGTAAGGAAACCGACAAAAAACCAAAATGTCTTCTTTTATTTCCGATAAAACGACACGAGATTGTCAGTGGGCTTTAACCAGTGGAGTTCAACCAGAATGATTATTACTTTTTTTTAAAATTAAAAAAAAAAAGAAGAAGAAGAAGAGAACGATTGATAATTACTGTCGATTGTGTACATTTGGGGTTATATGCATACCATGAATTTGGTCTTTATCCTTCTCAACATTCCTCCTCCTCTTCTCTGTTAACTGTATTCCTCATCCCTGATTCTTTAATTTTTGGAGTTCAACGCTCTCAAAATGGGGTCTGATTGTGTTTGTGAACCGGAACGTATCATTAGACTTCATTATGCAGTATGTTACACAAGAATTAAAGCAAAAAACCCCACTCATTGTAAAAAAAATGAAAAAATATATTACACAAGAATTATTTTCTATTAGGCATAGGTGGCCATACCAATGATAAAATCGTGTACCTAGTAAACAACATGACCTCTTTCTTGAGGAGATTAGAAAGTGGGATTATTAAGAAGAGGAAAAACTACAAATTTTGTCTGTCGCCACTGCCTAAAGAATAGTTAAGGATACAACACTCTAAATCGACAAGCAAACCTAAAGATAAACCTGTCTACTCAGAGGCCCTTAATTTATTTACCTGGAATATTACGGCCTAGAAGTAATGGTCTCTTCGGCGGAAGAAGCAGCTTTCTTCCCATAGTAACGCCGCTTCCCAAATGTGAAAGGAACGTATTTATATTTGATCATATGCATTATTTGCCTCTTCATTGTTGAGACGAATAGAATTAGCCAGTAGAAAAGCAGAATTGGCCAAAATACGGGCACATCAAAGGCACTAAAGAACGTCAGCACAAAAACAAAGCAGAAGGCCTTTGTGAGTGAATGCCTGCAATTCAGAGTTCTAAACGTAAAAAATATATTAAAGGAATTAAGTAAGGACACATAATAAAGCACATGAAAAAATAAATAGAGTAAGAATCTCCAGTTTTACAACGCACTTGTGAAGATTTTTTGCCTAAAATTTCAGCCACATTCTTACTTTACACAATTTGACATCAAATCCAGAACTCAAATGGAAGAAAGAGTACAGAAAAAAGGAATTCAATCACTCAAGGAAACTCAAACCGACTGTGTTTACTTGCTTTTATCTCCATGTACTTTCAGTTTCAGAAATATGCAATGCAACAACTGCATCAGGATTTCACGGCTAAAAATAAATCTTGAAAGATCAAAATTTTAGAGGGAGAGCTTTACGGGAAGAAAGCTTGAAAGAACACTTCAAAGCATATAATAATTATAGAGAAACTCGAATGAGGGAGAGCGTCCCCCTGAGCCCCCAGCTTACGCGAAGCAAGTCCATTAAGTAAGAAATTCAATTTATTTTAAAGAATCCCAGAAACCCAAACCAAATTAAACGAAGCATTATTAGTACAGCTGCTGAACATTACATGAAGTAATATATTCATTTAAGAGGTGTCAAGATCCATGATCTGTTGGCATACCTAAACCACCCCAAAGACAGGATAGAATCCATGGAAATAATAGCTTACAATAATCTCTTTTACCCATACACAACTGGATCATAATATTTCATTAGATTCTAAAAAAGATTTCATCTAACCAGAATTTGAACTCGGGAAGACGGCGTACGAAGGGGCGGAACTCGTCGGAGCCGCGCGTGGGGAGGGTGGGCCCATCAGCCAGCTGGTGGATCTCAGGGTCCACCTGTGGCGACAAAAACGCAATTAGCAGCTGCAAGATGTAAATTCCCAGGCCGTAAGTGGTGATGTAGAAACCCTGCACTATGTAGATGCGCAGCGCGTACAGGGAAGCAATCACCGACAGGAAGATCCAACGATGCAGCACGAACGGAGTCGATTTGTCCAAAAAATGCTGGTACCGCTGCCATACAGTGTGGCTGAATTGCGTCACGGCAGAGGCGGTGGGATCTTCGCCGGCGATGCCTGCTCCGCCACCCATATTCATTGTCTTTTGGCGTTGAAAAAAGAGAGATTACAGAGGAAAACTGTAAAACGCCGATTCTTTCGGTTTTCGAAACAATACAACCGACGGTCTAGATTTGATTGAGTGGCAGTGTAATAGTAGGGTCGGGTTTGACAGATACTTAATGGGCCAAAAACAAATTGACCCGCCAGATATTCATTTTTCCCGAATTAGAATCATAACAACAAATATTATCAATCAAATATATAAATTTATTGCTAAATAATAATTTAACAATTCCTGTAAAAAAAAATAACGATTTTTAATTGGCCAAATCATTCTTATATTTTTTAAAAAAAAATCGTAATCGAATACTTATTATTTAAAGTAAGAAATTTTATTATCATTGTTTACTTTTTCCGGAACAATATATTTTCCATACCCGTAGGCGTTCATGGTTACTGCCGACGAGTTTGATTCAATAGTGTTGTTAGCACATGCCAAGGAACAAGTTGGCCGTCAAATAATATTGTTTTCGAATTTGGACCATCCATTCGTTGACTTACTATGTTATTAACATCATCGTGGATCTACATTTATCAAAGTCAGCTCTCCATTGCCAAGTCTCCGCCCTTTTTCGCTATATAGAGTTTGATCATTTCAGAACAATCCAAATTGATAGCAATGGTTGGAGCACCCGCTTCTTACTCTGGAAATCAACCCCAGCCCCCTGCTGCTGCAACCTCAGGTATCAACATAATAATCTTTTCTTTGTTCAAGAATTCGAGTTGGATCTGTTTGTCTTATGTTAGATTTAGCTTTCTACCGATATTCTACACAACACAAACAAATTTTGTGACTTAGGTACCAACGGCATGGAATCGAAATATGCTCTGCCACCAGCTCAGCTCTACGCAACGCCAAATGCACCCATTTCGACTCTCTTGCCATACAACGGGGTGAATCCACAAGGCCAAGCACCACCAACGCAGCTCCCTGTATCTACCCCTGCTGGGGCTTACCCTACACCATATCCAAATCCAGCACAACCTCTAAACACTAACTACTCGTATCCCACTCCTAATCCACCAACATCCACCCCTTTCCCTGTCAGCTCAGGCCACTGCACCACCAACGCAGCCCCCTGTATCTAACCCTGCTGGGGCTTACCCTACACCATATCCAAATCCAGCACAACCTCTAAACACTAACTACTCGTATCCCACTCCTAATCCACCAACATCCACCCCTTTCCCTGTCAGCTCAGCCACTGCACCACCACCTTTTCCTCCTTTCTCCACCAACCCTCCGCCGCCCAATCCTTATCAACCATCTCTAACAGTCCCTTCGCCTTACCCTGCCAATCCATCCAATACAACAGCCGCTTCTCCCCCTTACTCATCTTCCCCAGCAGCATTTCCCACTTACCTGGTAAACCCAGAGCAAACTCCTCCACCTGCCTATCCTTCCACGGGATATCCTCCACAGCCTAGTAGCCTACAGCCTCCAGGTCCTTACCCCCCAGGTATATGGGCAACACCACAACTATATTTCATGTATTGTTGTATCCGTCAAGGATTATGAAAAAGAAATTTGAAAAATCCATTTATCTTGAATAATTTGTACAGTGTCTAAATTAAGGCTCTTGTGGCAGAGTCAACACAAAATATTCATAAATCTGATTTTTTTTTTAAAAATAAAAACACAAATAGAGGGGACCTAACCCTCTCTTTCCGCTACTATTTGGCAACCAAGAAACTAACCAAATATATGTATGACAGGGGAGGCGATTCCACTATTTAATTTATTGTGAACATGAAATTTATTTAAAGAACATATGAATTTTGAAATTTGTTAAGGATACTATAAACTTTGAACTTGAGGAAGTTAATGACAATCTTATGCTTGTTCTGTCTTGCAGGTCAATATCAACCCCAAGGGAATCAAACAATCCAAGCACCATATCCCACAGGTACCAACCCAACCAGTCAGTACCCACCTCAGGCAAATCCAACAAGCCAACCACCGTATTTCATGGGTGTCAATCCAATGCCACCACCCAACGCTGGTCACTACCCACCTCCACCACCAGCTGGCAGCGTCTACCCACCACCCCAATATTAATCAGGATCATATGAATTATGATTTTCAATCTACATCCACAGAGATAACTCACGTTATATCGATTTGTATCCAACATTTTTATTTGAGCAAGTTCTTATTTGACATTTCAAAGGTTTTCAATATGAGCAAACTTTTTGTTTGGTTTTATTAAGCTTTCAAATACATGAAGCATATAAAGGGTTTTTTGTCGGTTTAAATATTCTTAGCCATCCAACAAAGTGATAGACCTTGTCTGGATTCATATACAATGTGGTATGAGTGGTGGTGAATATAATTGTTTCAGAGCTTTGGCTTACTTGACAATATATATAGAAATATATAGACAAACACATCATATATATTTGTCTTATATATTTGATAATATAACTTGTGTGCACGATTAAGAGCATATATTTAGTCGTTTTAAAAAAAGAGTAATGTCTGATAGTCCCATGTAGGATCAAAACCTAAGATTATCCATCTTTTTAAATTATCTATCTCCGTCCCCATGAAATTATAGAAAGTTGAGGTCGTCACATTTGGATATGCGTTCGGACTATTCGTTCTAATTCTAAACCATCAAAGTTCAGAACTTCAAATTGATTTATTTTTAATTTCTTTAATAAAAAAGAAAAATACGATAGTTAACATTCATAAGAGAAAGTTATCACACTCTAAAAGATAACCTTTTAGATCTGAGTTTCTGAATGTTTTTTTTATTGGCCTTTATCTTTTAGTTGATGAGGATCAAGGTTTTAGTCCTTGATCCATACCAGAGGTTTATTAATATATTGTTGAAGAAAGCATAGATCTTTGAAGAGGAATTTTAATACATGGTTTGAATTATCTCTAGGATTGAGCAGTTATTATTATTGAGCTATTAGATACTTATGCGCCAGGTAGTATACAGTTGTGTTACTCAGATTATACGAAATTTGAATAGGAATGAACAATCATAACTAAAACAACTGAGATGATAGGATATCACTCGTTTACCTTGATAATCAGAATTTCGAAATGGATGGAACAACTAATAATCAAGTACATATTCAGCAAGCCGATATACAACTACTGACCAGAAACTCCCATACAGCTTGAAATTGAATAATGGAATTTAAGACCTAATATGCTGCGTAGGGTGGAATGATAACAAGAGTTCATAGCTTTTCAACCTAAGAACCAATATCACTAGTTACCATATATATTAAGATTCAATAAACATTTAATCAGCCTAACTCTAAATTGTGGAGATCATAGAATGGAATTTAACATCAAACTGAATACATACACTGAACTACAATGCAAACTAACCGGACCAATAGCTTTAGTTCCTGACAGCTACTCCACCTGAGTTCCTTCCAACATTATTCCGGCCCCGGCCAACAAAGCTTGACCATCTCCTGAGCGTGCAAGCCACCAAGCTCCTCCCGGGAAAAGCACCTAACCTCATCTTAAAGGACATGGATCTCCCGGTACTACTAGATGCAATGTTGACATCCCTATTTTCTCCATCTATTGGAGGAATATCAGCACCACCAATTTCTTGCTCGCTGCCACCAGCGTCAGGCAATTCAGGCTCGATGGTATCCAAGTTCACTGCAAGTGAACCCCTACTGGCTCGCAACCAATCTGCTCCCTCAGAGGTCACCCCTCTGCACTTCTTAACCTTCACTTTTACAAGGTTAGGGCATCCACCAGCAAGTGCTTCCATGCCATGATCTGAGACAGGACAGTTCTTGATGCACAACTTCTTCAAGGCAATACATTTTTCAGCAATGCAATAAATCTCAGCATCTCTAACGGTTTCGCTCCCACAAAGCGCTAGACGTTCCAGATTCTGGCAATTTGTAGCCAACTTTGCTAAACTCAAATGTGTAGGATTCACGCCAATCAAAACCAGCTCCAGCAGATTCGGGCAGTGATTAGCAACCGCAATCAATCCATCATCACCTATTCTATTCGTTTTCCATCCATCGATGTGGAGCTTCCGAAGCAACTTACATTTCTCAGCAATGCTCACAAGTCCAAAATTAGTACACTCCGGGGTTTTCACCAAATGCAATACTTCGAGATTCACACAATTCGATATAGCGGAAAGGCCAATATCACTTACCTGAAGCCTCTCCAGATGAAGCTCTACAAGCCCAAGTATCCTATCCGCAATGTTTTCAAGCACCTTATCCCAATCTCCGGAACACCTAAACAACTTCAAACTCCTCAAATTTTTCGCCCCGACGATCAACTGCCCGAAACACTGGCCATTGTAAAGATCCTTCAAACAAATAACTCTCAAAGATCCAGAAGCTTTTCCCGGCCGAATGAGCTCGGCTGCAGCCCCATCAGTAATACCACGCAACCGCTTCACTGACAATTCCTCAAGAAGCCCACAATTTTCAAGCAAAGCATTTATTCCTTTTGCCCCAAAACTGCAAGACCCACAAGAGAATTTCTGCAAATTCTTACAGTTCTCAGCGAAAGTGGCCATCCCATCGTCAGTGAGCTCGCGGCAGGCGCGAAGCTTCAATCTTGTGAGGTTCGTGCACTTTAGGGATATCTGAATCAACACATCGTCGCCAATGCTGACAGATCTGCGATCACATTTTAGAGCAAGCTTAGTGACAGCATCGAAACGAAGGAACAACCGAGGGATAATATTAGTAATCTCGGACTGCGCATTGAGAGACAGACGGTGGCGACTCTGCCCCTCGATTCTTAACCAGCGGCGACACACCAGAGAGGAGCGCTTCCGGTCACCGGAAGAAAGTGACTGGAAAATATACGCCAAGCACTCTTCAGGGAGATCCAACGAGTAGTTGTTTCCATCGATGACGTTATCTTGGAGGGTAGTGGCTGAATCAGGGTCCTCGGCAGCCTGCATCGCCACCGCCGAGGAGGAGATCATAGCCGCGGCGGGCTTGGAAGATCTGAACTTGGAGGTGGAACCTGATTGTCCCATCTGCGAACGAGGTGTACTCCTACGATTCCACCTTCTCGGGAGCTTTTCACCAATGCACAGAATCAGATTATTATTATTTCGAAAATACAGCAGCTGATTTGTTTATCTTCTTCTCTTGAATCCTTTACCTGTAGTCCGGTACAAGAAATGTGAATTTACTATCTTGTGTAGAAGGCAAAAACTTGTGTGAGATGGTCTCACGGGTCGTATTTGTGAGACGGATCTTTTATTTGGGTCACCCATGAAAAAATATTACTTTTTATTATGAATATGGGTTGGGTTGACCCGTCTCACAGATTATGATCCGTGAGACGGTCTCACATGAGACCCACTCTTTGTAGAAAAGGGTTTTCTTTTGGATTATCTTTACATTAATTATAAGACAAGATAATCAGCTCTGATTTGGTATTTCGGCTTTGAAAATGTGCGCGGAATTCTGTGAAATGATGCAACATAATTTGAATTGATGGCATTACCTTTTTTTTACTATGTAAAGAAGGCCCAATAATATTGAATTTATTATTAATAAATTCTCTTTTTATTTAATTTTGTTTGAAATATGTCACATTAAATAGCTCGTTGTTAATGCGAAAATAAAATAGAAAATTCCCTGAGAAATTAACTAAATCATCAAAATCGGGAGAAATTAAAACTAGGAAGAAGTTAGCTTTTAATTGCAATAATGGTACGAGTTGTTAGGCACATTTTCTCCCTATCTTTCTACAGATTTCTCTTGTATTGTGAAATTGACACGTGTGAATTAATCCCCTTACTTTGGAATAAACGTCAAAGATTTCTAGACCAGATTGAAGTAACTAGTTAATAAAGTAATAATGAATCTAATTGAATGTACAAATTAGAGGTTCGAGTGGACACGTTCACGTATCAACACCAAAATTAGTAGTAACAGCACGTGTAGCCAAAACATGAACCACTCGTTTCCAAACGTAATTGGGATGATCAGGGACGGATTCAAGAATGAGAGTTGGGGAGGCTTGAACTCAATATGATAAGTTATATATTATTAAAAAAAATTTACATTAGATGAATTAACATCATTCAGGAAAAGAAAACAATAGAAACAATATGCTTTATTTGTTGAAGTCGAATACTCCAACCAATAAAATTTCTGAAACCATTTTTTCTGAAACCGACGATTCTGGCTTCCAAATTTTGTACCTGCATACTCCAACATATCTGGTTGAAAAGGCCCCATATTTAGATATGAACGTCTTATCTCATCTCGTACATTAACATGATATTCACATATCTGTTTTCATTTTTCCGGATCTCGTTCAATAAAAGTAGACGAAGACTGATGATCGTCTCTAGGAGAGGAACATGAAGGAATTTGGATATTGAGAAATAGAAGACTTTCACTGGATTGATGTTGCATTGTAAGGACCGTAGGAATTGAAGTATCTTCACTAGCTTGACGATCTCTCTTCTTAAAGAAAGAGGATATCAATGTTTTTCCTTTCTTTGCAGCAGATTGATGTTTCATTTTGAAATAGTTCAAGTTATAATCCTAAACAAGAATAAAATAATTATTAAACAAATAAACAAGTAATAGTCAATCAACAACTCAACAACAAATAATCAAGAAACCACAAATCACGTACAGAGAAGCTATAAAAAACAAAATAAAAAATGTATAGCCGATTCTTACCTAGATTGTTGCATTGCCGATGAGCAATTCGATTTCTTCGTGAGTCCGCAATTCTATTCTGTCGCTAAAGGGCTTGGGACTTGGGAGAGAAATTTTGTAGAATTGAGGTGGGGCGGATCAGAGGATATGGGATGAATTTGGTCTCATCCTTGTACATGGACAAGACTTGATTGGACCTTAACATTGATGTACGACGGTTTTTGAAACAACCGTCGCTATTAGCAACGGTTTTTCAAAAAAAATGTCGCTAATAGCGACTGTTTGAATTAAAACCGTCGCCGATCCACATCGGCGACGGTTGTACTAAAACTGTCGCAAATATTAGCGACGGTTTCTGAAAAACCGTCGCTAAAAAAAATGAGCTGGGCAGTAAATCCGTATCTGGGGATGATAGGACGTGACATGTATTTATCAGCGTGATTTGTAGATTACTGCATCAATTTTTTTGGATTTATTTAGAGTACACAAAAAAATAACGATTGTGAGTTCTCATTATTGAAAAAACGTGAACCTCCGTTCAGAACGTGGACGATGTCTGCTTCATTAAACGATTAGCGAGACATGGTGACGGTATACATATAGGTTGATATAAATTCAATATTTTGCAGCTTTTCCTCTCCCGTTGATTAATCTGGTCAACACGTTTTAACATGGGACCATACATTCTTGTCCCCGGAATGCTTTTAAATCACTTACAAATTTGTATTTTGAATTTTGAGTCCATGTCGCGTCTGCCCACAACATTCTGGACTTGCACAAGGCCCACTGTTAACCTACACCCGGAAGCAATTTGAAATATAAGCCCAAACCAAAAGGGCTGTAAGATCAATTTAGACATAGGTTGTCCCCATATTGGTCGAAATGGACACAAAAATGCAAGATTTCATGACAAATGTATATTTGAAACTTTATGTATCATAAGGATCTACGTTCATCTTCTTACATGGGCTCTACGTAACAAATCATGGATCTCGCATTATTAAGCATAAATGTGCCTTCAGGCTATGAAAACTGCATACGTACGCCATCAAATATAAAATAAGTTTCAGATATTTAATAAATACGCACAGCCGATCAAATATTAAATCACTTGCTCAACTATGTAAGTTCCTTCAATGATGAATATGAAATAATGCTAGCTCTGTAGAATACTTGGTACGAATTCACGATCCCCTCTTCTTACAAGTCCTGGTCCTTAAAACTCATGTCGGAAAGTGGGGTAGTAACGAAAAACAAAATATCCATTGAAAATTAAATATAAGATTCTTAAATCCGATACCTCAATAATAATAAATAAAAACTCCTCAGAAATTAAAAGGACCAGTTTAAATGATGCTGGTCCTACTCCTCGAACTCACACTCGTAGTGAAATAACAACAGCTAGCTGTTGGCAGAATTATGGTGTCACTTTTGACTGCTTTGCATGCAATGCTTGTCTCCAATTATGAAACCCCTTTTCGTTTATAACGCCACACACATGACATATATATATATATATATATATATATGATGATAGATAAGTGTTCCATGCCAGAAGGGATTAACAAATTAATCGGGCAGCAAATATCTAGGTCGCTTCGCCCATATTCAAAAGGCAAAACCAAAAAATGATTCATTGAGATTTTGAAAAGAACTTTGTGTTTTTCACATTTTGAAGCCTTGTAGATTCAATCAAGATAAGTGAGATGTGCGTCGGTATCCATGAAAATTATCGTACTTTTACTTCTCGGAGAGATTATTTAACAATGAGTTCCATCGATCTCTTCTTCATATTATTTTTTATTTTTTACATTGAACTTACTGCTATACAACGATATAATTGGTTGGTAAATGTATGCTAGGTTTTGCCTCACACGAACGCCAATAAAACAAGCTATTTTTTCATCACTTGATTAAAAGGCTGAAATAATAATAATGGTGGAAAAGACATTAAAGCTGCGGGTCAAGGGTAGTAAAGGGGTGGGTGGGGGACAAGTACGTGAAATAGGATTATCATTACATTATTTTCATTATGTTCGTGTTCGAGCGGGCAAGATTAACGTTAATTTTCTCATTAATATTTAATACGAAAGCAAGGTCTTAAAACTTTCTTACAAAATGGAACCAAATGTCCTATTGAATTAGGAATTTGGAAGGTTAAATTAATATTAATAATAATTAAAATGGTCCTATGAGCAGCAGCTTCGTACAGTATACGGACGGTGATTAAGTATCGGACAGGCTTTTGTAAACGAATATAATGGTGATTTCAATGAAGAGTTCGGGCCAATCTGCCTACCGATTTGATTATAGTATACGGATAAAGAAACCAAAAGTATGGGGAAAGCATGCATTGGCAACTTTTCCCATGTTGACCAACCAGACTTTCATGCTAATTTAATGATCAGAACTAATATAATTTGTCAAAAAGATGTATACAAAAACTCTTGTAAAACGGTTTCACGAATCGTATTTTGCGAGACATGTCTCTTATTTAGATCATCTATGAAAAACTATTACTTTATATGCTGAGAGTATTACTTTTTATTGTGAATATTGGTAGGGTTGACCCCAGGGACGGAACCACCTTTGGGCTAGGGTAGGTTCCAACCCCACCCAAATTTAATTTTTTTTTTTGTTTTGCTGTATTTTTTATTTTTGTTTTTAAAAGGTGGGATCCAGCCCCACCCAAATTTTAATTTTTTTTTGTTTTTCTGTATTTTTTATTTTCTTTATATTTTTTGGTTTTGTTGACTTTATTTTATTGAGTTAAATTTGAAGAATTTTTGTTAATTATGAGTAATTTTTTTAAAATAATCTTATACAAATATCTATAATCAAATTTGATTTTCGCTCGTATTTTGCTCAAAAAGTTGAATAATTTAATGTAAGTTGATTTTTAAACTTAACTTTAAATTCCAAATATATTTTTAGACTATATTTACAATAACACACAAATATATTAAATTTAACTAATATGATAATATAATTATGCAGTTACTACATATTTTATTATATCTTTATTTAATTTCTATTAATACTAAAATTTTTATATAATTTTAATTTTTTTAGTATGAACTGGTATATGCATATAAGAATTGATTTTGAGAAAAATAAAGTACTGATTTTGAGAAATTACGCAAATTTTCCATGTGAATCGTAGTATGTGATATTATATGATTTATCAATTATTTGAATTTTGTGCATAATGACTTAAATGATGTATCAACCCTTTTGTTTTCTATTAATGTCTATATTATTCTTTGATGTTTGTAAATATAATTTTTTTTATCATTGGTTTTAAAAATGAAGTGAACTGACTTTGGCTTTTGACCAAAATGATTCTTAAGAGTAAAAAATTTGAAAAATATTTTTTGGAATTAAGATAGAGCCATACATTATTTCAGTCTATGGGTGAAAAAAATATCGATTTCAACCCAAATAACTTATCAAGTTGAATTAATTTAAAAAATCATTGAAACTTGTTAAAGCAACTCTTCGTAACAAGATGGAAGCGTAGTTTTTCGGAGATTCTATGGTAACTTACATTGAACGAAATTTTGTTGAAAAAATTGATAACAATTTAATAAAGCGAAGAACACAACTTCAGTAGTGTTTTAGGTCCTTGTTTTTGAAGGTATTAAATACTCTTGTTCTATATTTTCATTAAGTCAATGTTTACATATTTTTTATTTTAAATTTTTTAGTTAATTATTTATTTTATTAAATACAGTATAGGATGGAGCCAGCCCCAGGTATTTTCAAATCCTGGCTCCGCCCTTGGTTGACCCGTTTCACAGATAAAAATTTGTGAGACCGTCTCACAGAAGACCTACTCAAAGATTTATATGGTCTATGAATAAACTGTTTAAACAGTAATCCAAGGGAAAAAAATATCTAATGGAAGTTGTCTAGTTTATTTGGAAAATATCAATTTCATGTGGATATGGAGATTTCCAAAACTTCACACAGGATCATTTACCATCTAAAGAAGTAAAGCATGTCCAACAGTAAATGATTTTAGCTTTACTTTTTTTTGGTAGTAAACAAAAAAGTAAGCGATTCCAGACAAGACACATTTGTTCGAAATTTTAAGGAAGCTAATGATTACCATAGATACAATTAGTAAAAACATTATTATTGTGAAACATTTAAATTATGAAACAAAAATTGCAAATTGAAGCAGTTGATTAATGCGATGCAGCTGCTCCACCCCTAACTTAAGCGTCATTAATTATGGCCGGTATACGTTAATGATTTAATTCTAAAAAAGATATGTTTACTGGAAGAAAATTAATTAGTCTCACATTAATTTTTTTTAAAAAAAATATAAACCACAATTTCAAATTAAATATATAGCCTAAAAGGAAAATTTGCAACTTTTTTGTTGCTTCTGAACAATAATGTGTTTATAATAATTCAGTCAGTTGTCACATTCCCATTCACGAATTGAATACAGCTAGCATAAATAAGCCCTTTCCCTGATTAATGTAGTGATATTGGTAAGTCTAATAAAAATTTACAGAATGTAATACCGAAACTTGAACTGTTTGGGAATTTATTTCATCAGCTGTTTCTTGTATTAATTGATTCACAATAGTATATATAGAATTATTCAATTCAATAATAGTTTTTTTTTATAATAAAATCAGATTTAAAAAATTATACCGAGGTTTGGATAAAATGCTAAAAGACTTGGTGCATTTATGGTTCTTGAGCTACTTTCTAATGTAATGCAACATTCAAATAGCTTGAAGGAAAGTAGTTTAGTAGAGGGGTTGTGTTCATTCTATCAATATGGACAATGTCTTATTCATTCAACGGATGACACGTATGATGAATTGATAAATCATGACAACTGATTCAACCATATGGATGAATGAATTTGATTTATCACTCAGCAGACATGATATGTCATGTGCTACGTGGATGTTTTAACCATCAAAAGAGACATAATCTTTTATAACATGCTGTAAGAGAAATGAGATTGCATCCTCATACAAAATTATGCATCACACTCAGAGCATGACGTTAAGCTACAAAGTTGGTCGATCGTGAAGTAAACGGCCAGTCCAAGTAGGGGAGACGCAAGACTTGTAAACTGGCGGTGGTATGTATGTATGTAATATGTTAATGATGATACGAGGGATGCTAATATTAGAAAAAATGTAAAGCTCTCCAAGTACTGGGCATGCACTTAAAAAGTTGCCTAATCTTTCCCCACAATCGCGGTAAACTACAGGGATCCACTAGGTGTCATTTCATGTATGTTGCCCGCCTATGAGGATGGGGGCCCAATAAATACGGATTTTTGGTTGTTCCCAGCAGTCACGTGTACCTAGCTATTTCTTTCTATAAGGGCCTAAGCCCATGGTAGGAAAGCATATGCATTTACTTTTAAATTAAAATTCCTCCTAAAATGTTAATATAATAAATAATAAAGAAGAAGAAGAATACCATTTTGTGCCTCTTACTTCTCTAATTCTCATTTAATAGGAGAAACTAGTCATATTTTTTGGGCATTCAACCTTCCTCAACCAATCAAATTATTCACACATGTTATATTCTTTGAATACAAACAAATTTAAGCCAAACCCACGGTTTTCTTTAATGGTTGAACAATTAGTTGAATAGAAAATGTAATATGATCATATGTTATGCATATAAAACTATTCAGAGACATATTGTAAATGAGCAAGTATATCTATGTGGAAAAAATAATTTAATATCAAAAAAGGAAATAAAATAAAAAAATTATTCGAGTAATTTGGTGGGGAGCATGCCATACCAGTGGCCATAGCACCAAATCCCAAAAAACAAAAATCACCAATAAAAATACAATCTTTAGTCATTTCCTATAGCCTGTCTCCTCTCCCCAGCTCCCACTCTCAAAAGTCTGCACCTTCGTCTACTTGTCATTGGGATGGCGCAAAGTTCATATCTACGCCTCTCTTTCTCTATACTTATTTGCATCTTTGTTTGACCATAATGAATGCACATCTTGGAACTCTTCTTCTTGGAAGAAGATGACTTCTCATCAAGTAAACCCTCCATTCGGTTTGGATTCTCTGTATTGTGAGGAGGAGCAATGGGACAATAATGGAGAAATAATTGAAACTCACCCAAAAAAATTTCTCGCAGAAGGAGAAGGGGAGAGCTCTTTACCGTACCGTAACTTGAAACCGGCGCCTTTTATCGAGCTCTTGGAACGGAATATGTTGAGTGAAGATGAAGAGTTGAGCGCCTTACTGCTTAGAGAGCAGGAAAACGATTTGTACGAAGGATTTGTGGAGAACCCATGTTTGGCCGAGGATAGGCGTGTGGCGGTGGAGTGGATGCTACGGGTCGTTGGATATTACTCATTTTCTGCTGTGACTGCGGTTCTTGCAGTTAACTATCTGGATAGGTTTTCGCGTAGCATTCAGTCCCACAGAGAGAGGCCGTGGATGGTTCACCTTGCTGCAGTGGCTTGCCTTTCGTTGGCTGCCAAAGTTGAGGAGACATATGTTCCCCTTCTTTTAGACCTCCAAGTATATATCACAATTTATTTTTGCTTGATTCTGCTGAATTAACCTTTCTATGTGATTAGATTGGATTTGAACTTGATTCGACTTATCATGTTTAGGTGGAGTCGTCAAAGTACGTGTTTGAGTCAAAAACCATTCAAAGAATGGAGATTCTGATTCTTTCTACGCTTAAATGGAAGATGAATCCTGTCACCCCACATTCATTTCTTGAGTACTATACACGGAGGCTTGGATTTAATAGCCATAATCTCTGTAAGGACTTCCTCGATAGATTCCAGTGTCTGCTTCTATCCGCTATTTCTGGTAAAAATTATGATTCCAGTAACTCCAATTTCCATGAATGGTTCTTTGACTAGAGCTTTTCTTCGTGGGAACTGTGTTTTTGTAGTCTTATACTGTAAAATAACCTGCAGATTGTAGATTCACGTCTTCTCTGCCTTCTGCGTTGACCACTGCCACAATGCTGTATGTTATTAGCAGTGTTGAGCCCAGCATTGGGGTGCAGTATCAAGATAAGCTAGTAAGCATTCTTGGAACAAACAAGGTATAGTATGTCTGTATTTGTGTATATATACGTAGATATTTAATTTGTCTTTGTTCTTCTCCCATAATATACAGAAAACATTCCTCAAATCCAAGAATCTTTATAATTCAACTCAGAAATCTGAAAATTTGGAGCAGGAAAAAGTGGAACACTGCTGCAGGCTAATACAAGATGTGGCCACCAGCGTCCACTTCCTCTCAAGAAACAAAAGAAAGCTTGGATCTTTGCCGGGAAGTCCCAAAGGAGTAATGGATGTTTCATTCAGCTCTGAAAGCTCTGATGATTCGTGGGCAGAGGCAAAAAATCCTTCAGTTTCATCCTCACCGGAGCCTAATTTGTCCAAGAAATTCAAACCCAATATCTCTTAGTTCTTTGCTTATTTCATCTGAATTTGTCATAAAGATTAAAGAGCAATTTACATATTTTGTTGAATAATATATGTAAGAATGTAATGTTAAATGCCAGCCATCTTTGCAATTCAATACACGTCCACCTTCATGTAGGAGTATCATCAAATTTGAACCAGGGCCAGGGGTAGTTTTTGTGTATATTTTCTCTCTCTCTATCTATATATATATATATATATATATATATATATATATATATATATATATATATATATATATATATATATGAAGGGTGGGGCATGGAAATCTTGCTGGCCTCTATTTAGAGGCATAGATGGTTGGCATTTTATTTGGATGAAGCCAAGAAGTTGAGCATAAAAATACTTCTTCGTTTTTTCAAAAAAAAAAATTATGTTGTTGGGATTATTGTAATAACAATTGTTGCACTCGGCAGTATAATTAGAGTCTTCTTTTTTTCCTAATTCTCACAACTATAATCTTAGCATATCAATTCTTGCATAGTTTATTGTTAATATGTAATCAGCGACGCATGTCTAGTATTGGAATTGAGATCAAACATTGGATTTGCATGTTAGGCAAATTATTCTAATTATATAAAGAAAAATCAAAATAAGTTATTTTTTTAGGCCAAAATGACATTGTTTTATTGATAAATCCAAGTATCAAGAGCTACAAGATCATCAATCTGAGTGGGTAGATTCGACCAAGCACAAAGATTAGCACTTGACCGGGCTTCCCTCGCTAAAGCTTGAGCAACCTCATTTGCTAATCGACTAATAAAATCAATGAAAAAAGGAAGCCGGTTACTGCTGCTCTGAGAAAATCCTCCACTATAGATCCAAATTCAGACTGATCAAAATATGGTACTAATTAAATAACAGATTTTATGTTTGAAAATTTTGAGTAATATTTGTGCAAACATTATTGCAATCAGCTATTCTTGAACGCATTGTAATTATAGCATGGGAGGGAAAGTTTGTTTGTATATGTAGGAATTTTGAAAGGTCTTTTGGGTATTTATTAAATGGGCAAAGATATCAAAGTGTTAAATTTGTTTGCATGTGATGTTAGGGGAAGAACTTATTACTTACTGTCGGCCACTGGGGCTGATTTTTGGGCTGGATTGGCCATATCTTTTTATTGACCTTTCTCACCTTTTATATTGCCAAAAAAAAAAACATTACAAATATAATAGTAATTTAAATTGGCTGGCAATATATAAACCTACATCTTCAATGGGTACATAAACATAATTCATGTAACAATTAGTCCATATCATTATTACACGCAGTGATATTTTTAACAATTAAAAGCCATTAACATGCAATAAATGCATATGCTATTTATATGATTAATGAAATGGGATGCGATTATGTATGCATTAAATACAAAGATTTTTAAACTTTGTCTTTACGAATTCGTTTGATTTAAAGAGAGGTATGGAATGTTGAAAAATGGAGCACAGCATGTGTTTGATTTTGGGCAATATGCATCTTTTGTTTATTGCGTTTGGTAGCACAACAGTAGACTTTATGTTTTCCAACGACATGAAATTCAAAGAACAAAATACCATTGTGGGGGGCTTTGTTTATTATCATACATACAGAAATATATATATATATATATATATATACATATATATATATAAACACACACACACACACACACACACACACACACACATATATAAAATTGAAACTACTCATGTTTATAAAAAAAAAAATTATTTTTTATAGATTAAATAAATAAATAAAATTTCATAAAATTAACCTATAAAACCACGTCGCAAGTTACTTTGTGAAATAGAAAAGAGTTGGTTCTAATTATTTCCCTACGCTCATCCTTTTGACCAAGTAAATATTATGTCCTAATGCTTTCCCCTTTTCCTTTTTTTCTTTTCTGCTTCGTGTAGATCCAGCATTTATTAAAGGAATACATAAAAGTGAGTACATTTCAAAATTGGTTTCCATCGCAAGAAATGTATTAATTTCAGAAGAAATGTAGTTTAGTATCGTAAACAAATCAGTGTTTAATCATTTAGTGAAGTTCCAAACAAAGCATTAATGATAAAAAGCCTTCAAATAAAATGAAACCAAAATAATGCATAGATATATTATTCAAAATTGTTATTTTTCAGATTTTCAACCAAAATATTATTTTATAGTTCATATTTTTTTTAAAAAAAAAACCCACAAATGTAGGATCAAGATTTTTCAAAATCGAAAATAATAAAAATTGTAGATCAACCATCGATTTTATTATAAAAAATGACTTAGAGAAACGGGTAATTAATTGTCAAATCATTTTCCCTCAGGATTGATGCGAAGGAACATGTACTTAGATTTTTATTTAATTTTAACGCTGACCATACATCGGAATCTGTAAGCCCGTCTTCTTGTACATTATGGCTACGTTTGGTTGAAGGATAGAGTAAACTAATGATTAGTACGTAAATGATAAAGAAAATGATTGTAATAGGATTGTAATATATGGTGTAAAATAATATTATGTTTGGTAAGATTTTTAAGTGTAGGATTATTTTGAATTTTTTGATGAAAAGACGAATTTGCCCTTCCCCTTCGCGACGGCGACAGTGGCGGTGGTGGCCGGCGGTCGGGCGGAAATGGTCTGCCGGAAAAGGTCGGCGGGTGAGAGGGCCTGAAACGTCGCTACTAGCGACGGATTTGTCGGAAATGGTCTGCCGGAAATGGTCTTGCGACGGATTTACCGTCGCCGATCTTGATTAGATCGGCGACAATTTTGAAAAACCGTCGCTATTAGCGACGGTTTTTGAAAAAACCGTGGCTATTAGCGACGGTTTTTGAAAAAACCGTCGCTATTTGGGACGGATTTTTACAAACCGTCGCTAAACAAATGACACTTACAATAATAATAAGGGTCATTGACTATATTTATTTATATAAATTTTTATGTACCTATATATTAATAATTTCAGAAATAGAATTCCTTAATAAAAGTTACAAATAGTAGTATTTTTAAAAATAGTGTTGAAACAAAATGTGAAACAAGGATATAAAATTTACGACTGAGATTTGAATAAAAAAAATTTCAGCCATTTTGGCCTTATAACCCCAAGTCATTGCAATGGACAGAATAATTAATTGACCACATAAAATAATGCAATTAAAAAAGAAATGGAGAAACAAAGGCCAAAAACTCCAGGCTGCGATGCTATTAAAGAAGTGGCCCAGAGGAAAATTATTTGATTGTAACCACACTGTAAGAAGAAGATAAGGGAGGGAGGGAGGGAGGGGTGCCTGCTGCCTAGCGATGCATCCATCTGTTTTTGCCAGGGGAACACCGTGATTGCCTTTATTATTAATATCATCGTCCCTTTCAAAATCTATGTAATCGGATATACAAATATGGCTTTATTACTTCTTTACTTTTATTACACTTTTTTTTCTCGAGAATTCAGAATAGAATAGACGTTATTTTCAAAATTAATCAAGTTATTGAACATGAATACATGATAACATAAGGTTACAAGATTTGATTTGAAAAGAGATTTGAAATGAGGTGTGTAAGGAGTGAGTATCCGAGAGAGAGGCGTTTTTTTGACAGCTTTCAAGCATAAGTTTGTTTGGTATAGAAACAGAGTAGATATCTTGTGAGATGCCATCTCATGAATCTTTATCTATGAGACGAGTCAATCCTACCGATATTCTTAGCATAAAAAGTAATACTCTTAGCATAAAAAGTAATATTTTTCATTGATAACCCAAATAAGAGATCCGTATCACAAAATATAACCCATGAGACCGTCTCATACATGTTTTTGTCCTATAAATATATGTATTTCATTGTACCAAATAGTTAAATACTTACCAAATATTATTATTGTTTTTTTTGAAAAAAAAAGGGTGATCTATGTTGGGCCGTACAAATGGGCCAAGCTATTGTTGTCCAATAATATCATGGGGTAGGTTGTCCTTCAACTGAGGATCCAATATGAGGTCCTTGGTGTTAGGTATTAAATGGAATCTTGCAAAATGTTAATAAATAAAATAGGCCACACACTCAAATACAGCGAAAGAGTTAATCCAGTGATGGATGCATTTGGGAAGACAATGGCCCAATCCAATTCTCACGAGTAAGAATAAAACCGGGCCTAGAAATTTTATATTATTTAAATAATAATAATAATGGCACTCTTCATCATACTCGCACTTACAGCAGTGGCTGTCAATTTATTATGTCATAAAGATTAATAATGCTTTCTATTTTAAATTTTGATTCCTATCAAGTAATAGTTTAATTCTCGTGGCGGCGGTCACCTATAAATCAAACTCATTTATTTTCTCAGCTTTTTATTTCGATCGATGAATTTCAAATATATTTATGTTGTTTAAAAAAATAAGATTGTTTTAATTCACACAAAAATTTTGGTCGTTCCAGCTACGAAATCGTGTCAAAGTTTTGAATAATCTAACTAATACGATCAAGTGACGTAAATCCCGATTTAGTTGTGAGTCCAAACTTCATCGGTAAACCACAAAACTAAGAAGTCAAATGAGCTTTGTTTTCTAACAGGCTTTTTGACCGAACTTGAAAAGAACAAATACCATAAATTTCAAATTTATTTCTTCTATGTTTATATAATATTATTTTATGATGATTATAATAAATTTCAAGTTTAACAAATCGTAGTGTCATTCGAAATACTTTTTATTTCGTAAAATTAATGTGTAAAAATAATATATAGATTTATAATTTGATTTATTGTTAACAATAAAAACAGTAAAGTTATAATCGAAATTTATATATTTCAAATCTATCTCTCTAAATACAACCTTATATTTTTTAAAAAAAATATTATTATTAATTTAAATTAATATAATTTTGCAGGAGATTCGAATCCAAGAGACACATATTGTAATTTTATAAGCATCGAATTAATTAAAGCTTAGATTTCAATTCAAAAGACAAGAAATCAATATCAATATATATTTGATATGATACCTTTTGGTAAACGTCTGATGAGCTCCTAAAATATTTAGGGGACATATCGTGAAACATCACATTGGTCGTATATCACCTTACTACATTAAATGTTTTATTAGATGCTCGCAAGAACTATGTTGAAATATTTAATATTCGATGTGACTTGCCACGAGATGTTCCCATGAACATCATGGACTCCCATGGAGTATATAAGTGTGTGTGTGTGTGTGTTTATATATATATATATATATATATATATATATATATATATATATATATATGAGTTGAATCTACATCATAATTTGAGTCTGATTAGGCACGCACATACACACACACATATATATATATGAGTTGAATCTACATCATAATTTGAGTATGATTAGGCATGCACTATGGTCTCTGTCCTCTCCCGAGCTTGAAATCGAAGGGAAAAGAGGCGTGCATGCATCATGCATGTGCGATCTGAATCTTCCTCCAATTTTTTCTAAAAGCAATTTTTAGGTGGAAAATTGGGGAATACGAGCTTTAAAAGCATTCGGACAGAAAATATTTACTGTAAAGATTTTTTAAGCCACAAAACTTCAGGAATGTATTAAAAATCTTATTGTTTTCTCTACTTTTAATTTTAATAGTAGTTTTTTTTAAAATTGAAGTAAACATAAGATAAGTATCATTAGGAGTTTTAGGTCGATTTTGGTGGTTTAAAAAATTACTGATAAAACCCAATGTGAAAATTCGTGAATGTAGATATATTTTTTTGTCATATCTATTCTATTTTATTAAAGTTGAGGACATGACAGAAACCGTCAAGAACAGCAAAATATGTATATTCATTTTTGTCAATCCGTTATTGACAAATTCACTAAAATTGTTTTATATCAAAATTGAAGTGTAATCTCTCATTATTTTTTATATTTACAGTTTGGTTTCATTTAAAATAATTCAAATGAATTATAAAAATATTATATAAATACATAACACATGCAATTATATACTAGTTTAATGTAATATTTCCGACCTCAATATGGCGCAATGACATAATCCTCTTTCACATCGCAGAGTCGAGGGTTGTTCCAACCTCCAAAAAAAAACCCAAAAAATTCACTTTCTTACTGTGGGACCCACGCACCAACACATGTTTCTTGGGGCCGTCACTTTGGATCCCAAGATTTCAGTGCAGATTCCTGTGAGGATTCATTCGACAAATTGACGCCATTCAGTGGATCTTACGTGTACACAAACTTTACCACCGGGGACCACTCCGTCTACTAAAGTATAATAAATAAATAGTGTCTGCATGGACTTAGCTCAATTGGTCAGCAGCAGTGAATTTTGGAGCAATTATCAGGAATCGAGTCTCGCAAGCGGCAGTGTGGGAGTTAAATTCCCTCCAATGGGAGGGAACTCCTTGTGCGCGGCGTAGCATAAGGTCTAACTGTTGTTGGTTGGCTGAGTCACTATGATTTACCTCCTCTCACATTTTTATCGGGCCGGGATGAGGGGCGCTGATGAGCGATTTCATCTTTTGAAACAATAATAAATAAATAGTATGTTTTTGCCAGATTACGAGGACCTTTAGTTATTGTACAGCGGTAAGAACAGATACAAATATGTTACCATATTGATGCCCCCATTTCTTTTTATTCAAATAATTTAGTATCCACCACCGTCCACTAAAAAAATAAAATAAATAAAAATTGGTATCCACCATAGTAAAAAGAGATAGATTATCTTTTTATGATGGTATGAACCAAAAACAAATGTAATAATATGTAAATTATTGTTAATCATGTCAATAACAATTAATAAATTATGTGTAAAATGTTCGTTCGAAAAATATTGATACGACGAATGAAACTTCGATTATTGATGAAACATTAACATATTCTACCAACTAGGACACCAAATTATAAGGTAAAACAAAGAAAAAAGGAAAAAAATAACGATGCTGGAAACGTTTGTGCACTACAAATGAATTACAACTTAATTAAATATTAAATTATACCCAAATATGTAGATATAAATACTTTAGCGTTTTAGTTTTATTAATTTTTATTTTTTTAGTAGTTCACTTCAACCATAACGGTCTTAGTTATTCCTATGTCAACTGTTGCATTTGAATCTGTTTTTAACAATAGTGGAAGAATAGTTGGTCCTCTTCTTAGTAGACTTAATCCAACGACTTTGGAGACATTGATGTGCTCGCGAATATGGTTGTGGGGTGAGGTGAAAAATAAATAAATCACAGTTTTTATTTTGTTATTATACTTTCATTTTAATTTTTTTACTGTTCTTTCTTTTTTAAATTACATTTTTTTACAATTTGAAATTACAATTTTATTTTTTCAATGTACTTTATCTATTTAATTTGGTAGTTAATTCTTCAAGTAGTTTACTGTAATGCCCGAGATTTAATTACTGTAATCAGATGTTGATTAATTGACGTAATGGAAGTCATAGGAACTCAACTGACGAAGCCGGGCGTTGGTTTATGTTAAGCCAAGATGTTGAACCGAACATCTCAAGATGTTAGGCCGAACATGTAGTAGCCCGAATTCCAAATTGGGTAATTAACGGAGTAATGGTGATTAAGAAGGTTTAAGGTGTAATTTTGGCTATGGTCATGATCGGACGGACCGAAGAGGGTTCGGAAGCACCGAAGAGTTCGGACGATCCGAAGTGTAGTTCGGTGAATCCGATCATAGGTGTCAAGTGTTGATCGACACGTCATTTTCCATGCATGTTCGGACGGTCCGAAGTGTATGATCGGAGGATCCGATCATGAGCTGTCAAGAGCCAATGGACACGTAGCGTTCGGACGTTCCGAAGTGTTGTTCGGAGGATCCGAACATGGCCTATAAATAGTGCTCGGATTTCCTCATTTTGACTTGCCAATTTCTTGAGTTTTCTCTCATTTTGGAGAGTTTGGAAGGTTTCTAGGGTTAGTTGTTGGTCGAGCGATAGCCAAGAGCTGCCAGGAGTAGTAGCGTAGCGGCGCCTGAGTTTCAAGGCAATCGACATCAAAGGGCTGTCGACGGACGAAGGTAAACCCTAAACCTTTGGTAGTACTAGGGAGTACTGGTTTTGCTAGTCGAGCATGGTAGTATTGATTGAGTATGCTTTTGATGCGTAGGCTTGTGCTAAACCTGATTAGCGGTGTTGCGTAAGGCTAGGCTTGCTGTGATAGAGGTACGAAAGTACTATCCGAGATATCCTGGTTGAGTATACATTCATATATGTGTTGCATGAGTATTTGCTGCATTGTTATATGTCATATGATGCATGCTATTATGTCACGAGTTATGATGCATATTGCATATCATGTTGAGCCGTATCTCCTTCGAGATAGCCTTTACTGTTGAGCTGTATCTCTTTCGAGATAAGCTATATCTTGGGGCCGCTCAGCCCTGTCTTGTGGACGCATGGACACCGAGAGTACACAGTGGCCGACGGGTCGGGAGGGCTTCGGTGGTCCGGGACATTTTAGGTCCACGTCTGTCTTGTAGTGGATGCAGTGACCCAGAGGTTGGACCGCGCGGCACTATCCACTTGGCGCCTCTAGACTGAGCATTTTGAGATCCTTTGTGATTCCTGTTTCTTGACTACCCTGGTATCATATCATAGCATGTGCATTTCATATAGGTTTGTATACTCATATTTTTGTACTGGGCGTTCTTATCGCTCACGTCCTCGGTTTTATTTATTCTTGGACACCCCATTCCCACGGGGCAGGCCTCAGGTTGGATGGCTCAGGAGGAGCAGGAGGAGGACGTTGAGTAGCTGGTTGGTTTAGTTTTCAGTGTTTTCCATTTGATTCGATATGGTTGTACTGGATATTTCATTTTGAGTTAGTCTAGACTTCGATTTCGATTGGGTTGTATAACTATTATTGTTGGCCATATTTCCGCTGTTATCTCTGATTATAATTAATTAAGTTAGTTGCATGCTTAGTTCTTGACTAGTAGGTGATTCTGGAACGGGTCACTACATTTATGGTATCAGAGCATGCGTATGATTTTGGGATATAGATTCTGTTTTGGGATTTCCGTTGACCATTTTACCATTTTCCCTATTCTATCTTGTAGCGATGGCTGACCATTTTGATGACGGGAGTAGTCAGGGGAGTGTAGGTCGATGGGGTGACCAGGACGATCATAGACGTCATCGTGAGCATCGTCATCGTCGGGATGGTCCTAGGCGTTTCGATATGCATCGTTTCATGCAGATGGGGCCTAAGCCTTTAGTTGGCGGTGAGACTCCCGATGATGCGGAGGATTGGTTAGAGCGCATGGAGAGTTGTTTCCGCGCATTCCAGTGCACCGATGAGCAGAAGATGGAGACCCTTAGTTTTCTTCTCGAGGGCCGTGCTCGCAGGTGGTGGCGATCGACTTCTGCGCCGATAGTTCAGTCGCAGGGTAGAGCGACTTGGGTCGATTTCCGTGCAGCGTTCATGCAGCTGTACTTTCCTCCAGCCCTTCGCCAGGCCAAGACGATTGAGCTCCTGAACCTTAAGCAGGGGAGTATGTCTGTTGATGAGTATCAGCAGAAATTCTTTGAGTTGTTACCCTTCGCTCCTCATATCAGTGGCAGTTCTGAGGCCAAGTATGATCATTTCCTCCAGGGCCTTAATCAGGAGATCTTTGATCGAGTCACTGTCTGTGATAATCCTACTTCTTATGATGGGTTAGTGAACCGGTGTCGCCAGGCAGAGATCAGTCTCCAGCGTGGTAGGGCTATTCTTTCTTCTTCTAGACCTCCGAGTACTTTGAGGCCTCGATCTCAGTCATTCAAGAAATCTGGTTCATCTTCTTCTGGATCTGGATCTCGATCTAGTGGTGTTTTCCGCTTTGGTAAGAAGAAGGAGTCTTGTGCGCATTGTGGGAAGAACCATCCATCGGAGCAATGCCGAGTAGCCGCAGGAGCTTGTTATCAGTGCGGAGAGATGGGGCATATTAAGAAGAATTGTCCTCAGTTGCGAGGTGGAGCAGGATCCGGTTCTGGATCTCAGACGACTGTTCAGCAGAGGAGGCAGGGTCAGGCAGTGGGTAGTTCGAATCTTCGACCTCGTGCCCAAGGTCAGGTTTTTGCGCTGAACCAGGATCAGGCTGCAGATGAAACGGAGAGAGTCATAGCAGGTACTTTTCATTTATGCGGTATTCCTGCTTTTGTTCTTATTGATACAGGAGCCTCTCATTCCTTCATTTCTGCACGATTTGTTAAGCGTCATAGGTTACCCTATGTTTCTCTAGACGTCATTCTTTCTGTTTCTACTCCGATGGGTCATTCGGTGTTAGCGAAGCGTCTAGTGATGGGTTGTCCCTTAGATTTTGAGGGTAACGAGTTGACTGCGAATCTTATGATCCTAGAGATGGAAGATTTTGATTGTATCTTGGGTATAGACTTATTGACTACCTACCGAGCTACTGTGGATTGTTACCAGAAGCTTGTTCAGTTTCGTACGACTGAAAGCTCTAGTTGGTTTTTCTATGGTGAGGGAGCGCGACCTCCGATGCCAGTGGTATCTGCTCTGAAAGCCTGTCATGCTTTAGAGTCGGGCGGGGAAGGCTACCTCATCTATGCGATTGATTCATCCACAGGTAGTGTTGGTCTAGAGGATATTCCAGTGGTTTGTGAATTTCCTGATGTTTTCCCAGATGAGATTCCTGGTTTTCCTCCGGTTAGAGAGGTGGAATTTGGCATAGATTTAATGCCAGGGACTGCACCGATTTCTCGTGCCCCCTATCGTCTTGCTCCGTCAGAGATGAGAGAGCTGAAGCAGCAATTGCAGGATCTTCTTGATAAGGGTTATATTCGCCCGAGTGTTTCGCCTTGGGGAGCTCCAGTCTTGTTTGTCAAGAAGAAGGATGGATCGATGCGGTTGTGCATTGATTATCGCCAGCTGAATCGGGTGACGATCAAAAACAAGTACCCTTTACCCCGTATTGATGACTTGTTCGATCAGCTTCAGGGTACTTCTGTTTACTCCAAGATCGACTTGCGATCGGGTTATCATCAGATGAGAGTCAGAGATGATGATATTTCCAAGACTGCATTTCGTACTCGTTATGGGCATTACGAGTTTCTAGTTATGCCATTCGGTTTGACGAATGCGCCAGCGGTGTTCATGGATCTGATGAACCGAGTCTTCCGAGATTTTCTGGATCAGTTTGTGGTGGTTTTCATTGACGATATCTTGATCTATTCCCACAGTGTGGAAGAGCATGCCCAACACTTGAGGATTGTGTTGCAGATTCTTCGCGAGAAGCAATTGTATGCTAAGCTGAGTAAGTGCGAGTTCTGGATTGATCATGTGGTATTCCTTGGTCATGTGATTTCCAAGGAAGGAGTTTCTGTGGATCCCAGCAAGATTGAAGCAGTGCTGAATTGGTCACGTCCGACGACGGTGGCTGAGATCCGTAGTTTTCTAGGTCTGGCAGGGTATTATCGTCGCTTCATCGTGAATTTCTCTCAGATAGCCAGACCATTGACGCAACTTACTCGGAAGGATGTTCCATTTGAGTGGTCATCCGAGTGCGAAGATAGTTTCAGAGAGCTTCGTCGACTTCTGACTTCCGCACCTGTTTTGGCGTTACCGTCAGGATCTGATGGTTTCAGTGTTTACACCGATGCCTCCACTCAAGGCTTAGGGTGTGTGTTGACGCAAAACGGTCATGTGATTGCTTATGCTTCCAGACAGCTGAAATCTCACGAGGAGAAGTATCCCACTCATGATCTGGAATTGGCAGCTATTGTGTTTGCGCTGAAGATTTGGCGTCATTATTTGTACGGTGTTCAGTTTGAAATCTTTACTGATCATAAGAGTCTGAAATATCTGTTCACTCAGGCTGAGTTGAACATGAGGCAACGTCGTTGGATGGATTTGCTGAAGGATTATGATTGCGAGATCAAGTACCATCCAGGTTCTGCGAATCTCACAGCTGATGCGCTTAGTCGCAAGGTGAGAGCCTCTGCACTTCAGACTTGTGCTATGACTAGTGCCATCCAGGATAGTTGCTCGTTGGGGTTTAACTTCAAGCATCGGAAAGGTATGGAGAGCATTCGTGTTGCTACCATTTTATCTGAGCCCAATTTGTTCACTCGGATTCGAGAAGCTCAGATGTCTGATCTCAAGACTCAGAGATTAGCTCGGTTAGTTGGTGGTGATAGTAATTTCCATTATCAGTCCGATGGTCTTCTGTGCTTATCTAATCGGGTTGTAGTACCAGAGGATGACACTTTGAGGGACGAGATATTGTCTCAGGCGCATCGAAGCAAGTTAAGTGTTCATCCAGGAAGCAACAAGATGTATAGAGACTTGAGGCTGCGGTTTTGGTGGAAAGGGATGAAGCGCAGCGTGTATCAGTTTGTCTCCAAGTGTCTAGTTTGCCAGCAGGTTAAGGCAGAGCACCGTCGACCGGGAGGATTGTTGTTGAACTTACCTATTCCAGAATGGAAGTGGGAGCATATTACGATGGATTTCATTACTCACTTGCCATTATCTTCGAGGAACAGCGATGCTATCTGGGTAGTGGTGGATCGACTCACCAAGTCTGCTCATTTTCTGCCGTATAATCGTGATTTCACTTTCGATCGTATGGCTCGATTGTACATTCAGGAGATTGTACGTTTGCATGGAGTGCCTGTCAGTATTGTTAGTGACAGAGATCCTCGTTTTACCTCACGGTTTTGGGGTAGTTTCCAGTCAGCTTTGGGTACTACACTGAGTCTGAGTACTGCTTATCATCCGGAGACTGACGGTCAATCAGAGAGGACTATCCGTACGCTTGAGGATATGTTGCGAGCCTGTGTTATGGATTTCGGACCCGCTTGGCAGGATCATTTGCCTTTGATTGAGTTCGCGTACAACAACAGCTATCATCGTAGTATTGGTATGGCACCATTTGAGGCGTTGTACGGGCGACGTTGTCGTACTCCATTATTCTGGGATGAAGTCGGGGAACGACAGGTAGAGGGACCGGAGTTAGTCCAGCAGGCTATAGATAAGGTTGCAGTAATCAAGAAGCGGATTAAGACTGCTCAGGATCGACAGGCTAGTTATGCGAACACAAAGCGTCGACCTCTTCATTTTCAACCAGGTGAGAAGGTGTTTCTCCGAGTTTCGCCTTTTCGCAGGATTTTGAGATTTGGTCTCAAGGGTAAGCTGTCTCCGAGATTTATTGGTCCATTCGAGATACTGGAATGTGTGGGAGATTTAGCTTACAGACTTGCGTTGCCGCCGTACCTATCAAGTATTCATGATGTGTTCCACGTATCCTTGTTGAGACGTTATGTAGCAGACGAGTTGCACATCTTACATCCATCTGAAGTTCAACTTGATACGGATTTGTCTTACGTGGAGCGACCAGTTCAGATTCTAGATCGCAAAGATAAGGTGTTGCGGAATAAGATCATTCCTCTTGTCTTAGTGCAGTGGCAGCATCGAGGCACTGAAGAAGCCACTTGGGAGTTAGAGAGTCGTATGCGTTCGGAGCATCCAGAGCTCTTTTGAGTTGTGCTTTGTATAAGTTTGTGTTTTCAGTTGTAATCATAGTATCAGTTGTATTCAACAACAATTGAGATGTATTAATGATGTTGTTATTTCGTTTTGTTCATTCTCTAAGCCTGATTTCGAGGACGAAATCTTTTAAGGGGGGGAGAATGTAGTAGCCCGAATTCCAAATTGGGTAATTAACGGAGTAATGGTGATTAAGAAGGTTTAAGGTGTAATTTTGGCTATGGTCATGATCGGACGGACCGAAGAGGGTTCGGAAGCACCGAAGAGTTCGGACGATCCGAAGTGTAGTTCGGTGAATCCGATCATAGGTGTCAAGTGTTGATCGACACGTCATTTTCCATGCATGTTCGGACGGTCCGAAGTGTATGATCGGAGGATCCGATCATGAGCTGTCAAGAGCCAATGGACACGTAGCGTTCGGACGTTCCGAAGTGTTGTTCGGAGGATCCGAACATGGCCTATAAATAGTGCTCGGATTTCCTCATTTTGACTTGCCAATTTCTTGAGTTTTCTCTCATTTTGGAGAGTTTGGAAGGTTTCTAGGGTTAGTTGTTGGTCGAGCGATAGCCAAGAGCTGCCAGGAGTAGTAGCGTAGCGGCGCCTGAGTTTCAAGGCAATCGACATCAAAGGGCTGTCGACGGACGAAGGTAAACCCTAAACCTTTGGTAGTACTAGGGAGTACTGGTTTTGCTAGTCGAGCATGGTAGTATTGATTGAGTATGCTTTTGATGCGTAGGCTTGTGCTAAACCTGATTAGCGGTGTTGCGTAAGGCTAGGCTTGCTGTGATAGAGGTACGAAAGTACTATCCGAGATATCCTGGTTGAGTATACATTCATATATGTGTTGCATGAGTATTTGCTGCATTGTTATATGTCATATGATGCATGCTATTATGTCACGAGTTATGATGCATATTGCATATCATGTTGAGCCGTATCTCCTTCGAGATAGCCTTTACTGTTGAGCTGTATCTCTTTCGAGATAAGCTATATCTTGGGGCCGCTCAGCCCTGTCTTGTGGACGCATGGACACCGAGAGTACACAGTGGCCGACGGGTCGGGAGGGCTTCGGTGGTCCGGGACATTTTAGGTCCACGTCTGTCTTGTAGTGGATGCAGTGACCCAGAGGTTGGACCGCGCGGCACTATCCACTTGGCGCCTCTAGACTGAGCATTTTGAGATCCTTTGTGATTCCTGTTTCTTGACTACCCTGGTATCATATCATAGCATGTGCATTTCATATAGGTTTGTATACTCATATTTTTGTACTGGGCGTTCTTATCGCTCACGTCCTCGGTTTTATTTATTCTTGGACACCCCATTCCCACGGGGCAGGCCTCAGGTTGGATGGCTCAGGAGGAGCAGGAGGAGGACGTTGAGTAGCTGGTTGGTTTAGTTTTCAGTGTTTTCCATTTGATTCGATATGGTTGTACTGGATATTTCATTTTGAGTTAGTCTAGACTTCGATTTCGATTGGGTTGTATAACTATTATTGTTGGCCATATTTCCGCTGTTATCTCTGATTATAATTAATTAAGTTAGTTGCATGCTTAGTTCTTGACTAGTAGGTGATTCTGGAACGGGTCACTACAGAACATCTCGCGCCCGAGCGGCAGAAAAGCACCGCCCGAGCGCGCATGTATAATTTGTGAGGGCCGAGAGTTCTTCGCCCTAGCGAGCAACTTCTGACCGCCCGAGCGAGAGGAGATGTTCAGCCGAGGATCTCGACCGAAACTGACTCGCCCTAGCGGTAGGTTTTGACCGCCCTAGCGAGAAACATGCAGAATGAAAAGTTGCCACTTGCCCTTAATCATGCAACGTGTATGTATATAGATATATATACGTACATTTGAGTCTTCAGAATAAGAAACAAAGGAAATTGAGGAAAGAGGGAAAGAAAAGGGTTCGAAGCATAGATTTGCGATTTTTACGAAATCCGCCCGTCAGATTTTAAATCCGACTTCAGTACCGAGTTCCTATCAACGTAGGCTACAACTGGACGTAAGTTTTGCTACGTTTTGACATGTTTTGAAATTAAACTATTTTCAGAATTGAATAGGATTCATATATGATGTTCTTGTCATGTTAGACATCATAGAATCGAAGTCAGATTAAAGAACAGACTGGTTATGTAATTGTTATGATTTTCGGAGTCGATGTGACTGAGAATTCATATCAGATATGTATTGTTATTGAGATTATGACTGGTATCGATGTAGATTATGAGTTCTGATATTATATCTGTGATGTTTGGACTGGCGGGATTATTGAGACAGTATTGTTATGCCGTCGAAATATCAGTTGATTGAAATTGATCAGAGTCGGTATTGATTTAGATTGTATTGATACCATATGTCGATTGACATTGATCAGAGTATATTTTGATTTAAATATTGATCAGAGCATATTCCGGATTGGGTTATTTATTGATATTGTGACTGTTCAATATTGTGATTACCAGATTTGGGAATGAACCGAGATAGAGTCGGAACTTCTTCTTCTTCTTCTGAGCGAGAAGATAAAGGTATAAATTAATGTTGAGTTGGGATTGCACAACTCGAGGGAGGTTTGACTCGAGTTTCCCTAAATCACATACTTTACTTTATTGCATTGATATTTGCATTAAGTTGATTGATGTACTTGTTCTCTTGATATTAGATGACAGGTATTAGACGAGTTATCTTGTGACAGAAGTGCCGGATAGTGGTGGTATCGCCACGGCACATTGCACGATGTCTCAAGATAGGATATTAGCGATAGAGCTACAGTCCTTGACGGTTAGGTCAGGACACTGGATGTTTGGTTATATCGAGTAATGGAATCTATTACGGAATTCGATATAGGAACACCATATTTGGTTATATCGAGTAAAGGGTATTGGAATTCTTCTATTACGGAATTCGATATAGGAATACCAGGGCCATGGTTATATCGAGTAATAGAGATTATGGTTCCATCCTTTACGGAATTCGATATAGGAATACCACATCTGGAAACCGGGATCCCTAGACTAGGATTGAGTCTAGTCTAAAAAGTAGAGTCACTGGATTGAGTGACAGTTATATCTTAGGGTATTGATTAATACTGATTTATGTTCCTGAATATGGTTCATGTCCTTTTATGTTCCTGATATTGGTACATAATTAGAATAGAAATTATTCTTGATACTGATCATGTTCCAGATGTTGGTCCATGTTTAGAATAGAAGTTATTCTTGAAATTGATTATGTTCCTGACATTGGTACATGCCTAGAATAGGATTTATTCTAGATATTGAATTATGTTCCTGATTAGGGTACATGTATAGAGTATGATTTATTCTTGTTATTGATTTATATCATGATGTTGATATAGGATATGATTTTGTTATATGCTCTTATATGATTTATATGATTGCATGTATACATGATTTATACTGGGATATTTATATCTCACCGGAGTTATCCGGCTGTTGTCTTGTTTGTATGTGTGCATGGCAACAGGGGATAGGACCAGGGTCAAGAAGAGAACGAGGCTGGACTAGATAGCGTGGAGATCCGGGCTTCAGAAGCAACTTAGGATTCAACACTGATCTGTAGTTGAACCTAGTTGGATTATTGTAGATAACATCAGATTTGTATGTTCATGGTTAATATGTAATTTGATTTTAATTACATTACGTTTCCGCTTTGCATTTTAAAGAAAAAAATTTTAGACCCTGTCTATTATGAATGATTTAATATCCTAAAGACGAGTAAGGAATGGATTAGCGTCCGGGTCCCCACAACAGGTGGTATCAGAGCTGTAGGTCCTTGAACTGTAGGTCCTTGAGCTGGAGGTCCTTGAACTGTAGGTTCCTTAGCACTGAGATAGAAAAGAGTGAGCGGGGTAGACTGAGTTTTCTTTCCTGCTTTTGATTGCTAGCATGTGATATAGTATTATGTTGATTTACATTGAGTATGCTAGCATGCCAGCATGTTTTATTGCGTTTAAATGTATGTTACCTGAATATCTGAATTGATTTGGTAATATATCTGATTTGAAAATGAATCAGAACCAATTCTTGATCAGAAGGTAAGCTGATCAGAAAGGGATTGAGAATGATTATCTTTTGTGATTACTGATTCCTGTGATCATCAGATATACCTCGTAGAAGATTTTCAGAAAGGGGTAGTACTTCGTCTGATCAGATAGATGTATCAGAAATTCAGATGAAAACTAAATTGAAAGAGTTTCAGTTATTTCAGCCGCCGATTTTGAGTGGTATCCGGACATCTGAAGAGTATGAGAACTGGTTGGATGACATAGAAATACTGTTCGAATTACTTAATTGTACAGATGAACAGCGAATTAAACTGGTATTCCCTCAGTTACGAGAAGCTGCCAGAAGTTGGTGGATTACAACCAAAGGAATATTAGAACTGAGAGGTTCCCGAGGATTTCAGGGAGCTAGATCATCTGGAAATGGTGATCAAGGAACAGACCCAGGACACACTTGATGATATAGTGGCAGGTATTGTTCCTTTATGATTATGGTGCATATGTATTGATATATACTAATGCAATCAGTATGATTATCCTGGATTGGGTGGCACTGATATATGTTATACCTGTTGGTTCTGTATCTACTGTAGTATTGCTTCCTTACCTTCTTGGGGAAAGAATTTGATATCAGTGATATTCTGTGATATATCATATACTGCAGTAAGTTGAGAATGAGATTGAATTAGACTAGCTTGTACTTGTATTGTCTGATGATGACTGCTTGGTTGATATTGAGATATCGAACAAGTACAGATTTATTATAGAGTCTTGCCAGGAGATGGTAAGATTCGGACCTGAAATGGCCAATGAATGAATGATATACAGTAAGGGATTTAGATTTTGAATTCCTTGATATCTGTATTGTTTATGATTCGATGATTATCGAAAGGAATGGAGTAATTCCTTATGTATTCAGTTGATGACTGAAGTTGAGCTTATCAGGGATTGATTTACTAATAGCAGGAAGTTTGCTATAGTCTTTCAGATGAGATTTCAGGTTGTCCTGTATCCGGAAGAGTGATTTCAGCCTTGATTTGATTCCAGGTATTGGTTTCATTTTAGAATTTCTTATAGACTGATACTGATGGAACTGAAAGAATTGAGATATCAGTTGAAAGAAGTATTGTCTAAGAGTTAGAGTTACATTTGAATATATGTTTCTCTGGAAAATACTTCAGTTCCAATGATGGATTGATAAATCCTGTGTTCAGCAATATTCTGATGATATTATGCTCGTTTTATCTATGACATTTGGATATATTCGCAGTGTATGATTGAATTGAATATTCTGGGAACTGAGATTGTGGTATACAGAATTGTTCGGATATGAATCTCGATTGTGACAGATTGTACTCAGATTCTATGATATCTGAAGATAGTATACTGACTAAATTATAGTACTGTTGAGACAGGGATCAGTGACTGAGAATGACATTGAATATGATAGAATTTCCGAGATGTCAGAAATGTCAGAGATTGTGTCTTATGCAGTCATTAGATCAGCATTGTGTACTGATATTCTGAATCTGATATGATATTATTATCATTCTGAGTCTGTGTTTGATATCGATTGTTATGAACCGTTGAGATTATATACAGTTCAGTCGAGTCAGAACTGATTTTGAAGATTAAAACAGTTCAGAAGTTGAATCGGACTGTTCAGAACTTGATTTTGGTAGTTAGAACAGTGTGTCAGAGCCGAATACCAGGTAGGTAATATTTTATTTTATATGATTAGCTGATTTGTTTGTGTCAGATATTCGGATTTGAATGGCAGGTATTGTCAGATGCACACAGTAGTAGATTCAGTACTGTTCTGGTAACAGGAAATGTGTGATAATTCGAATGGATAGTGTTGATATAAACAGATGGAATCAGTTATGTCAGAATTTATATTGAAATGTCTAAATCGCTGACAGATGAAGACAGAAAGATAGAAACAAAGAGATTGATTATCTTGATTATTGATTTTTTAATAGACATGGGAGTACATTTCTATGGATTTGGTGATGGAATCACCGAAATTTTGCCAACATTGTACCAGTAGGTGGTTATGATTGAACAATTGTTCAAATCTGCCTATGTGATATTGTACAGGATGACGTACAAATATGACCAGACGACTGAGAGGATGTCAGAAACGGAGGTCAGATTGTATTGAATGCCAAAGTTGATTTTATCAGACTGTGATATTCGTTTGATTTTGTACTTTTGGCAGAATGTATAGCATGATTTTTATCTATGAATTATAGATTGACAGATAGTCGGAGTGAACTATCTAGATACTGGAGGATATCCAGGACATGTAGTGCTTGATTTTAGCACTAGTTGACATGATTCATTGTCGCTTGTGAATTATTGTACAATAATAGCTATGAGATGAGTATCAAAATAGCTCTAGTCAAGGTATTGTACCATGAGAACTGCGGATTTCCTTCGTATGGGAATGATATTGCGGTGATGCCTGAGATTAGATTTGTTAAGATCAGAAATCTGATAAGGAAAAGGAGGCTGAATCAGAAGAAATGAGGATAGCTCAGAATGCATAGGCTAAATAAGCCAATGTCGGACAATGACTGTTGGTATTTGAAGCCGAAGATTGAATATATCTTTGACTAGGATTAACAAATTTGGTAACAGATGTTAATACTGATTTGTTATGAATTGGTGATTGGTATATACGGATGTTGTATAGCCATTGTTGTGAGATTGATTCTGTCAGAAGAACTGGAGAAGAAGTATTATGACATTATACTTCGTGAATTCTTATTCCAGACTGAAATCAGATATTTGAGTTTTAGTTTAAACTCTGTACATATTTCTTCTGATATATCTGACTTGATTGTTGTGAGTTTGAGGACGAACTCAGATCTAAGAGGGGGAGAAATGTAATGCCCGAGATTTAATTACTGTAATCAGATGTTGATTAATTGACGTAATGGAAGTCATAGGAACTCAACTGACGAAGTCGGGCGTTGGTTTATGTTAAGCCAAGATGTTGAACCGAACATCTCAAGATGTTAGGCCGAACATCTCGCGCCCGAGCGGCAGAAAAGCACCGCCCGAGCGCGCATGATAATTTGTGAGGGCCGAGAGTTCTTCGCCCTAGCGAGCAACTTCTGACCGCCCGAGCGAGAGGAGATGTTCAGCCGAGGATCTCGACCGAAACTGACTCGCCCTAGCGGTAGGTTTTGACCGCCCTAGCGAGAAACATGCAGAATGAAAAGTTGCCACTTGCCCTTAATCATGCAACGTGTATGTATATAGATATATATACGTACATTTGAGTCTTCAGAATAAGAAACAAAGGAAATTGAGGAAAGAGGGAAAGAAAAGGGTTCGAAGCATAGATTTGCGATTTTTACGAAATCCGCCCGTCAGATTTTAAATCCGACTTCAGTACCGAGTTCCTATCAACGTAGGCTACAACTGGACGTAAGTTTTGCTACGTTTTGACATGTTTTGAAATTAAACTATTGTCAGAATTGAATAGGATTCATATATGATGTTCTTGTCATGTTAGACATCATAGAATCGAAGTCAGATTAAAGAACAGACTGGTTATGTAATTGTTATGATTTTCGGAGTCGATGTGACTGAGAATTCATATCAGATATGTATTGTTATTGAGATTATGACTGGTATCGATGTGGATTATGAGTTCTGATATTATATCTGTGATGTTTGGACTGGCGGGATTATTGAGACAGTATTGTTATGCCGTCGAAACATCAGTTGATTGAAATTGATCAGAGTCGGTATTGATTTAGATTGTATTGATACCATATGTCGATTGACATTGATCAGAGTATATTTTGATTTAAATATTGATCAGAGCATATTCCGGATTGGGTTATTTATTGATATTGTGACTGTTCAATATTGTGATTACCAGATTTGGGAATGAACCGAGATAGAGTCGGGACTTCTTCTTCTTCTTCTGAGCGAGAAGATAAAGGTATAAATTAATGTTGAGTTGGGATTGCACAACTCGAGGGAGGTTTGACTCGAGTTTCCCTAAATCACATACTTTACTTTATTGCATTGATATTTGCATTAAGTTGATTGATGTACTTGTTCTCTTGATATTAGATGACAGGTATTAGACGAGTTATCTTGTGACAGAAGTGCCGGATAGTGGTGGTATCGCCACGGCACATTGCACGATGTCTCAAGATAGGATATTAGCGATAGAGCTACAGTCCTTGACGGTTAGGTCAGGACACTGGATGTTTGGTTATATCGAGTAATGGAATCTATTACGGAATTCGATATAGGAACACCATATTTGGTTATATCGAGTAAAGGGTATTGGAATTCTTCTATTACGGAATTCGATATAGGAATACCAGGGCCATGGTTATATCGAGTAATAGAGATTATGGTTCCATCCTTTACGGAATTCGATATAGGAATACCACATCTGGAAACCGGGATCCCTAGACTAGGATTGAGTCTAGTCTAAAAAGTAGAGTCACTGGATTGAGTGACAGTTATATCTTAGGGTATTGATTAATACTGATTTATGTTCCTGAATATGGTTCATGTCCTTTTATGTTCCTGATATTGGTACATAATTAGAATAGAAATTATTCTTGATACTGATCATGTTCCAGATGTTGGTCCATGTTTAGAATAGAAGTTATTCTTGAAATTGATTATGTTCCTGACATTGGTACATGCCTAGAATAGGATTTATTCTAGATATTGAATTATGTTCCTGATTAGGGTACATGTATAGAGTATGATTTATTCTTGCTATTGATTTATATCATGATGTTGATATAGGATATGATTTTGTTATATGCTCTTATATGATTTATATGATTGCATGTATATATGATTTATACTGGGATATTTATATCTCACCGGAGTTATCCGGCTGTTGTCTTGTTTGTATGTGTGCATGGCAACAGGGGATAGGACCAGGGTCAAGAAGAGAACGAGGCTGGACTAGATAGCGTGGAGATCCGGGCTTCAGAAGCAACTTAGGATTCAACACTGATCTGTAGTTGAACCTAGTTGGATTATTGTAGATAACATCAGATTTGTATGTTCATGGTTAATATGTAATTTGATTTTAATTACATTACGTTTCCGCTTTGCATTTTAAAGAAAAAATTTTTAGACCCTATCTATTATGAATGATTTAATATCCTAAAGACGAGTAAGGAATGGATTAGTGTCCGGGTCCCCACATTTACCAACTTGTCCCACAATTTTTGATGAAGAGGAAAATTATCCTGAAGAATATGTGCCTACTCGCTGATTTTATATTGATCTGTTTAAATTATGTTTTGACTTATATTTGGGACTGTCAAGATTTGTTTGGAGAGCTAATAACTCTTTTTTTTATGTCGTGAAAATACTTTGTTTGTTATTATTAAATGCGGTCGAAGACGTGAATTAATTTTCCAGAAAGTTGTGTTTGGAGGCTTGTCTGTTTCATAATTCAGTCATATGAAAAAAAGGTTATTTTTTTATTTTAAAAAAATTCGGGTCTCACGGTCTACCCGGCCCCGTTTCGTACTCAGGTGGGGTGGGTCCGAAAAATATTTAACCGGGGTGGGGCGGGTAATGGGTCAAAGTTTTTCATGGGGAGGGTCTTGGGTTTAGCCAAATCCGCCCAATTGACATCTCTAATTATAGTAACTTCCTAGGAAAGACGCTAACTTTTTCTTCCAACTTTACCCTTATATGATACTAATATTATATTTTTGTTTTTTTTTTGTTTTTTTTAAATTTCAACACACAATTTTATTTTTATTTTTTTTTAATTTCAACAATTCAAATATCAATTTAATCTCTCCATAAATTATCAAATTTCACTTTAGTCAATCGATAATGATAAAAAATATTGTATACATACACATCACCTGTGCATAATAACTAGTATATAAAAATGGTATAAAGGCCCGAAAATAGAATATAATTCTGATTCTAATTTTAATTCTAATTCAAATTAAATAAAATTTTGAATTCCGGGGACTCCAACAAAGCGGCCTATAAATTCACGGGAGAATCCCACCACGTCAACCAACCCTCGTCTTCGTTAAACAGGCAAAATATACAATAGAAACGGCGGTGGTTCGCTTAAGAGAAGGAGAGCGGCGAAGAGAGAATGGGTGGTTGGGCTATAGCGGTGCACGGCGGCGCTGGTGTCGACCCAAACCTCCCCCTTGAACGTCAGGAACAGGCCAAACTATTGCTCACTCGTTGCCTGAACCTCGGAGTCTCCGCTCTCCGCTCTTCTGATCTCCCTGCCATTGATGTCGTCGAACTCATCGTCAGTGTCTCTTTTACCCCACCAATATCTGATCAATATAGACATAAAATCGTGAAATCATTTACAACTTTCAAATTTTGGGAGATTTATGATAGTAAATTGTGTTTGTGCATAGGTACGAGAACTGGAAAGCGATCCCCTGTTCAACTCAGGCCGTGGATCTGCACTGACCGAGAAAGGAACGGTAGAGATGGAAGCCAGCATCATGGATGGGGCTGGTAGGCGATGCGGCGCCGTTTCAGGCGTCACCACCGTGAAGAATCCCATCTCCCTCGCTCGACTTGTGATGGACAAGTCACCCCATTCCTATCTTGCTTTCTCTGGCGCTGAAGATTTCGCCAAACAACAGGTAATATTTGCAAATAGATTTAAGCAAGTTATTGAAAATTAACCATGCTTTTTCTAACAAAATAATTTATTTATGCAAAATAAAAGTCGTAACAGCAATTTTCGAAGCATTTATTAAAATCGCTTATTTTTGCCTTCAGTTCGATCATTTTCATAGTAAGACTTTTTCGACGGTTTATGAAAATGCTCTCTCAAAGTTAATTGAATAAATTTGCTTATTTGATCCCAGAAATCTTGCGCGACCGATGTCTTTTTTCCAACACATGTGGGATATTAATATTTAATTGTTTTCGGTAGGGCGTGGAAATGTTGGACAATGATTATTTTATAACGGAAGACAACGTTGGCATGCTCAAATTGGCAAAAGAAGCCAACACAATCATGGTAAGTACTCCCTCCTCTATACCATACTAATAGATTATTAACAAAATTCGGACACACATATATATTCTACAGATGAATTAATTTGTCTAACATTTTTTGTTATTTGTCACGTACACCAACACTACAAATTATATATATACCATTCTTTTTTCTCCTTACAAATATGTCGGAATAAGGAAATTCGATTCTTGTGTTGATTTGATTTCAATTTTCATCAAGTAGCCTGATGCTATTATACTTGTGTAACAGTTCGATTACAGGATTCCGTCAATTGGGTCAGAATACTGCAGCGCCGTGGTGGAGAATCCGCCCCTAACAATGAACGGACTTCCAATCAGCGTATACGCCCCCGAGACGGTCGGGTGTGTTGTGGTGGACGGTCAAGGACGGTGTGCCGCGGCCACCTCCACGGGTGGACTGATGAACAAAATGATGGGCAGGATTGGTGATTCGCCCTTGATCGGTGCGGGCACCTATGCCTGTGAGCTATGCGGCGTCTCGTGCACCGGTGAAGGCGAAGCGATCATACGGGGCACGCTGGCTCGTGACGTGGCGGCGCTGATGGAGTATAAGGAGCTGAGCCTCCAGGATGCTGTGGATTATGTGATAAAGAAGAGGCTGGACGAGGGAAAGGCTGGTCTGATTGCGGTGTCTAATAATGGGGAAGTGGCTTATGGGTTTAATTCGGTGGGGATGTTTAGGGGATTTGCCACTGAGAATGGGTTCATGGATGTTGGTATTTGGTAGGCTGGATCGTAGATGTTGTTGGTTTTATCGACTATAGAAGTGTTGCGTTTGCTTTTTTTAGTGGTTATATTATATATATTGTAACAATGGAGTTTGTGGAGAACTTATATTATATTGGCATCAATTAATATGTTGATAGAAATAAGAAATTGGCTTATTTTATATCCCTCTTCTATCATGTCCATTTATTTATAATATATAAAGAGTTTTGATATGATGAAAAACTATCGTGGGTATCTATGAGTTGATGTGACATCATGTAATTTTAATAGTCGGACGTCATCTCAACGGATGCTCTGATAAGTATCAATATTTAGTATTCATCATATCAAAACTCTATACACGTATCGAAAAATTTATATTGAAAAAAATGTATCGATGCATTTATTATATATCTTGTGGTTAATTTTCGAAATCTGGATCTACATTTATCATCACATGTATTTTAAGTTTTATGCATTTAACGTGAACTACAGTAACTTGTCCCACATGTTATTGGATTTAACGCTAACATATCAACTGTCACAAAAAAACGTGATAAATATTATGCCGACAAAAATATTGGGGAATATATTCATTATAGTATATATTTGATTCGCAATCATCTCAAATTACTCGAATTCTTTTGAGGCATCAATCGTTTCGTAAAACTAGAGCACTTTCAACTCAATTAGATATAACCCTAATAAAATCCTGTACTGTACATTATAACTTGTACACATGTTGTGTAAGCATAAATGTGTAAGCATAATATTTTTGAGTGTGTTTTTTTTTTTTTATACAGTCTTATGAATTTTTATTTTTGAGATGTTTTAATCTTTTTCATATTTATAATAAAAGTAATATTTTTTCATTGGTGACCCAAATATAATATTCACATCACGAAATCGATCCGTGAAACGTATCAAATGAGTTCTTTTTTGAATATTAGTCATCATAATTTTGTAATAATTTATAATTAATGTAAATTGAATGAAAGGAAAATTATGTAAACAAGCGTAATGTAAGTTGAACTATTTATATAAACATGATGGTTTTTATTATTTTCAAATTAATGATTTTTCATATATTTTATTAGGAGTGATAAGCTATATAAAAATTTAAGAATATAAATGAAGATAAATTGTTATTCGCAGTGATAAATTATTTAAAAATTTAGGAATATAATAAATATTGGATTAATTTTAAAAAATAGATAAATGAGGTATAATTGTAATTTTGAATAAAGCTTCACTACTAAATCAATTACAAAATTAGTTAGTATAAGGTCCTCAACTTTAATTAAATAGTAAGTTACAAATATCTATATTAAATATTAAATAGTTTATAATATTAGGTTATTTATTTAAAATATTAAAGAGCTAGTAATAAAATAAATTGCAATATAAATGTAAGGAAATCAACCGATTTTTTCGAAATTTTGAAAATAGATTCACAAAATACTTAATATAGGATGATTAATTTTAATATATAATATTGGATTATTATTATTGTTGTTATTATAAAATGAATATAATTTGCGGCCAAGTTCTTCACATAGTTGACGATGAAGGCACGTAAAATGCTCATAAATTTCTGTACAAAGCATCTCTTCCATTCAGGCCAATTTGATAAATAATAATAAAAAATTGTAATAACACGAGGAAACGAATTTTGCATTTCAACTATCTTTTCATTTGATTATTTTCATTTTCTATCGTAAAACTTTTTGATCGGAATCGAGTGTTTCGGCTCTCAAGGAATGCATCGGCCATCATATTTCCGAGTCGAACTTGAGCCGGGGTAGTGAGGTGAAGTCCGGCTAGGCCTAGGGGAAGCCCCATGGCATCAACTGTGATCACCTCCTCCATTGCGAATTGTGCTGCTCTAACCTTCTCAAGAATTTCCTTCTCACCTGGCCCCGATGCTAATGCAACCTTCAAACCAATTTATATGATCACCAAAAAAGGAAGGAAAAAAAAAGACTTCAAGTTATTTGATTTGAATGAACATGTACCTGAATGAAAGGAACATCATCTGGATCGTTCAATTCCTTGTACAAATATGAAAGAAATCTCTTTGATTCGCGAGGAAACGTATACGTGGCGTCGTGAATATGTCTCGTTTCCGACTCCCCTTGGTACCACAAAATAGCCCGAAGTTTCCCACCAAACCTAACGGCTTCATTAGTCCTCTGCACCAAACGTTGTCTCAATGTGCTGTTGAAACACGACCAATCCGTAATCTTCGTCCCTCCTAGAGCACAAGGGACCAAAATAATGGAGCCGAAATTCGAGTCCACCTTCAGAATCCTATTAGCAAACGCCATCCCTGGACCAACCCCACATGTTTTATTATCAAGCCCTTGGTGAAGGGGATCCTTGGCAACTTCCAGTTCGTTTTTCGCGTTTAAGCGGAGAATTTTTTGATTTGGTTGACATTCTGCTGGGATATATCTATCCCAACCTTTTTCCGAAACACCGCCTCGTCCCACCATATTGCTTTGCCCCGCTAATATGAATATGTTCTTTTCATGGTAATCTATATTTTTCGAGTACAATTTTTCCCTCACAAATTGAATATTCATGGCTATTTCAAGGTAGAGTTTTCCTCCAAAAAAATTGGTGAATTGGAGGTATCCTCCCACAAGAATTAGCAGCATTGCTAGAAGCAAGATCCTGTTGAATGAACATTTCATCGTTTTGTCACAAGAATTATTACGCTAATGGATATGATCAGCATTCTGTCTCACTTATAGCAACGAACTCCACGTTTTTTTTAATTACAATGAAACGAATTTATAAGTTTCCTAAATCATATTGTCTTATCAACTGCTAGTGGATGAAATACATAGAATTTAAAGTATAAGTTAATACAAGCATTTCTTACCAAATCTAGGAGAGATGTGATGAAAAATGTGATCAATATTTTGTTTTTGTGTCGAGATTGGGAATCGTGGCTTGTGTGTGTGTGTATAAAGTGTGTGTGTGTGTGTGTATATATTTGGTTCATTAATTAATTGGGAAAATTATAAATTTGCTCATACATGTTAGTCTTTTTGTAATTGTAATATACCATGTTACCAAAATTCAGTGTTATATTTGTAAATTTTGCAATTTTAGTCATTTTCTTATGTAACATTGATGTGACGATGATGTGTCTAATATTACTAAGTTCTTTCATGTAAAAAGACTAAAATTACATAACAAAGTGTCGAAATTGCCAAAAAAAATGAGACATATATGACTTAAACTAAATTTAGATAATATATCGGACAAAAATTGCAAATCCTCAAGTATAGAAGATGGAAAAAACAATTTTCCCTAATTAATTTAATTACTATTTTATAAATTCCAAAAACTTGTTAGCTTGAAGCCACAAAGACAGAAGAAAAAACCAATATTAGTAACATCGGCCTAAATTAATTTTGAAGATTTCGCGGAATTTGCTTTCGCTCCAAGCATACTAGAATATATCAAAAAAATAAATTCTCATTTTTTTTATTCGACTCTCACAAGTAATCTTCAATTTAGTAAGAATTTTCTAACGACCAACCATTATTATTCTCCGATTATATTAAGTAAACATTAAAATATTCCTTGATGAAAGAAACATAAATGGAATTGCTATACGAGTTGGCAGTTCCCGCACCTATATCCCAAACAAGCAGAAAATAATCAAAATTTGTTACAAATGTGAATATCAAAACAAATAAAAAGTAATTTATAAATCCAAATTATATCACCTATAGACAAACTTTCCAATATGATACATCTTTTGAGTTCATAATCTAACATAATTTCACATGGAACCGAGGATAAACTTTGTTAATTCTGCATCAACTAATAAAAATTAAGGGTTTTGAATGATTTCTTTCAAATTTAAATAAAAATCGATACAACTAACATTGAGAATTACATTAGACATTATTTCGTGTACATGATAAGGGAGGATAACTGATTTTTAATCCTTCACTTATCATGTGTTCGATGTGCATGATTAAGATTGTGATAAACTCGTTAAGCTCGTACCAGACTTGCACCATATGCATTGTTATCTTCTTGTTGGTAGTTATATAATCATTTAGAGAGAAAAGATGATTTTGAATACTTTAAATTTTCCTTTAATATCTTAAAGTTTAAAATAATTATATATTCAACAAATTAAGTAATATTTAAATATAATTTATAATTTGACTAATATTATAACTAATTTAATTATTATTAATCATGTTTTAATTATTATTAATACACACAGAAGGAAAGATGGGTCTTCGAGTAAAGACGAAAGGGGGGGTGAAAGCTCTTAGGCGATATCCCACATCGTCAAAGCACGGAAGAGATGATGGGCATTTAAATGAGCGTGTAGCAACTTTTGTGACGCCTTTTGGTCTTATTTGTCATATATATAACAAAAAGTCATTGAAAAGGTTGTTTCGATTTTTTTAGCTCATCAATTAAATATCACCAAATACTAGAGATATGAAGAAAATATGAACGTCCAAAAGAATAGCAAAATGTCATTCATACTAAGAAAATAGGAATTTTGAGAAATACTGGAGAAAAAAAGCATTCTGAGATCTGTTATCAAATACGTCTAATACATGAGTCAACAAGAAATGGATTATTAGTCTCCACATCACTAAGAGACTCATCAATGGATCTCTCAAATTGGAACTTATTAGTTCCCATACCATTGTTTGTGGATGTATCAGTGAGAAAAAGATTACTACGATCTGAACAAATGTTAAGCACAGATTGAGTTATTCTCATAAGAGTTCAAATTATATGAAAGAATAAAAATATTTATGATATCTCATTATAAAAATATATGGCCATATAACATAGAAAATGACCATATGTGTAAAACACTCATTTAATACAAAAGTAACATTAACAATTAAATCAACTAACTTCATCTTCGTTGGAATATTCACAGGTTCTTTTAACAAGATTTACGCTTTTTTGTAGGAATGTTTTGATGTCATTTAATTGACATCATGTACTGGAATAATAAAGTTGTCGAGTAATAAATATATTGATTCTGTATCCCCACCCTAGTTTGGCATTCCATTTTAATTGATGCCGAAGCAGAAATCAAAGACTTCCTCTTCTGACAGATAGAAGGAAAGATGCGTCTTCGAGTAAAGACGAGGGGGGGTTGAAGGCCCTTAGGCGATATCTCACATCGCCAAACCACGGAAGAGATGCTGGGAATTTAAATGAGCGTGTAGCAACCTTTGTGACGTCTTTTGGTCTTATTTGTTATATATATATATATATATATGTATGTATATATATATCTCAAAAAGTCATTCAAAAGGTTGTTTCGATTTTTTTAGCTTGTCAATTAAATATCACCAAATACTGGAGATATAAAGAAAATATGAACGTCCAAAAGAATAGCAAAAAGTCATTCATACTAAGAAAATAGGAATTCTGGAGAAATACTGGAGAAAAAAGGCATTCTGAGATCAGTTATCAAATACGTCTAATACATGAGTCAACAAAAAATGGATTATTATCTCCCATCACTAAGAGACTCATTAATTGATCTCTCAAATTGGAACTTATTAGTTTGCATACCATTGTTTGTGGATGTATCAGTCGGAAAAAGATTACTACGATCTGAACAAATGTTAATCACAGATTGAGTTATTCTCATAAGAGTACAAATTATATGAAAGAATAAAAATATATATGATATCTCATTATAACAATATATGGTCATATAACATAGAAAATGACCATATGTGAAAAACACTCATTTAATACAAAATTAACATTAATAATTAAATCAACTAACTTCATTTTCGTTGGAATATCCACATGTTCTTTTATCAAGATTTACGCTTTTTTGTAGGAATGTTTTGATGTCATTTAATGGACATCATGTACTGCAATAGTAAAGCTGTCGAGTAATAAATATATTGATTCTGTATCCCGACTCTAGTTTGGCATTCCATTTTAATTAATGTCGAATCAGAAATCAAAGACTTCCCCTTCTGACAGCCAGAAGGAAAGATGCGTCTTCGAGTAAAGACAAAATGGGGGAGGGGGGGTAAAGTTCCTTAGGCGATATCCAACATTATCAAACCACGGAAGAGATGCTGGTCATTTAAATGAGCGTGTAGCAACATTTGTGACGCCTTTTGGTCTTATTTGTTATATATATATCAAAAAGTCATTCAAAAGATTGTTTCGATTTTTTTAGCTCGTCAATTAAATATCACCAAATAATGGAGATATACATAAAATATGAACGTCCAAAAGAATAGCAAAAGGTCATTCATACTAAGAAAATAGGAATTCTTGAGAAATACTGGAGAAAAAAAAAGACATTCTGAGATCAGTTATGAAATACATTTAATACATAAGTCAACAAGAAATAGATTATTAATCTCCCCATCATTAAGAGACTCATCAATGAATCTCTCAAATTGGAACTTATTAGTTCGCATACCATTGTTTGTGGATGTATCAGTCGGAAAAAGATTACTACGATCCGAACAAATGTTAAGCACAGATTGAGTTACTCTGAACAAATGTATAAGTCGGAAAAAGATTACTACGATCCGAACAAATGTATCAGTCGGAAAAAGATTACTACGACCCTAGTTTGGCATTCCATTTTAATTAATGCCGAATCAGAAATCAAAGACTTCTCCTTCTGACAGCCAGAAGGAAAGATGCGCCTTCGAGTAAAGACGAAATGGGGGGATGGGGGGTGAAGGTCCTTAGGGGGTATCCCATATCGTCAAACCACGGGAGATATGCTGGGTATTTAAATGAGCGTGTAGCAACCTTTGTGACGCATTTTGGTCAAATTGGAACTTATTAGTTCGCATACCATTGTTTGTGGATGTATCAGTCGGAAAAAGATTACTACGATCCGAACAAATGTTAAGCACAGATTGAGTTATTCTCATAAGAGTCCAAATTATATGAAAGAATAAAAATATATATGATATCTCATTATAAAAATATATGACTATATAACATAGAAAACGACCATATGTGAAAAACACTCATTTAATACAAAAGTAACATTAACAATTAAATCAACTAACTTCATTTTGTTGGAATATCCACAGGTTCTTTTATCAGGATTTACGCTTTTTTGTAGGAATGTTTTGATGTCATTTAATGGACATCATGTACTGCAATAGTAAAGTTGCCGAGTAATAAATATATTGATTCTGTATCCCCACTCTAGTTTGACATTCCATTTTAATTAATTCTGAAGCAGAAATCAAAGACTTCCCCTTCTGACAGTCAGAAGGAAAGATGCGTCTTCGAGTAAAGACGAAAGGGGGGGGGGGGGGGAGGGGGGGTGAAGGTCCTTAGGGGGTATCCCACATCGTCAAACCAAGGAAGAGATGCTGGGTATTTAAATGAGCGTGTAACAACCTTTGTGATGCATTTTGGTCAAATTGGAACTTATTAGTTCGCATACCATTGTTTGTTGATGTATCAGTCGGAAAAAGATTACTACGATCCGAACAAATGTTAGGCACAGATTGAGTTATTCTCATAAGAGTCCAAATTATATGAAAGAATAAAAATATATATGATATCTCATTATAAAAATATATGACCATATAACATAGAAAACGATCATATGTGAAAAACACTCATTTAATACAAAAGTAACATTAACAATTAAATCAACTAACTTCATCTTCGTTGAAATATCCACAGGTTCTTTTATCAGGATTTACGCTTTTTTGTAGGAATGTTTTGATGTCATTTAATGGACATCATGTACTGCAATAGTAAAGTTGCCGAGTAATAAATATATTGATTCTGTATCCCCACTCTAGTTTGACATTCCATTTTAATTAATTCTGAAGCAGAAATCAAAGACTTCCCCTTCTGACAGTCAGAAGGAAAGATGCGTCTTCGAGTAAAGACGAAAGGGGGGGGAGGGGGGGTGAAGGTCCTTAGGGGGTATCCCACATCGTCAAACCACGGAAGAGATGCTGGGTATTTAAATGAGCGTATAGCAACCTTTGTGATGCATTTTGGTCAAATTGGAACTTATTAGTTCCCATACCATTGTTTGTGGATGTATCAGTCGGAAAAAGATTACTACGATCCGAACAAATGTTAAGCACAGATTGAGTTATTCTCATAAGAGTCCAAATTATATGAAAGAATAAAAATATATATGATATCTCATTATAAAAATATATGACCATATAACATAGAAAATGACCATATGTGAAAAACACTCATTTAATACAAAAGTAACATTAACAATTAAATCAACTAACTTCATCTTCGTTGAAATATCCACAGGTTCTTTTATCAGGATTTACGCTTTTTTGTAGGAATGTTTTGATGTCATTTAATGGACATCATGTACTGCAATAGTAAATTTGCCGAGTAATAAATATATTGATTCTGTATCCCCACTCTAGTTTGACATTCCATTTTAATTAATTCTGAAGCAGAAATCAAAGACTTCCCCTTCTGACAGTCAGAAGGAAAGATGCGTCTTCGAGTAAAGACGAAGGGGGGGGAGGGGGGGTGAAGGTCCTTAGGGGGTATCCCACATCGTCAAACCACGGAAGAGATGCTGGGTATTTAAATGAGCGTGTAGCAACCTTTGTGACGCATTTTGGTCAAATTGGAACTTATTAGTTCGCATACCATTGTTTGAGGATGTATCAGTCGGAAAAAGATTACTACGATCCGAACAAATGTTAAGCACAGATTGAGTTACTCTCATAAGAGTCCAAATTATATGAAAGAATAAAAATATATATGATATCTCATTATAAAAATATATGACCATATAACATAGAAAATGACCATATGTGAAAAACACTCATTTAATACAAAAGTAACATTAACAATTAAATCAACTAACTTCATCTTCGTTGAAATATCCACAGGTTCTTTTATCAGGATTTACGCTTTTTTGTAGGAATGTTTTGATGTCATTTAATGGAAATCATGTACTGCAATAATAAAGTTGTCTAGTAATAAATATATTGATTCTGTATCCCGACCCTAGTTTGGCATTCCATTTTAATTAATGCCGAATCAGAAATTAAAGACTTCCCTTCTGACAGCCAGAAGGAAAGATGCGTCTTCGAGTAAAGACGAAAGGGGGGGGGGAGGGGGGGTGAAGGTCCTTAGGGGGTATCCCACATCGTCAAACCACGGAAGAGATGCTGGGTATTTAAATGAGCGTGTAGCAACCTTTGTGACGCATTTTGGTCAAATTGGAACTTATTAGTTCGCATACCATTGTTTGTGGATGTATCAGTCGGAAAAAGATTACTACGATCCGAACAAATGTTAAGCACATATTGAGTTGTTCTCATAAGAGTCCAAATTATATGAAAGAATAAAAATATATATGATATCTCATTATAAAAATATATGACCATATAACATAGAAAATGACCATATGCGAAAAACACTCATTTAATACAAAAGTAACATTAACAATTAAATCAACTAACTTCATCTTCGTTGGAATATCCACAGGTTATTTTATCAGGATTTACGCTTTTTTGTAGGAATGTTTTGATGTCATTTAATGGACATCATGTACTGCAATAGTAAAGTTGCCGAGTAATAAATATATTGATTCTGTATCCCCACTCTAGTTTGACATTCCATTTTAATTAATTCTGAAGCAGAAATCAAAGACTTCCCCTTCTGACAGTCAGAAGGAAAGATGCGTCTTCGAGTAAAGACGAAGGGGGGGAGGGGGGGTGAAGGTCCTTAGGGGGTATCCCACATCGTCAAACCACGGAAGAGATGCTGGGTATTTAAATGAGCGTGTAGCAACCTTTGTGACGCATTTTGGTCAAATTGGAACTTATTAGTTCGCATACCATTGTTTGTGGATGTATCAGTCGGAAAAAGATTACTACGATCCGAACAAATGTTAAGCACAGATTGAGTTACTCTCATAAGAGTCCAAATTATATGAAAGAATAAAAATATATATGATATCTCATTATAAAAATATATGACCATATAACATAGAAAATGACCATATGTGAAAAACACTCATTTAATACAAAAGTAACATTAACAATTAAATCAACTAACTTCATCTTCGTTGAAATATCCACAGGTTCTTTTATCAGGATTTACGCTTTTTTGTAGGAATGCTTTGATGTCATTTAATGGAAATCATGTACTGCAATAATAAAGTTGTCTAGTAATAAATATATTGATTCTGTATCCCGACCCTAGTTTGGCATTCCATTTTAATTAATGCCGAATCAGAAATTAAAGACTTCCCTTCTGACAGCCAGAAGGAAAGATGCGTCTTCGAGTAAAGACGAAATGGGGGGAGGGGGGTGAAGGTCCTTAGGGGGTATCCCACATCGCCAAACCACGGAAGAGATGCTGTGCATTTAAATGAGCGTGTAGCAACCTTTGTGACGCCTTTTGGTCTTATTTGATATCTTAGTCATGTATTTTTAATTTTTTAGCAATTATAATATATTGGTAGTGCGGCACTGAACATGTCGTCACAACATCAGCGTCACAACGTTGTCACGTTGAAAAAATGTCTAAAGTTGTAAAATTTAATTTATCTAAAACTATCTGAGTCAAGCTTACGAATGAACATTTAATCCTTAATTTCTCCTTATTACATTAATCTTATGAACTTCGACCTCCTCATATATGACAAAATATCCTTAATAAAGTGACTTAGCCAAATTGGCAAATATATCCATCAGTCTATAATTTTTACTTTGAAAAATAAATTTTTTGACTTAATTAATTAAGTCCTCGATCGAGTTGGTACTGCGATATGGTAGAAGTATATAAATTGAATAATGTGCTACTTGTGGTATATATGTTCACTGTTGAAATCACAAATGACGGCAGTCAACTTTTCGGAAATGTGGAAATAATATTAAGAACTAATTTTAGATATATAAAATTTGAAAATTAAGAATTTAAGCATGAAGGCATTCCTAGATCAGTGATCAAAGTAGGTCTGATACATAGTGCCTCTTTAAAATACACATTAAAGCAAAATATGAAGGACCAGAAGTTGAAATCATGATGGCATTCCTAGATCAGTGATCAAAGTACATCTAATACATAGCGCCTCTTTAAAAAAAGCACATTAAAGAAAAATATGAAGGACCGGAACAACTTCTCACCGCCATTTGTTTTCCATCCTTCATTTTCCTCTTCCTTTTCTCCCCCTTCATTTTTCCCACCTTCCTTTTCTCAGTCCTCCTTTCCTCATAAATACATCTTCTATGTAAATTTCAGCTTCATTGTCATCATATTCTTCGTCCTGATCATTTCCCGATGCATGTCATTTCCCACATAATGATCAAGTTCCCTGGCTTCAAACTTATCCATTTCTTGGTAAACAAATTTTAACTACGAATCCATAATGTATTTCTCGAGGAAGAATTCCAGATCTCTTTTAATATTGTAGGCAGCCTCGCCTTTATCTTTCGTAAGATATCCGGCAGTTTGTTCTTTTTATCCCAAGAGAGCGAAAAGATATTGGTGATATTTTTTGTGTAGTTGTTTACAGCAAGCAATTGTCGGGGGTCGTGACGGTTGTGTTAGCGGTGGTAAATAGAGGTGGCCGACAATCACTGGGAGTGTGGGAATGTTAGAAAATATAGAACTCATGATTGTAGGATGGTTAAGTTGATATGATAGAAGAGAAATGAAATGGAGTGAGTGTTTAAGAAGATAAGTGACTGCTTGTAGGAGTGAGAAACTAGGAAGAGTTCAAGATCAACTTTGACGGGAAGGATTATTGTCTGATTACTTGGCTTTGTGTAAAGTAAAGGCGCCCAATGCCTGCGTGTTTTATTTCGTTTGAGAATTTTCTAATTTGTATGTGTATCGTTTACAGATATATAAAATCAACTGGATAAAGCTAAAAGAAATTACGTTAAACCCAAATGACTTGTATGAAATGGTACGATACAGAATCGATCCCCGAAATATCTATGCTTATGTCGCAAATAAAATAGCAAAGCATGTACCACAATGATAATTCCATTCTCTTGTACTTTCTTGGCTGATCATATGATAACTAAATTTTGGCATGTTATTTCAATTATACTCTTTAACCCTATAAATTCAATATTTATTTCAATCTCATTCGACAATGCCCAAAACAAAGTACAAAAAAGACTCGATACTCAAAATGTAAAAAAAAAATAAAAAATCAGATGTGAAAATATTAAATTACAAATTTTTTTATGTGTGTTTAATCCATTTCTTGGTAAATAAATTTTACGTCTGTATCCGTAATGTATTTCTCGAGGAAGGATTCCGGATCTTTTTAATATTGTAGGCGGCCTCGCCTTTATCTTTTGGTAAGATATCCGGCAGTTTGTTCTTTTCATCCCAAGAGAACGAAAAGATCTTGGTGGTATTTTTTGTGTAGTTGTTTACAGCAACCATTTGTCGGGGGGTCGTGACGTTTGTTTTAGCGGTGGTAAATAGAGGTGGCCGACAATCACTGGGAGTGTGGGAATTTTAGAAATATAGAATTCATGGTTGTAGGATGGTTAAGTTGACAAGATAAAAGAGAAATGGAATAGATCGAGCGGAGAAGAGAAATGGAATGGAGTGAGTGTTTAAGAAGATGAGTGACTGCTTGTAGGAGTGAGAAGTTAGGAAGAGTTCAAGATCAACTTTGACGGAAAGGATTATTTTCTGATTACTTGGCTTTGTGTAAGAGAAAGGCGCCCAATGCCTGCATGTTTGATTTTGCTTGAGAATTTCCTAATTTGCATGTGTATCGTTTACAGATATATAAAATCAACTGAATAAAGCAAAAAAAAAAATTACTTAAAGCCGAATGACTTGTAGGGAATGGTACGATACAGAATCGATCCCCGAAGTATATATGCTTATGTTGTAAATAAAATAGCAAAGCATGTACCGCAATGATAATTCCATTCTTTTGTACTTTCTTGGTTGATCAAAGGGTAACCAAATTTTGGCATGCTATTTCAGTTATACTCTTTAATCCTATAAATTCAACATTTCTTTCAATCCCGTTCGACAAAGCCCAAAAAAAAGTACAAAAAAGACTCGATACTCAAAATGTTTCTAAAATAAAAATCATTTGTGAAAATATTAAATTACTAAATTTTTTTATGTGTGTTTAATCCATTTCTTGGTAAATAAATTTTACCTCCAATCCCTAATGTATTTTTCTGGATGAAGGATTCTGGATCTCTTTTAATATTGTAGGCGGCCTCGCCATTATATTTTGGTAAGATATCCGGCAGTTTGTTCTTTTCAGCCCAAGAGAGCGAAAAGATTTTGGTGGTATTTTTTGTGTAGTTTTTACAACAAGCATTTGTCGGAGGTTTTGACAGTTGTTTTAGCGGTGGTAAATAGAGGTGGCCGACAATCACTGGGTGTGTGGAAATGTTAGAAAATATAGAACTCATGATTGTAGGATGGTTAAGTTGAGAAGATAGAAGAGAAATGGAATTGGAGTGAGTGTTTAAGAAGATGAGTGACTACTTGTAGGAGTGAGAAACTAGAAAGAGTTCAAGATCAACTTCGACGAGAAGGATTATTATCTGATTATTTGGCTTTTTGTAAGGGAAAGGCGCACAATGCCTGCATGTTTGATTTCGTTCGAGAATTTCGTAATTTGTATTTGTATCGTTTACAGATATATAAAATCAACTGAATAAAGCTAAAAGAAATTACTTAAAGCCGAATGACTTGTATGGGATGGTAGGATACAGAATCGATCCCCGAAGTATATATATGCTTATGTCGCTAATAAAATAGCAAAGCATGCAACGCAATGATAGTTCCATTCTCTTGTACTTTTTTGGTTGATCATAGGGTAACAAAATTTTGGCATGTCATTTCAATTATACTCTTTAACCCTATAAATTCAACATTTATTTCAATCCCATTTGATAAAGCCCAAAACAAAGTACAAAAAAGACTTAGATACTCAAAATGTAAAAAAAATAAGTTGGGAAAATATTAAATTACTAAAGTTTTACTTTTTATTTTTTGCCCTAAAAAAATGATGTTTTGAATACGAAAAACTCTTGGTTAAATTAGCAATCTGATTAATTATATATTTTCACGTGATTGCCTTAATTGGTATATAGGAACAATTAGGTCTCTAGTGATCAAATATTAATGAAAATCCATTTCAAATAAAATCTTTTCAGTTACTTAATTATGGTTCAGAAATAAAATTGTTGCCATATAGAACACAATTTTGAAAGTTAACCCAAATTCTAAATTGAACTCTTGCCACAAATTGTATGATGAACATTGAAATATGTGGGCTGATTATTAGTGAATATTGGAATATGTGGGCTTGGGCCTCAATTTCCTACAAAACAAATTGAAAGTGAATAATTACGATTATTTTATTGATTTTTAATTATATATGATATGATATGTGTGAAAATATAATATTGAAAAAGATTTCAAATAATCATATAATTAATAAAAAATATGGAGAAAATATTAAGGCGATGGAATAATACTTATTTTTAGAAACGTCTTACACTTCAGACCAAATAGCATTATTATATTGGAAAACTTTCTAATGTCCGATTAAGGAATGAGTGGCGTTGGTGGTAACAATCTGAGTTCTTCATTTATTACTAGCGATGTGTACATCTTGTGTAATTTTATTTTTATATAAAATATATTGTGTTGGCATAACTTTGTTTCATCAAAATTTTTCTTACTATTAATGTATATATCGCATGGTTATTAAATTTGTAATATTAAAAATTAATATTGTTTATTATTATAACTCTGATTTTTCAAGTATAAGTATTAAGGCCATTGATAAATTTCAGCAGGATGATATGTCTAGCTACTTCTGCTTGTAAGGGCAGCATAATCTATTTAATTTTTTTTAATATTTAATTAGCATATAAATAAATAAATCGACTTAATTATTAAATTAAATTGAATGATTTAAATGCAAAAATATAAATATTAATGGATAATAATATGTCGTGAGACAGATGAGGTAGCAATGATAATAATGAAGAAAGAATGACATGCACTTTAGTTACTCCCATTTGCATGCTGTATATGTCTGAAATCACATGGGATATGTTGCCATTTGGTTTTTCATGACACCATAGAATCTTACGGGGGACTCTCGAATCTTAAACGGGGAGTTTCAAATAATCTTTACTCGGTGATAAATGTTAAAGATTAAGACTTATATTTAAAAGTATATATATCAAACCGATGTGATACATTTAACACATATTCCTCATGACGTCCAGGAATGAACAATCAGATAGTAAAGTTAACAAGAAATTATCGAGTGGTCCACAGGATGGTCAAACACATAACGGTGAGTCTGGTCATGATCGAAACTTGACTCTAATACTATGTTAAGCTTTAGATTTGGATCTAACTCAATCCTAAAAACTAGTTCAAGACAACATGATTGTCCAAATTTGAATATACAACTTCCAATAATTTAAAATAACTGCTATGACATATTGTTTGATCCATGTATGTAATACGGGAAATTTGGGTTCAGTCCCCAGCCGTCATTTTTTTTGTGTTCAGTCCCTAGGTACTTTTTTAGTACCACATTTCCACATGAAGTGTACCACATTTCCACATGAAGTGTACCACATTTTGTATGACATAGTACCACAATTTTGGGGGTAGGGAGTAAAGCCAAAGAAATTTTTTGATTGGGGATTTTTCAATAACTTCCCCGTTGTAATAACCCTTGTTTATTTATTTATTAATTTTTAAATTTGGAAACTTGCAGTAACTATGTATTGAGCTGATCATTATCGAAGTACTGCTAACTGTATACTTCCATTGTGATAGTTGACAAGCTTACTGCCTAAACTATTTACATGCACTGAGCATAACCAATTTATAATAAATTTAAGGGCGAAACAGTAATAATCAAATTTAATTATGAGGTGAAGGAAAACCAATAATATAATTCGTTGAATTTATATCTTTATATACATTAGTTGTGTTAGAAGTTATTTTTTGATTGGGTTAATTTTTGAGATTATTTTGACAAGAAAAGTTTAAAATTCATTTCACTGAATATATATTTTTAAATACATTAGTTGTGTTAGAAGTTATTTTTTGATTGGCTTAATTTTTGAGATAATTTTGACAAAAAAATCTGAAAAATTGATTTGAATATTTTGAAGATAAGGAGATAATGGAAGAAAATATTTTGTTGTACATATTTTGTGATTGTTGAAGATATTATAGAGATATAGAAAGATATTATCTTGATTGATATGAAAAGATATGACACAAGATTTAAAAAGATAACGTCTATTTTAGATTTGACACAGTCTTCGATATAAAAGAAAGTACGTTCATTATGGAGATTGACGATGATGTCATTTGAGCCAAGGGAGATCGAGAGCTTTCATTGTTAAGTTTTTTCTTATGAGATTTCGTGCAGATACAAACATAAAAAATATATATAATTATGAGAAAATATCAAATGGAGTGCGTGACTTTTGGTGAAGAAAAATGCATACTCATCGTTTTGTGTCATTCCATCTGCTTCAACAATGTCATGACAATGCCACTTATATCATTTTTCTTTTTAGATTTTCAACTGCTAGTGGTGCACACATGTTCAAAGTGTTGTGATTCATTCCTCAGGAGAGGATGACGATGTTATAGGGAGAGAACAATCTGTATGTTATCGAAGGGAGTTCGATCAAATCAGATTTGAAGACGAGTGATTTCTCGCCAAGTGAAGTTTACTAAATGTATGGTCATAGAAACGTCAATTGAAATGAAAGTCTTTTAGTTTAATTAAGTTCTTGTGTGGTTGTGTCATTTTTTTTAGTAATTCATTTGATAGTTGGATGTGGCCCTGTGAACGTAAGTCTTTTCATCGAACCATCATTTTATTAATTTGACTAATAATGTAAACTGGAAAATCAACAAATTGCATTAGAATTAATATACCAAAAACATTGAATTTTCGACTCTTTAACAAACTTTAAGTCGATGAAAATTGAGTCTGGATACAAATTGTTTTTTAAAAGAAATATTATTTTACGAAAAGTATGATTTTTGGTAGATTGTTATGCTTTTAGATATTTTTTTAAAATAGGCATTTAAATGTAAAACAGTACCTTAAACTCAATTGGAAGCTGTATCAAGATGAAATGCATCCAAAAAAAAAATTAAAGAAAATACATGAAAATCAAGGAGCCTATAATTTGCTCCAATAGTTTTTGTAGCCCCTCGCGAAAAATTTCAAATTACCAAGGCATGGTGAAAAAGGTCAGAATTTGCGATGCATGTAAGGCGGAAAGTTAACACAAGGTAAGACAAAAAGACAAGAACGTGTAGCCAAACACAAACATAAACCCGACAATCCAAAAGTCACAACCGTAATAAAATACATATGCTATATAATACAATATTTAACACAACCAATGTGAATATACAAGATTTTTTTGCAAAATTGAACTCAATCAATCCACTGTCCACATATTATATCACGTATTTAATTTACGAGTTACAGGCAACAAAATATGAGTTTTGAATCCAAAATTCACAGGGATTTAGACTACGACTTGTACTTGCCTCGTCCTGCTAGTTCCGGTTCGCGATCTCCGAAGCTTCAGCGATTGTGAAGAGGGTCTGATTCATTCGGGACTCTCCTCTTGCTGGATAAGAAGGCATCAGAAGCAGCTTCCAGACGCTGCATTTGCACATGTTGCGCTTCTGCTGCTGTTGAATTTTTCTTGTATCCAGGGCGCGACATTGTTTCGTTATTCTCAGCGGCTGAAGCTAACAAGGCCATCAAAAGCAGGAAGACCATAGATTTCTGAAACAAGCCGTGCAGGTGAAATTTCATGGTGTTTCACTATATAAATAAATTAAAGGAGATCCAAAATGCTCTTTTTCGTATGGAGTTTATTAGGGAAGAAACTGTGGTTGTGGGGGTGGGAACCGCCAAAAAGGTTAATAGAAGCCAAAAGCTTTCTTTATTATTTTGACTGAAGTAGAAATGAGGTTGCTTGCTTGTTTAAAAAGGCATGGTAATCAATTAAAAAGAATAAAGAACGAGGAAGGAATGCGAAGCATGTCAAGCCCTAGACCATAGGAACGGCCTCCTACTCTATTAAACATTTGTGTTTTGGAGCGGAAACTTTTACTAAAATATTTCAGTTTTTAACTCAAATCAGTATATATTACACAAATTTTTTTCTTGACATAAATATTTAAAAATAATATTTTGGATATACAATTAATTTTTTTCATGAATAGGGTAAGATCTGAGAACCATATAACAAAATCGACCTATATACTAGTCTCATATGATTTTTTTTGTATCATGGTATACTTGTTTTTTGATATGTAATTAGACTTGCACGCCGAACTAACAACATACCTTGTATAACTTTACTATATATATATTGTTTGTGCTTCACGAGACCTTTATACTTCTGAAGAATTTAAATTATTTCATCTCGCTTTCATTCCCCAAAATACGGTCACTCCAACTCCAACTCAACTCCAAATTTAGGGGTTTTCTTGGTGGCAGTGCTTTTATTCTATTCTCGTTGTGTTTTTGCTTTTTTTTCTATGGGTACTTCTCTGACATGAAAAAAGCAAATGTTGCACTCATTTTGTTGGATAAATTATAAAAGAATAGTAACTGTCACCGCATTATCCATTTCTCACTTCTTTTTGCAATAAAGTTGAATATCTATCTATTTTTATTAAGTGTTCATGTATTGTAAGAATTATTTTGTTTCTTATCATTGATTTCTTTCATCCGCCATAACTAACCAAAAGAGTGTGCCACTTTGTGAGTTTTGTCTATGTACATGGAAATTATTACTCGTATGAATATATGAACTCTATACAAAAAATATTGATAAATTATATCTTTTTGTTTGAATTAATTAGATGTTTTAACATCTTGCATAAAATGAATCCACTTTGTGAAATAATCAGAAGACAAAGACAACGAGTAACGCGTCTTTTTTCTACCCATTTAAATTATCATTTTGCAGTTGATATAATTTGATTAAAATAACAAAATAAAGAGAAATCTTTTATTATATATCTAGTTATCTATATTATATTATAAAAAAAGGCATCTTAGGAAAACTATGACCATTTCAAATTATAATTATTACATTTTTCTAAAATAATTTACTAATCATTTATTTATTTGATTACTTATCTAACAAAAATAAGAACTACTCACAATAGTCAGAGAATATATTTTACTAACTAATTTATTAACCAGTAATACTATTACACATACTTGCTAGATAAAATGTATGAAATATCAAAATTAATTGTATTATATCTATATTAAAGTAATTAGGATATTTTGAAATATAAAATAACATATGGCAGACCTCATTATTAAAGAATTTTATCATGTTTATATTATGTAAATTATATACAGTTTTATATTATATATATTCATCGTATATTTATAAGATGATACTCATTTATTTGATATATAATTTTTTTTATGTTTGAATACATCCAATAGATATAAGTGTTAACACATCGATATTTGCATAAATCTGTACAATGAGTTACGAGATATCAAAACTATATATATTGTCTATTTACATAAATAATTTATTTTTTATTCTAGGTAAGGACATTTTAGTCATTTGATACTAGTAACTATATCTCCTAATTTGCCTCAGTGATTAGTGAGTGAAATCAATTCCGAAATCGCAAAGGCCCCTTTCCTCTCATTGCTCCCACCGGAGGAGAATTGTTTCATGCGGACGGTGAATTTGAGACAATGATATCCTTGACCTCGTCGGAGCTGAATTACCTCATCTTCCGTTACCTTAACGAATCAGGTTTTTTTTCCCTTTCTCTCCTTTTTACGTTTGTATATTTTGGGTCTCGTGGTTTAAATTTTTTCACCCAAATTTCTTGCTTTCTATTGTTTCAGTGGGGAAGGGAAGGGTACTGGGTTTTAGATTTTCGATTCACTTGTTTATTGACTTTCAATAAATGATGAAATCCGGTTTTAACTGTCAATTATGAATATAATGCGAGTAAGATTGGCCTTGTGTTTCCGCTCGAATTGAGAATTTTCCAATTTATTTTGACACAATACAAGTTTCAGAGTTTATATTGATTAAATTTTCCCAGCCCCGGAGAGTGAATTGTTTGGTATGCGCTTGTACTGCCATCCTCGCTAACTTTGGAGGTTTCAAGTTTCTCTGGCTGGAATTGATGCAAATGGGCATGACAGTTCCTTCTTGAAAAGATTGTGTTGTTGTCGTTATGGATTATTTAGAATTACTGCTCGCTCTTGCAAAATAAAGTAAATGATAGAAGAAAGCATCACCAGAATATTGTAGAAGAAAGCATCAACAGGATATTGTAGGGGACAAGATTTTGATTCACCCTTTTTAAAATAAACGACCATTGGAGTTCTAGATTTTGGTACAAGCTGTTCGATATGAATTCACAACTAGGGTTTGCAAATTTGAAACCATAATTTCAAAAACCACTTCTATTGTTCGTAAAATTGGTCTTGGGTGCCCTTTTGTTGCCTAATACCAGATCAGCTTGTATATGCATGTCTTGGTTATTAATTCCAGGCATATAATTTTTTTGATATTCGGCTAACACATTGGACTGTTAAAATATAGAACTATTGATTGTGTTGTCTCCCTTGTGCTCCTGCTTTTGGGACAAGCTTTTTGAACGGTTCTCATCTATCTAGTACCCCAAAAAGGTTGAATGAGAATGATTCTTTGTGATATATTATAAAGGTCACATCTTTATCTTGAAATATGCGGATAATTTTGTTTATTTGTAATCATCACTGTTAATTAGAACATTGGAGTTTTGGCAAGAGTTACAAAATAAAAGTAAAAGTGTTGTGCCCACTAAATATAAATAATCTTCTGTCAATTGTAGATTATTGATATTATTAATGCTTTGGGAGATTTGCTATATCGATCCTCCAAAAAACACCAATACTTGATCGTGATAGAGATCTATCCGATGTCATCATTTCCGAGCTTGCTGTGGTCCAAAAATTCAAGAATTGTTGGGGAAGGAAAGAAACAGAATAAATAGAAAGGAATTTGGCAACTCCGTTTCTTTTCCTTAATTATACAGGATCATATGCTTCTGTTACAAGGCCAAACAGAGTGATAATTAGGTCAATCAACCATATAGCATGTAGCTAGTGGTTGGAGATGCCCAGATGTATGCAACTTATAGACTTGGTTTATTGATCCAAGAAATGATAGTTGTGGTCTTACTTTAATGGAATCACACAACGCTCTTAAATGAGTTATGACATGCTTAACAGTTTTGGAAAATTGAAGGAGGCTAAATTCATTTCGTTTTGCCACCTAATGAAAATTTGAAGATATTCAGATTTTCACACCTTCCACCACTCAAGTTCTGATGGCACCAAATCCCTACGATTTGGTTATGTTTAATGCTTGCCCTATTTGTCAGGGTTTGCCCATTCTGCTTTTGCTTTAGGATATGAGGCAGGGATCAACAAGAGTACTATTGATGGAAATCTTGTTCCACCCGGTGCACTTGTTACATTTATTCAGAAAGGAATCCAATATCTTGAACTAGAAGCAAACTTTGGTAATGTAAGCATTCTTAATTGAGGTTAGTTAGCCTACTTTTTTTTTTACTTTTGAAAATGTTAACTGTTAGATAGTTGTTTCACCCCAGGATGATTTAGATACGGATGAAGATTTTCAGTTCCTAAACCCACTGGATCTTATAACCAAAGATGTACATGAACTTCAAAAGATCGTGAAAGAGAAGAAAGAAGCTAAGCGGAAAGAAAAGTCCAAGGGAAAGGAGAAAGACATAACTGAAAATGGGCGGGAGCATGGCCATGGAATTCCCATGGAAAAAGAAAAGGAGCTTGCTAAAGAAAAGGATAATGAAAAACAACAGAGGGAAAAAGAGAAGATAGAGAAAGAAAAGGAGAAAGCAACAGGTAAAGAGAAGGAAAAGCCATTGGAGGGTGCCAGTGTTGCAAATCCTTCTGGAGATGAGGTTAACGGCAGACTTGAGGGGAATGCAACTGATACAGGTAATATACCGTCAGATTTTGTTTTACTTGCTACATATGTGCTCATTTATGCTGAAGATGGCTCTGTAATCTTCTAGATAAACTGGAAAATCGCATGTTCATCTTGTAGTGCTTTTGTTCTTGCTATTCTTCATGATTTGTTTAAAAGACTTACTCTATTTGTTCATTGATGGTAAATAGGTCCAGAACCTATGGATATTTGCGCGAGTGTAGATTCCTTTTCCTCCGAAATATCAAGCAGTGATGTTACCGTTCTGCAAGGCCATACTTCTGAGGTTTGATCATATATCATAAATCTTCATCAATCATTGTTTGATTTTATGGCCTGCAGTTTATTGCAGAGGAATTGTGATGAACTATCTTGTTTTTTCCTTCGCAATGTGTTGCTAATGCACTTGTTTGTTTCACAGGTTTTTGCATGTGCATGGAACCCAGTTGGGCCATTTCTTGCTTCAGGGTGAGCAAAACACCAAGTATACTTATTTGATGAATAATTATGTATAGCTTCCTATGAATTCATTTCCTGTGAATCGAACCTTTATTATTATTCTTTTTTATAGGTCTGGAGATTCGACAGCTAGGATTTGGACCATTGATGGGCCATCTAGCTCTAATATGCAAAATGGGCCGCATAATGTTGTTCTGAGGCATTTCAAGGGTAGAACAAATGAGAAAAGCAAGGATGTGACCACACTTGATTGGAATGTGAGTTATTCCATTTTGTTGATACTTCTTAGTGTTTTCTCATTGTAAAAATTTCTAAAATTTGTTCCTTCCTTTGTATGATAACTCAGACAATCAGGGGACGGGCACATATATGTTTCTTGTTCTACATGATTATCAATGTTTCCTTCTACTTTGGCTTGTTTTTATATAGGTTGATGGTGCACTACTTGCTACTGGTTCATACGATGGTCAAGCAAGAATATGGAGTAGAGATGGTAAGCGTAATTTATATGGTTGATCTAAAATTTTCCCTCTGTAAAGCTTGTGATGTTCCGATTGAACTCGGTTACCTCTGGAAATGATAGGAGTTTTTGAATCACTCAAATCATAATCATAATTTAGGAGCATACTGGGCTTCAAATTTTTCGTTTGTGCTTCAAGATGTTAAAAAAGCACGCCCTTTATAAGTTGAAACTAGTTCAAATATTTCCCTCAGTTTTGCGATTACTAAGCACCTTTAGTTTAAGTATTTATGATGACTATGTGGTTCATGATGAATGTGGGAGAATCCATGGAGATCTGTAATTTTAGAATTATTTAGCATCTCAGTACGATTTCTTTACAGATTTTTTTAGCGTCTCAGTACGATTGCCTTACATATTTGAAGTAATAAAAGTTATTTTATGCTCTTAATCTATATATCTATAGCTTGAAGAGTATTTCAAGATTGATTGCTAATATAACAGGGACTACTTGAACAAAATAGTAATTAATGCAACAAATATGAAAGCCGAATAAAAGTTTGAAGAAAGAGAGATTTTGCCATAAAAGTTAGAATGGATTTTGACAGTTTGACTTGTAATGCTCTATATCCTGTCAGTTCAGTGGCAAAGCAACCTTAAAGATGAACAAAACTAGAATGTAGCTCTTCATGTTCAAATTGATAGGATAATGCCTTGAAACTGTGAGGTGCTTCTGCTACGTCGTGGATTGTTCAAGATGAATAAATTGGAGTTCATATCATGCTACCATTCTCTTTCCAGCTCATTTTTTTTACAAAATGTCCAAGATTTTGGACTTTTGACTTGACTCTGTCTTGTTAGTGAAAAGCCGGTGAATGATATTGAATCAGAGTCTGTAGTTTAAAATAAGTTGCTGGTGGTAAGCTGTTAACCTTTTCGTTGAAAATGATAATTCACTACATCTTTTGGGAAAGGTCTTGGATTCAACAAGGTCATAGCATCTCGATGCCCCACTCCTACCACCACCACAAGAAGAAAAAGGAAGGTGGTGGTGGTTAGCAACAAGATGGGAATGTTTTGCTATTTCTGAGGAAACTAAGAAGCCATACTGGTGGGTTTGAATTTCAGTGTCAAAGTGGGGAAGTAGGATAAAAGGCGCCTTCCCATTTTTCACTTGGGAAATTGGAAGACCATCAAACAATGATATGAGGCTATTTTGGGAGTGGAATTTTTTTTCTGCTATTTTCCAATTTCAACTTGAGTAAGCTACAAATCAAGAGTGCAACAACCAATTATTTCCTAGTTATATATATTCATCTAAAGTGCTGTTTACATTGTGAGTGCTTGGGTCCGTATTCATCTCTAAATATGCATAATGCGCTCACATGGTTTGTGTCTAGGGGAGTTGATCAGTACATTAAATAAACATAAAGGGCCGATTTTCTCCTTAAAGTGGAACAAGAAAGGGGATTATCTTCTCAGTGGAAGTGTTGATAAAACTGCAATTGTATGGGATGTCAAGACCGGAGAATGGAAACAACAGTTTGAGTTTCACTCAGGTTTTTAACTCTTCGTTCCTTCTTATTTTAAAGGTTTGCTTTATGCATGTCATTTTTTCTATATTTTGTGTCTTTGGTCACATCATACAGCTATTACATGTGTTTATGTTGCAGCTCCTGCCCTTGATGTTGATTGGCGAAACAACACTTCATTTGCAACCTGCTCCACTGATAGCATGATATATGTTTGCAAAGTTGGAGAGAACCGACCAATCAAAACTTTCTCTGGCCATCAGGTTTATTTCTGTTTCTACATTATTTCAATAATTTCCACGATAATGTACCAGAATTTGCACAAAATTTGTCATTTTCTGCCAGCTTTGTAGCTAATAATGCTAATCTGTAAACCTTATGTAAGTTGATATTTGTCTCAAAATATCTATGTGCCTCATAATTGAAGCTTTATTGTATGAAAAGAATGCATGCTTGAATACGTTTTACTTATTTTACTTTAATATTCTCATGTTCTATTTTAGGGTGAAGTGAATGCTATCAAGTGGGACCCCTCTGGCTCCCTACTGGCTTCGTGCTCTGATGATTCTACAGCAAAGGTCAGATGCACTATGTGTTTTAGTGTGATTATTTATGTACTGTTCCCTCACAATTGGCCAAAAAAGGACTGTAGAGACTGTATCTCACTGAGCACATTTTATTCATCTATTCATTCTCTCTTAATGCTAGCATACAATGGGGTGACAACTGGCTGATTATAATGCAGATATGGACCATGAAACAGGACTCCTGCTTGCTTGATCTGAAGGAACATGCCAAGGTATGACAAGAATCTCGTCCATCGTCTCCTTTGTTCTGCAATCTGTAAATCTGCTTTATGGACATGTACGTACTATTTTCACAGGAGATATACACTGTCCGATGGAGTCCAACAGGAGCTGGGACCAACCACCCTAATCGGCAACTGGTGCTAGCCAGGTGACTGTTCTTGCCTCTGACGATTGAGTGATTACACAATGTTATTTGATTGTGAGGTTGTATGGTTTATACAATATGAAGACTTTGCGAAACTAAAAGGAAAAAAGGGAGGAAGGTTAAAGGGTCACTTTAAGATGGGTATTCAGTAAGGCTGGAGGATAAATGATGGGACAAAGATTAGCAATGAATATGAATAAACTAAGACCATAATCTGCAGTCCTTGTTCAACCACGATCGCAGACCTCTTGATTGTATGGGATTGTTAGGTCATTTTCCCAGATTTCACCAAACACGATGGGCGATTTTTGTGCCATATCAAGCAATCTGCAAATTATGGCCAGTTCGTACATATTTTAATTAACTCAATACGCAGTTCACTTTTGTATTTTTTTTCTTATAGACTATTATCTTATACTCCCTTGCATCTGCAGTGCCTCCTTTGATTCAACGATAAAGCTTTGGGAAGTGGATGTTGGGCGTCTTCTCCACAACTTAAATGGCCACAGGTATGGCACCTAGATAAATTTTACATAAACCATGAAAATATGTCTAAATTTTACATAAAACCATTTAAGTGTTGTCTCGTGCTTATCATCTACTCACATTCGAACCACGACTTTGCTTTAATTCAGTTTGCTATGATAATTAAGACTTTGAACCTGATGAACTAAAAAACCCAAAAAGAGAACACACATTACAGAGCTCTTCTGGTGTTCTCGATTTCATTGAATATAGAGCTATTGTTCAATTCTTCTACTCACTCTAATGCCCACCAATCCAACTACAGGGATCCTGTTTATTCCGTTGCATTTAGCCCGAATGGCGAGTATTTGGCTAGTGGATCATTGGATAAATGCTTGCACATATGGTCTGTGAAGGAAGCCAAGATAGTGAAAACGTTCACTGGGAATGGAGGAATCTTTGAAGTTTGCTGGAACAAGGAGGGTGATAAGATTGCAGCCTGTTTCGCAAACAATGTGGTTTGTGTCTTGGATTTCCGAATGTAGAAATTAGAAGATTATTTTGCACTGTTTTAAGATGTATGTGATAGGTTTTGGTGACACTGACATTGATGTAGGCCGTTGGTCTAGGTTCTGTTCAATCTTTGATACCCTTTAGAATGTTGAAGAATATCGAACTAGTTTAGTTGCCTGCGAAATTCGTTTTGGGGTTGTAAATTTGTCTCTTCTCTCTCGCAGCCACTGGTCCCATATACAAGTCAAATGTGGATTTTCCAGCTAACCTGAACACTAGAAACTCCCCCATTCTAAGCCCTAGTTAAATTCTCGGCAAATTTTGACCAACCAAGAGCAAAGATGAAGTATTTTTTTAACTCATTTAATTGTTTCAGATTGTATAAAAATGATTTTGTATTATAAAAAATGATTGAGAAATATTATTGTATATACTTTTAGGAGTTGAAAGTTTTATAATTGTCACCCTAGATGTATTCGAATCCTTGTTAAATTTATTAAACTTTTGCAATAAAACTTGTCAATAATAGAGAAAGAGCATACGTAAGTATCAGATTATGATATATTCTCTATTACATGTCTGATTTATTAATGATATTTACTGCTATAAATTTTTCTTAATATGTTTTTCGATATATTGCTACTATAGTTAGTTACGCGATGACAGACAAGGATTTACTGGTGTTTGAACTTTGAAGGAATATATTGGAGCAATTTGAACTTTTTAAAAAAAAATAAAATAATCCAATTTTTAACAAATACATATCACTAATCTTGTTTTGGTTAACATTTGCTACATTAAAATTCAAAACATAAATCTAAGTGCGCATATATAGTCTGACTATTCGCTTAAAATCTACATAAGAATGAAAATTATGAAGTGATTACAACTAATGTAGGAAAATCTTCAAAAGTTGCCCATTTAAGTAATGGAGATAAGTAATCTAAAGTAACCCTATACCGAAGCCCAGAAAAATAACCAACCAAACTGGCAATCTTGAAAGTTTTTATGTACAATTTCCTGGATTTCGAGGGTTCAAAAATTCTATTTCTTCAAAGTTCAGATGACGTTGATGCCTTCAAAAAAGGACTCCGGTATCTCCAAAGGCGAAGATAATGTTGAGACACACTTGAACTGTTGCACAATGAAACGATTTTTCAAATACAATCCCAGGGTTAGAATAATATACATGAAAGCAGAACCCAGAAAACATGAGTGTTTAGTATTTAACCTTGTGTTGATTGTATTTCTCCCTCACTGCAACCAAAGAACCACCCTTTTTACTCAATTGCAAGTCATGAAGGATACTAACACATTCTTTCAAATCCATAGCCTTGTATCTCGAGTGACATTGCAGAGCCAAATTCTGTAGAAAATCAAACGACAGTTAAGGTCATTAGAAATGATCGCACAGACAAATAAGTAAAACCGATTCAAAACCTTTTGGAATTTACCCATGGATGTTGATTAGGTTGGAGCGTAAATCTTGCAAGGAATATGACAGAAGCAGCTATCAAAGAAGGCAAGAATTTAATACATTCGTAATCCAGCAAACTTAACTCCGCAAGGTAGTATCCTAAGAATTCCACTTGCAGACTGGAATCCTGCATAAGGCAGTGTAGAAGTAAGAATAATTAAATATCAACGATCGGAAAGTTAACAAAACACCTAGCATGTGGGGACTCAGATGTTAACGAAAATTTACCTTGTAATCTTCTTGAGCAATCCTGGTGAATCTTCTGAAACACCAATTACAGAAGGGAAAGAAATTTAGCCAAATGAATCAAGAAAATGTCTAAGAAAACTGGACGTGATAAACCTTAACAGACCTCTACCTGAGAAATGTCTTAACGTTAGGGTTGCCCATTTCAAATTTAAGGGATTTGAGTACATCGGCCTCCATCATCACGACATCTTGTTTGGTGTATGTGTTATCAGTTATATAACAAAAATCTTCCACGTGTGGAGGAGTAATCTCTTCGTATTTTCTATAAATCACCAGAGAATACAAAAACTTGTCAGCGAAACATGGACACTGGTATTCTAAAGAAAATATTCGGTGTCAATCATGAGGTTCTTACGAAGCTATGAGCATTGAAGAAACACCAAGAAGCTGAAGTTTTTGTCTGTTAATAGCATTGGTAGATAAGAATCTATCGATGTAGGAAACAGTTAGATACAACGAATCCGAAACAAGCTTGTACTCTTCTGCAACCTCCACCAACCAATCTATTAAAATCCCTCTCATGTTTGCCGTAATATCCTTCTGAATCTTTTCCAAGTAATCTGCAAGTGGCCTTCTCTCGGCCTCCATCTAGATAAAAAAAAACACCAATCCAATTTAATATCCCAAACTACAAATTTCAGGTGATATGTGAAGAATCAACACAAGCAATCAATATGAGATCCAACAGCCAACTTTTATAGCTACAACTGCGATATTTTAAGGGCACTCATCTGCAACAATTAAAGCAAAGTTCAACTTTATCAAAATTAAAAACAAATATAATCAACAGCACCATTTAAGCAGAAAAGGAAAGCTAAAGGCCTAAAACCCACTTCTCCACATTTAGGCTTAGCACATTCGTTCACTTTTAGACTCAAATAACCTCATCATCAAATCAAACCCAATACATTTATCAATTAAGATAAACTTAAATAACTCAAATTAGCTGCAATTGCATTCAACAAAACAAGGAACTGTAGTCACTAAATCCCAAATAAAAAGAAAACACAGTAATAAATCTAAATCAGGCTCACCTCCATATTATGAAGATAACCATATATATCAGAAACATAGGCTCCACACATCTGCGGGTCATCAGATCCAGCAACCACATCAATCCAATAATCATAATCTTCCTTCACATCTAAAGTGTCCTTCGAACCCGATTTACTATTATTCGCATCCCTTTTAGGCTTAACTTCCTTCTTTTTCTTTGCATCGTCGCACTTCATTTTTTTCTCCAAACCCACACCGTGTGAAGACGCAACATTCTGAATCTCACCCAAAACAACCCTCTTCTTCTTGTTATGCTCCTGCGCAGACTCCGTCGCCGCTCGCTTCTTAGCCGCCAAGCGCGTGACCCTGACGCAGTTTTCTTGGTCGGCCATTTTAATTTAAGAATTTAAGAATCCTTAAAAATGGGGGATTCAAGAAAATGGCTGTGACAGTGAGCAAGTTGAGCTCAAGGGTTTCAGTATATAAGCTTCAATTAGAACCGCTCTTCGATAGGGTTTTGAAAAATATTAAAGTGAGCGCGGTTCGAAACGAAACTGAAAAAGGAGCTTTGATTTGATTTGATTTTCAGACTGTGCAAAAAGTTTTGAAATTGGAGCATTTGGAAATGAGTTTCCCTCCCGGTTCACATTTCAATTCACAAACGGTTCTTTTGGTAAGCTTAATCTCATTTATATTAAAATTAAAATATGATGTTTTCTAAAAGATGTTAATTTTTTTCATTTATTGGCGTCATGATTTATGCTTTCTTTTTATTATTTTTTTTGAAAGAAATTTCATCAAACATGTAAAAAACTACAACCCTCGTCTAATTAATGTTTAATCAAGCAATGCGGAATCTCAAAATAAGTAGAAGGACTAGCATATAAATGAGCCGCTCGGGCCAGGGCATGAGCTTCTTCATTTGCTTGTCTGTAAACAAACTGAACCGAGAGCGATGTTCCTTGATTTAAAAGAGATTTGGGCGGTACTTATGGAGTGTTAGCAACATTTTTTGGTTTTAAATTTCTAGATTATGAACATGTGAGTAACGTTTTGAAAATAAAAAATGTGTAGTGTTTAATAATAAGTTATTCTATCCAAAATCATTTTTTAACATATTTTTAGATTTCAATTAAATTAAGCAAAAACTAGAGAGAAAAAAATAATAAAAAGTTAAGAATCACTTTTTATAGTATCACTCCATGCATTTTACAAACTTGTAAATTATGAATTGGGAATAAGTACTGAAATAATTACTATCTAATATAATTTTAAGGAATTTTTTTTTTTGAAACAAATTTTAAGTTAAGTAATTGTTGGGTGGTCGGAATGGGTTGTATTACATAACTATATGCGTATATTTTAACATATTTTCAACAAGAAAGTTATACATGGATGACTCGTTGGTTAAAACAAATGGATCGTGTGTTGAGTTTGATCATTAATTATCCTACAGTATTGTATTTCAACATTTTATAGATTATTAGGAGAACCAAAATGAAATTAACGTGGTCCGTATTATGAAATAAATTTTCTAAAAAATATTTTAAAAAAATAAAAAGTTTTTCTTAATTTCTTAACTTGTCATATACTTTCATTTATCATGCTATTTTTCTCTCAACGTAGAGTAGGTATGAAAATTGCCCCCAAAGAATTCTTCAACGTGCCATGTGTAGCGATGCTATATCGACATCAATTACTCTGTACCGATGCTTCACTCTATAAATAAGGCCTTACTTTCCTTAATTTCTTTAACCAATTATATTTGTGATCCTAATTGGTCTGTCTACCATGTTAGAATCTTCCCCTTTAAGCTTGATCACAGACAAAGAAGCCTTGATTTCATTGAAGTCCAGTGTTCCAAATCCTCTTATCAACTCCGGGACAAAATCTGCCGCCTTGTAACTGGAGCAGAGTTTCTTGTAATAAACTGGCCCAACGTGTTATTGATCTTTAACTTTCCGGCCATCGTTTTTAAGGTCGCTTGAGTTGCAAAACAACCAGCTGACAGGAAAACTTCCTGATCAGCTGAGCAACCTATTTTGCCTTCGAACTTTGAACGCGAGTTTCAGCAGTTTGGATGGCGTCATACCTTCAAATTTAGGCCAGTGCAGAGAGCTAAGAGTTGTAGATTTAATGCAAAATCAGATTTCAGGGAAAATTCCTGAAGATCTCAGCACACTCATGCAGCTACAAGTCTGAATCTTGCAAGAAACCAGCTTTCGGGTGATCGTCCATCATCCTTAGCAAACATTTCATCTTGCGTATTTGAACTTAGGCACTAATAGATTAAGCGGCCCGATACCTAGTGATTTGTCCCGTATTATCAACTTGACGGTTCTTGATCTCACCATTAACATTTAACAATATCTCTGGCACTGTTCTCCCTCCATATACATCTCTTCTTCTCTTGTATATTTGGCTTTTGGATTGACATTGCCAAACCTATTAGGATTCAACTTTTGCATCAATAAATTCACAGGGACCATTCCTTGGTCCTTGTGCCTGCAGAACCTCGCAAACATACAGATCATTCGTATGGTCAATAACCGTTTGCATGGGGGGACTATACCTCCTGGACTAGGAAACCTCCCAAAACTTGGAATGTACAACATAGGCTTCAATAACATTGTAAAATCTAACAAAGAGGGATCTGGTTTTCTTGAATTATTATCTAATAGCACCCAGCTGAACTTCCTTGCCTTTGATACAAATCCTCTTGAGGGTGTGATTCCCACGGACACGTCCGTAGGTAACCTTTCAAAGGTACTAACAAAGTTGATGAACAATGATGTTTCCGGAGAAATCCCACAAGTGATATATGGGGCAATTGAAGGAGTTGAGAATAAAATAAAAATGTAATGTGAAAATAATTAATTTGTAAAAAATCACATAAAATATTATTCTTAATTTTAAAATGTAAAATTTAAAAAAATGGCTAGCTCGTTGTGCTTAGCAGTTAGCTCCCCTAAAAAAAGCCAATGTCATAGATTTCCATTAAAATTCTCACACTTTGACACCGCACTTGGGAGCAAAATAACAATACAATATTCCCATGCAAATCATCCAATGACCTCTTCTTCTTCTTCTTCCACCACCCTCCACCACCACCACCGTCATGCAGAACACCACGACTCCAACCCCCTATTGCCGCCGTCAACCCCATCAACACCACACTCGCCAGCCCACGTCGACGAATCACAAGAAAACACCCTCTTACACGCCATCGAAATCGAGCCGCCGCTCGATGAGTCTCCCGGCACATCCGTGCCTCCCTTTTCTTGGAAGAAGCTTTGGAAATTCACGGGTCCCGGGTTCTTGATGAGCGTCGCGTTTCTTGATCCGGGGAATTTGGAGGGTGATCTCCAGGCCGGCGCGATCGCGGGATATTCGTTGCTATGGCTGCTGTTTTGGGCAACTGTTATGGGGCTGTTGATACAGTTACTGTCGTTGAGACTGGGGGTCGCGACAGGGCGGCATCTGGCCGAGATATGTCGGGATGAGTACCCTTTCTGGGCGGGCCTGATGCTGTGGTTCATGGCTGAGGTGGCTTTGATCGGGGCGGATATCCAGGAGGTGATCGGCAGTGCGATTGCTATAAGGATACTTAGCAAAGGACTGTTCCCTCTTTGGGCAGGTGTTCTCATTACTGCCTGCGATTGGTAAGTTTTTTTTCCTGAATTAATTCATTGCTGTTTTTATTGTCATTATCTCCTTGATTAATAAATTAGATGAAATAACACAATAATTTAGTTTCTTTCTTGAATATAATATATATCGAACCTATATCAAAATATTTTGGGAGTCCAAGGTTGAACATATTGACCATAGTTGCACGTTTAATACGGTAATACATATTTATGCATGAGAAAGTGAGATAAGATATAACTAGGTGGTTGGTATATTCAAAGAAAATGAGCGCAGAACTGAAACAACTGAATTTTGTATAGAGGCCAGTGATGAATATATATATATAGACTATAAAATAGCCTTGCGAAGTTGGTTTAATGCATTTATGGTCCCTTTTATTTCAAACTGATTATAAAATCAAAGAAATCATCATTACTTCAAAAGGTTTATATGTAATACCACCACTTTGAAGATTCAAAATTCAGCTTTTTTCTTCTTTATATCTAATGGATGCGGTACTGTCATGTACAGTTTCATCTTCCTTCTTCTGGAAAACTATGGATTCAGGAAGCTTGAAGCCTTTTTTGCTGTGCTTATCTCAAGCATGGCGTTCTCGTTTGCCTGGATGTTCGTTAACACAAAACCAAGTGGCCACGAACTTATAGAAGGTACTGGTTTCACTTCCACTCTTCCATGTATCTCAATTTTCTTGTAAATTTTTCTTCATTGTACTTGTTCGAATAACGCATTTCTAACTAATGACCCGTTGTAGGAATTTTGATACCTAGGCTTGGCTCCAAGACAGTTCAACAAGCCGTTGGAATCATCGGTTGCGTCATAACACCTTACAATGTTTTCCTATATTCAGCTTTAGTACAGTCTAGAAAGATTGACTTGAAAAAGAAAGGGAGAGTTCAAGAAGCCCTCAACTACTACACATACGAGTCCTTTACAGCAGTATTTGTCTCGTTTATCATAAACTTGTTAGTCACAACAGTTTTTGCAAAGGGATTCTATGGTACCTCACAAGCTAGGACGATAGGTTTGGTAAATGCTGGAGAATACCTTCAAGAAAGATACGGAAGCAGCAAGTTTCCGATTCTTTACATTTGGGGCGTCGGTCTTCTCGCAGCCGGACAAAGCAGCACCATTACGGGGACATATGCTGGACAGTTTATTATGGGTGGTTTTCTGAATCTGCAGCTGAAAAGATGGCTAAGATCATTGATCACCAGAAGTTGTGCCATTTTGCCGACTATTATTGTGGCTATTGTTTTTAATCGCTCGGAGGAGTTGCTCGATGTTTTAAATGAATGGCTTAATGTGCTTCAGGCCATGCAAATACCATTTGCAGTTATACCTCTTGTCCACTTGGTGTCAAACGAACAGATTATGGGTGGGTTCAAGATTGGAACTGTTTTGGAGGTATGCTTTCTGGTTAATATTATTGCCATCAATTACAAAAATTTGACGATTCTGGTCATGGTCGAGTCAAGCTCAAGCAACATCATGCTCGAACTTGCATTCAAATTCTACTCAAGGGCATATATTATAATGACTCGTGCTAAGTTTGTTAAAACAAAAAACTACATTCATCTCTGTTATTTATGGCTGTTTATGCGGGACAAGTACAACAATCAAAACACTGCACTTATCTTGTCGTACCATTTAAAAGGCTATCTGAATTGCATGTTAGATTTTGGTAGAACGACAGATTTAGATCCTATAGAATTAGCTGAAACCACTCATTTATCATATACGAATGAAGCAAACTGATTTTTCCCAGTAATATCTTGTTTTTTCAGAGGACAGCTTGGGGTGTGTCTACGCTGGTAATAGCAATAAATGGATACATTTTGGTGGATTTTTTCATGTCAGAGGTTCATGGATTGTTGTTTGGTATTATAGTGTGCTTGGGGGCATCCTCGTACGCAGCATTTATCGTGTATCTTGTATTCCGCGGCACCAACCTCGTTTCCTGCTTCGGTTCCCATGCATTTGCTTACACTAGAACTTAGGAACCATATTCAAAATCAACGAAGAATTGTGAGTTAATTACACCATAAATACATGTAGCTGGGATCGATTTTAATGAGATTTAGATAAAATAGACATGATATACTTTTTTGCCATGTATCTACAACTCATTACTATACTTTGTACATGGAAGTGGAAAGTTATACTATTGTTTCCATTTTTTGCTAACATATGATTTTTTTTTTAGTAATTGAACGATAATAGCATATATCTTAACCGATTTAACAGATGAAAATTTAAATTCTTGGACTTATTTGTGGACGAATATCAATATATCAAGATATATAATTTCAATTAATTACTCGAATCAAATTATTTTATACAAATCATACAATCGATCACAACCTAAAAAGAGTTTTTGAATTTTTTACATAAAATCGTGACGGAGTTTTCAAAGTTTTTACATATCTCGTAGGTGTTGATGAATGAATATCGTACGATCGATCAGTATATTGGTCCAATATTTACTTTGGCGCAAAATCGATTTTCAAGAATCTTCACCAAATCAACTCCCCTTTTATTGCATGTCTTCTCCTTTTTTTTAAAAAAAATAAAATAAATATACCAAATATTTCAACGGGTAGAACTTTCGATTATCTTTAAATTAATAAGATTTTTGGATCATAAATGGTAAAAAATTTTCAGTGTATGATCGATTTAGCTCGATTTAGATTAAATTTTCAGTACAAATCAGAATATTCATGCTAAACGATCGAGATCGGTCAACTATCTATAAACAAACACTGAAAAATAGTAATAATTATTTTAGAACAATAATTAATTGTCTAAAATCCACATACCAATCGATCAATAACAACAGTTAAATTGTGTTACGATATAAACATATTCGAATTAAATTGTTATAAGTTATTCTAATTTTTTTTAAAGAGACAGTTGCTTAATTGAATCGATAATTGATGTATATTACACGAGTAAGATTTGTATGTTTGACTGAAATTAATTGTAGATTGATGCAATAACTGAATGGGCTAGCTATAATATGATGATATATTACTGTAATATAAAATCGCGCTACACAAATATATAATAAAAGTTAAATTGTTGGAGAATATAAAATAATTTTTTTTTCCCATCTTCAGAATAAATCTTAAAAATCTGTTATATATCAATGTTTTATCTAGTTATTTTCATGGTAAAAATAAATTTTCCATCAAATGACAAAAAATGGTTGTTTTTTGGGTCTCGAACCTTTTCAAGTAACTTTATTTATATCTTAAAAATTAATTATTTAGGGAAATTAAATTTTTCCAACTAATTTGTCAAATTTTGTTTTTGATGCACTAAATTTTAGTTTATGACTGATTATTAACATGATGGTAGACGCATCAATAAGTTATCATATTATGTCAGCACTACGGTCAAATAAAATTTTAAAAAATAAAAATCAAAGTTAATCGAAAAATCTAAAAAATACATCTAACTTTGAATAATTAATGAATCAAAATACAAAATAAAACAAATTAAATAAAAATAAAAAATAAATTAAATTTAGGGTTAAAAAGAGCTACTTTCCCATTTAAATATCTGGTCAATTTTTTTAGATAAATACCGAGTCTACTGTTTTTCTACGTTTTATTAAATAAAACCCCCTAATAAAACCCTTCCTAATTATGAGTATCACATAGATACGCTTGGGTTCGTTGAGGAGATAGAGCGCAAAATCCCTCAAAACCTTTATCCTCCGCCGTCTCAGCCGTCGGAACATCATCTTCTCCACCCATACTTGCACTCCCATTTCCCAGAAACTCACACACAGAATCCTTTGATCACAAATTCCGATATTGCAATCGAATCAGCCTTTTCAAACCTGACCGTCTCCCCAGATTTTCGATCTCCTGGTCAAATGATGTCGTCTGTTGGCCCTCTGGCTACCCATAATGGCGTTTCATCGGCTAACTCTTTTCCTTTAACGATGTTTTTCGGAGAAAATCAACAGCTTGCATTCCGGGCTTGGGCTCACAGTAGTAACAATGGTGGGACCAATGGGTCTTCATTTCTTGGGGCCTGCCAAGATCTCCTTGTGGGCCCGCAAAGAACAGGTTTTTATGGTAGTGGCCTGTTCTTTGATGCAGGTGACCATCCGCTAAAATCGATGTATCATGACAGACGACATTTTCCTGATGCTGCTTCTCACAGTTATGAGTTCTGTTACTTGCATGGCAAGCAACAATTGTCAAGAAAAGCCGATTTCGGTTTGCCATTTTCACCCTCTCCAGAACAAGGCAATTTTTCATTACCCGGTAGTTTTGACGATCATAAATTAAATAACTTTTGTAGTCCCAGATCTAGTGTGTACAATAAAAAAAATTTGAACCAAAGGCAGCAACAATGGACTCTGGAAAACTCGAGAGGTAAAATTATCCCATTAGCAAGAGATCAGATATGGAGTGATATTTTGAAGTTGAAATTGGAGGGGATGAATGAGCGAGAAATTGAGACTGTTCTATCTAAAGTAATGGAATTTTTATATGAGCTGATGAAAAATCAGTCTTAAGTCAAATTTTTGAGAAACTTTTTGTGTTTTGCAATGAAGAACAAAGGACTAGGATCATTTTGGCCCTCACAGAGTTCCCGTCTAAGCTCGTCAATGTTTGCGTCAACTCATACGTGTATTAACCCGTTTTTGAACTTTTAAGTTTTTACGGATGCTATTGTCGTGTATATTTTTATATGGAGTGCGGTTGGTTCTTCAGGGCTAAAGCAATGAACACGATATTAGAGAAGCTAACCGAGCCGCAGCAAATTTCGTTGCTAATGTCTGCTCTGAGCCCTGCTGCTATTGCTTTGGCTAATGACCCCAGTGGCCAGCATGTCATGATCATATATTGTGTAAAACACTTCTCTGGAGAATATAATGAGGTGATAAACAATATAATCATTTTTATGTAATTTTTTATGAATAATCATACAATATAATCATTTTTATGTAAAATGTGTAATTAAATAATGTTTAAGCACAAAATATAATATCATCTAGATAATGTGTAATTAATAAAGATTCATCATCATATTAATGTTATTCTAATGAAAAAAATTAATGTTATAAAATAATAAATTAATAATAGGAAAAAAATTGATTTTTTAAATCACAAAATCTCAAATCTTATAAAAAAAAGTATGATAAATAATAAATATGCAATGCCTAACCTAAAATCTAAATATTCTGACTTCCCGCGGCGGGGGCCAGCGGCATGTGTGGACTATGGTGTTGAGAGTTGAGAGCGAAAACATAAAATAAAATAAAGAAAGAGGTGTGTTAGGGTTTTAATATTTAAAATTAGTTGACTTTGACTTGGTTTTTAAAATTGTTGACTAAGTTTTAAAAATTGTTGACTAGGTTTTTAAAATTGTTGACTACTGCCTCGCCCGCCTGCTCGCCGCCTCGCCCGCCTCGACTGCCTGCTCGCCACCTCGACCCGCCTACTCGCCGCTTCGACCTGCCTCGACACCCGCTTCATGCATAGACGGTGCGGTCGAGGGCCGCCTACCGCCTAGGCGGCCGCCTCGACCGCCATTTAGAACACTGTGTATTAATAAGCAAATACTCTGCCTTTCTAAGATGAGTTTAGCAAATTTCACCTGTTGATTGGACAATCCTTAGTTAAAGTCATTGATTGGTGCTTTCATTTCTCATATAATGTCAATAGACTATGGGTGTGTTTGGTTGGTGTGATAGGATAAGTGAATGATTAATAATTAGAGTGATTAAAAAATGAGATATATAGATTAAGGCATTGTTTGTTACATGTGATAAGGGAGGGATTGATAAATAATTCTCCTTATCCCATGTTTGGTACATTTATAAAAAGCTCATGATAATATCATGGGCCCTTGATAAATAATTTTTTAGAAGGATAAAATATCACTTCTATTAGGTGTGATAATTTTTATTTAAGGATAAAATACACTACAAATGACTTAATTACCCTCAATTTATAAATGATTTTTATAAATCTATGCTAGAGGTAGAAATTAAAATCAAATAAATATTTTTATATATTATATAATATGATAATTATATAAATGAATTCGAGATAATTATATAAATAATTTTTATAAATCTCAATAAAATTATTAGCATCACTCGATTAACATTAAAAATTGATATTTGACTTGACTCACAAAATCAAGGGCTCAATTATCATATTATATAATATATAAAATTAGGTAAAAATAAATAAATCATACAAGCACTATCGGCGCATGAACAAATAAAAAATATGAACTCAAGCAACAACTTTGAAATTATAAAATTTATTATGATAAGGTTAATTTTGTCATTATAATCTAATATATAAATTTAATCACTCTTATTAAAATCATACCAAACATTAAATATAATATCCTACATTTTATTTATCCTTAACTTATCCTTATATTATATATCACATGCTTATCCTATCATATGTACCAAACTATGCCTAATAGTATGGGAGATAAATAACATGGTGTTTGGTATAATTTTAAAATGATGGATTAATTTTGTAAATTTTATTGCAATGACCAAAATGCCCCAAATGCTAATTAAATATATATTCTTAAAATAATTGGATAGCTAATTAAATATTTGTAATTATAATTTACGTTTATTAAAATTAATTTAAATATATTATTAGAAATAAATATGTGAATATACAATTACTTTAATAATTAAAATAGTAATAATATTTTGAATGTTAATGTTAAATAAAGTTTAGTAATAATTATAATATTATTGTTTTTTTAAAATAATTATAAATATTTTTAAAATAATTTGATAGATAATTAAATATTTATAATTATAATTTACATTTATTAAAATTAATTTATGGTGTGAGTAGGGTTTTAAATAAGAGAAAGAGAAAAAGGTCATTTGTGGTGTGATGATAATTTATCCCACTTAATTTATTATATTAATAATCAAACAATTAAACATAAAATTAGATTTTAAACCAAGTCAAAAGGATTAATAATATATCTTAAAAGTTGAACCAAACATTAGATAAAAGTGTGATTATTTATTTATCATTGGTTAATCACACCAACCAAACACACTCTATAAGAATGGACGATAGACGTGTCTTTAAAACTTATATCGATATGTGGTGAATATTGATGGTGCTCAATCATGGAGTCGCTTTTGTTTTTTAAAGTATTCATTGGCATATTCAGATTATTATATGTGATTCATTTACTAGCCATAGTATAGCTTAATTTGTTTTGGAATTTCCTACAATCTGTCACGCCTTCAAACTTCACTTGCAAAAATTTGGTGATTATGAATTATTTGATTTTATGGATGACAATATCGATTTTGGTGATTATTTAACTTTGTTTCTTTTTAGTTTCATGAAAATGATTGTCCGTTGAAAGTAAAGTACCTTACAAATCCTTGTTTTATTGCTTTCCTAGCCTTTGTGACATCTCAAATATCTTGCTTAAAGGTAGCAAACAACTATCATGGTTCTGATTTTCATCTTAATGAAACTATAAAATTTATTGTGAGATTTCTCTAATGCATTTCAAATGGAGCATGGCCAGTCCGTAATACCTTTTTCAATCCACAAATTAAATACTTGATAAAAACTGTTGAAGGAAAGCATGGCTGTCATGCTTCGCAGCCCATTGGATGTGATAGTCTGAATCCGTTACTAGTGACCCGAGACTAGATTTTTGTGGGTAAAAGTGAAATTTATATTTTTAATATTACGGAAATATTTTTCAACTTATAATTTATTCATTTCTGTTACACCATCGGGCATGCATGATTGTGAATTGTATCTTAGGATATTAATTTGATGGTCACTTTTGTAAAAGTTTAAAATTGGAAGATGTTAGAATCGTGTGAGACATGATAATATTTTTTAGTTTTCTTGCGACTTGTCCCACACAATAGTATGAATATCTTTTTGAATGGATATTTCACTGACTTAGGAGCAATAATATTGACAAATTTTTATACCATTATAGGTGTTATCTTATTAATGCCGAACATATGGAATTGAAAATCTTCGTATCATCAACTTGTGTATATGTTCTTATGTATTGTATTTACACTTTCATTTGTGAATAAATTTTACACATTAATTAAAAAAGTCCAATTTATATATAGTTTTTCAAGTTTATGATTATTTTAACAAGTACACTAATTAATCAATTAGTAAATTTAAAACAATTTCATATTCCTCCCACAGAGACTAGTGATTTAGTTATTATCATTGTGAGCTACACACGTATCAAAATAAAGAGTGGGTCTTATATGAGACCGTTTCACGGATCTTAATCTGTGAGACGGATCAACCCTACCCATATTCAAAATAAAAAGTAATACTCTTAGCATAAAAAGTAATACTTTTTCATGGATGACCCAAATAAAAGATGTGTCTCACAAATACGATCCGTGAGACCGTCTCACACAAGTTTTTGCCCAAAATAAAAGATAATTTGAATTGATTCGATTTGCCGGTTCATGTAATTTGAAATATATATAGCCTCAATCAAATAATGTTTTTTATTTATGAAATTTCCTTTCAATTCCTTTGCAAACCAACCTACATTCATCTTTAGCAAAAAGATAATTAGACGTAAAGCCATTCAGTGGACAACAAGCTTCCGCCCACGATTATTGAGCTAACAAACAAATTTTTTTTGTCTTTCAAAATAATAAGTTCTTGGAATACGATAAGAGTATATTTGTGTTCTTTTTCCTTACATAACCCATATACCCATGTTTCCGCACTAGATAAATTTATTGTGACAGTTATATAATTTGACTATACAATTTAATAATTTCTCAAGTACCGTAATTTTGTCATAGCTATTTAATTTCCATCATTAAATTAGAAGCATTTGGTGAAACAAATTTGCAAATTATCCACCGCCATTTGCGCCACCACAGTCACGACAATCATAATCTTTGATTGACCTTTGCTCCTTTATGCATATATGTACATAGGACGATCTTGATATTTTCCCGGCCACATGGCATATTGTTACATAATTATAGAGTGCATTCATTCTCGTGTTTCATATATTATTGATATTGATCGTCTCATTGATCAATTTTGATATATTCATCCAAAATAAAAGAATAACAAGGACCAAGAAGCATTTGTAGAGATGATAATAATTGGATAATGCTTTGGCTATTGTGGGGACCCGGACGCTAATCATCTTTTTAATCGTCATTGGGACTAATTAAAACTATTATGATAAACAGAGTCTAAATTTTTTTTTTTTTTACATTGCGGAACGTAATGGAAACACACTCCTATACATATCAGTATAAAAGTATAAATCTGATACAACATACAATTCATTTACATCTCAGGTTAAACAACTAACTATTAAGTGTTTAAACTCTATCTCTAGTCCAAGTCCGGAGTCTCCACTCTAAACTCGTCTTCTCTCATCATCTTCTTGACCCTGATCTTGTCCCACCTGTTGTCATGCACACATACAAACAAGACAACAGTCGGATAACTCCGGTGATATATAAATATCCCAGTATAAACAATGTATTAATACAATCATATAAAACATATATAAAAGCACAAACAATCATAAAAACATACATCCAATCTGACTACATGAAACGATACAAATCTGTACCTAAATCTAGGACTCTTTTCTAATCTAGGGATCCCGATCTAAATTTAGACTTTGGTATGCTGTATCGAGTATCTACAATAGACGTCGATCTACATCTAAAGCTCATCGATACACCGTAAGTCTAGAGTCTTATCGGTTCTGAGAAAGACTCGGCGGTTCTGCCCTAGACCCAAACTCTGGCTCTGCTATCATTCAATAGACTAAACATATCAATCTGATAATCTGCAAATATCAATGCAATAACATAAAATATGTGATTTTGGGAAACTCAAGTCAAACCTAACTCGAGTTGTGCAATCCCGAATCAACATTTATTTATACCTTTATCTTCTCGGTCTGACGAAGACGAAGTCTCGTATTCCAATTTGTCCATACCCAAATCTGGCAATGACAATATCAATTGAAATCATTACTGAATCTGATCAATCTATATCAACTGATGTTTCGACGGCATAACAATACAATTTGAATAACTCTGTCAATCTGAACATCACAGATATAATACTAGAATTCATAACCAATACCGGTATAACTCATAATCTCAATGATAACACAAATCTGATAGCGAATCTCAGTCAAATCAACATTAAAAATCATAACAATTTCACGAACAGTCTGTTCTTTAATCTGACTTCGATTCCATGATGTCTAACATGACAAGAACATCATATATGAATCCTATTCAATTCTGACAATATCATAATTTCAAATCATGTCTAAACGTAACAAAACTTACGTCCAGTTGTAGCATGCGTCGCTAGGAACACAGTACCGAAGTCGGATTCAAAATCAGACGGACGGATCAAAATATAATGGCGTAAGGATTTTCGGATGAAATTCTCTTTTCTTTCTTACTTCTGAAGCAAGAATCGTGTGTGTGTGTGTGTGTGTGTGTGTGTGTGTGTGTGTGTGTGTGTGTATATATATATATATATAGACACACACACTCACCGTGCATGCAACTAAAACGTGTCACAATTGCACAAACCTTCAGCGGCGCTCGAGCGGTTGAAATGTACCGCTCGGGCGCCGAACACTCTGTCCGGTACTTGGCTTGTTAACCATTGGCGCTCGGGCGGTAAATCTTTACCGCTCGGGGGCCAGACTTTCTGTCTGAATTTCAATCTGGTGATGCATTGACGCTCGGGCGGTGCTTTTCTACCGCTCGGGCGCCACATATTCGGCCCGAAATCTTGGCTCACAATGCAACGATGCCCGGCTTCTTCATTCAAGTCCGTATAACCTCAATCATGTCAATTAATCACGTCTGATTTCAGTAATTAAATCTTGGGCCTTACAGCTATCAACAAGAGAGAGTGCGTGTGATTTGAGGCTTCTTTTATTACATAATATGTATGTTACTCGTTTGGCTTTGACTTCATTTCTTATCTAGTAAAATTTTTATTATATATGGAATGTGTTACACCTTGTATAATATAATTATCTTTTGGATCTTGATATTTTATGTTCAATTCAGACGATCATATAAACGTCTTATATGAAATACATATGGAGTAACTCCCAACATAGTATAAACAAAATCCTCTTTTAGTATTATTCTTCAATTTTTTTAATAGTATATATAAATTTAAATTATAGCTATAACTCTATTAAAAAAATTACAGCTATAACTGAACAATTTTAAAATTTTCAAATTATATAGGTAGATTTTTTTTAAAAAAAACATATCATCCTAAATTTACCTTTCATGTTTTATAAATTATTTAGTATATTATCTCTATAGACTAATTAAGGTAATAATAATTCCATAAAATTGACTATGAAAGTGGATTCACGGGCAATGAAAATCCTCGTACATGATATGGATTTGATAATTGAAAGATGGTCTCTTGCTTTTCTCTATTAGGGATTTTTTTTAATGAATATATAAAATAGTCATACATGAAAGTTTTTAAAGGATAGATTTGATAATATGAAATTTCATATATTGAAGAAATCTTGGATGGAATAATCATACTATTTGTAACAACAAAGACTATCTGTAACAACAAAGAGGTATTTAATCTTTCATCAATTTTTATTTTTTTTGAAGTATTTAGAGAACCTGAAATCCAAATAGTGATAATCATGACAATAAAAATAACATAAATGACTTTTATGCTGTAAATAATCAACTAATTAATTTAATTTTACCGTGATTATAAACAAAGCTCATATTTGAATTTTAATATGTTGTCTTTTCTATAATATAAAAATGATATTTTCTTATGAAATCATGATTGTAAAAATAGAATAAAAACATAAAACTTTAATTTAACAATGGTTTTAATTGATGGAACAAAAACATTAAAAAATAAATACCTTCATTTAATATTGGTTCAGAATTGCATGAAATCATTGGATTTTCACAATTTCAATCTAACGTGTTTGTGCCCAAACACTAGTCAACAAGAAATGGATTATTAATCTCCCCATCACTAAGAGACTCATCAATGGATCTCTCAAATTGGACCTTATTAGTTCTCATACCATTGTTTCTCATAAGAGTTCAAATTATCTGAAAGAATAAAAATTTATATGATATCTCATTATAAAAATACATGGCCATATAACATAGAAAATGACCATATGTGAAAAATACTCATTTAATACAAAAGTAACATTATATTAACAGTTAAATCAACTAATTCGTTGGAATATCCACGGGTTCTTTTGTCAGGATTTACGCATTTTTATAAGAATGTTTTGATGTCATTTAATACTGCAATAATAAAGTTGTCGAGTAATAAATATATTGATTCTTCCACTTTAATTAATGCTGAATCAGAAATCAAAGACTTCTCCTTCTGACAGCCAGAAGGAAAGATGCTTACTGTTCAAATAAAGATGTGGGGAAGTTTAAAGTTAATTTACCGTTCTGTTTTTAACTTTTGACTTTATAATCCAGAGTCAAGAGTTTGGATATATAAAAGTTTCTTCAATTCTGAATATAAATGCTTTGAGGATGATTGAATTTATATTTTATTTATCAAAAAATAAAAGTAAAATACTTAAAAGTCAGAAATTAATAAAAATAAATATGATTTTTGGTTTATTGATCAATTTCTCTTTCAAATTTTCATATTTAAAATACTATAACTGATATTAGTGAAGGAAAAAGACATCACGGGCATATAGTGAATAAATTATTTTTACACAAAAGTTACTTGACATATAATTAAAGAAAATATTTAAGGGACTTGATAGATGATTGATCGATGATTATTAATAAGAAATCAATTGTTAAATTTAATTACAAAATACTCCTAAAATATTAATTAAAAAAATTTGAACGTCCAAAAGAATAGCAAAAGGTCATTCATGTTAATGTGTTGCAGTTACTAGCTCATACGAGCTAGCTAATATATATATATCTGTTGAATTGTAGTAACTCGGGTCTTATTTGATATATATATATATATATATATATATATATATATATATATATATATATATATATATATATATATATATATAAATGAAAATATGACTTTTGGGTTGTTTCCATTTTTTTAGCTCATCTATTAAATATCACCTAATAATGGAAAAAAATGCATTCCTATATCAGGGATCAAATAAGTCTAATACATAGTGCCTCTTTAAAGAAAACATATTAAAGTATATATTATATCATGCTTTACAACAAAAATTATTATTATAATTATAATTATAATAATAAATTATATATGTTCATATATATCCGTAATTCTCTGGTCTTCATGGTGTTTAAGGGTTTAAAGATACTTTTTAGCATCCATGTATAAAACTAAATTAATATTTTTAAATCTAATTTTTAAACAACTTAGCACGTATGTGACTCATTACATTTTAGTTTATATAAACAATCGAATTATGGAGGGAGAAAACTTTTATTTATTTTTATTCATAATCATATTGCCTTTTCAAAGATTTCCAAAGTTAAAATTCATCAAAAAAAAATTTCCGATCAATCATTTCAAAAGAAAGATTAATATTTTTAGCTCTAAAATTGTAAGAAAAATTATATTTTAATGATCATTTGGACATGTTTGATCTTATTATTATATTATAATAGAAATATTTTGATTGTTTGGTTTTTTTATATCATTTTTAATATAATGGTTAGTTTGAAAAAGTTGTTACGGAACAAAAAGATTATGAATATTATGATATAAGGATATTTTTTAGATTTAGTCTCGGGCTCAAAAACTGTAAACCTAAACACTAGCAATCTTGAGGCACATACGGGCTCGTGTAGAATTCTAAATAAACTTAATACACTGTAACACACGGATAAAATGACAGCCCGTCTCCCGCATTAATAAAATAAATAGCCACAAAATATTTATAAATTTGATTTGTATTTTTTTTTATTATTATAACTTTAAGCATAAATTTACACAAACTCATCATATAACCAAGAATAATAAAAAAGAATAATTAAAAACATAAGCAAGAGCAAACTTCCACATTGCATGACCTATAACCAAAATCGAGAAAGAGAATTGATGATCATTATCATCAGGCGACAAAATGAGAACAAATAATATAACTATGATATTCAGAAAATCTTATTACATTTTTTTTAGAAATGACTGTTTTAACTATTTTGCATATGATGGTAACATAATGAATCATCTCTTTATTTTATTTTTTTCGGAATATACTAATATTCATCATTTAATTTACTATGAACTTGTTTTCAGATCTCTCAACATAATTATTATTTATATTAATTAAATTATTATCTTTCTCAAAGATAGCATATTATGAAATTGTATTGAAGCAAAATATAATATATTATAAAAAATTAAGTATCTGCATGTATACTATTAATTAGAAAGTTAACCATCAAATGATCATATAAAAACTGTTATAATATTTTTTAGTTTATCTCAAATTAGAATCAAATGTATGTATATTCATTTTCCAAAATATTTTCAATAAACTCATTTTACATATAATGAATATTAAGTATATAGATATTGGAAGAGTTCTATATATTGGAAGAGTTTTCAAGGAGACCACATACAGCCAAACTCTACTTTCAAGGGGTATCTGTGCTTTTGCAATTTCCGTCTATTCGAGGGGTTCGTGCGGCGCAGCATAAGTTGGATAAATCATCATGGGAAAAAGCAATTGTGCAACCACTGTTTCCACCAAATGAACAGCTGCGTTATAAATACATAGCAAAGTCATGTATGAGAATCACGGAAAAGTTCATGATCAACTTTGGGACGACCAGAGTTGAAGTAAATAAGAAGGAACCCTTCTTGGTTAAAACAAACATGATTTGGAAAAGAAATTATTGAAGCATAGTGACCAACCTCTAGGAACAGCACAAAAATCAAGTTCTTTCATCCTCATCTGCATAGGTGTAACACCAGATATCAATCAAAACGAATCAAGCATATGTTCAAGAGATTGTGGTTTCAAAATTGCATCGGACATGTGTCCACAGGCGAGAAACTTGCAAAAACTTTTTGATGAGGGAAAAATCGCACAATAAAGGTTGATTATATAGAACGCGATTCCAGTCAATCGGAACATGAGTTAGACAAATTTTTTTTTTTGACATAATAGATCTTTTCGTTTCAAAAGTATCGTGTTAACATGGTCATACTCACCTGGAGTTGATGAACATTCAATATTTATTAGATCCAATTCGTTTAAATGGTAATTGGTGACTTTCGTTGGCAAAGCTAATGATTTACAACAAAATTTGACATGATAATTGGAAAGAAAAAGCTAGAGTTGCAGCCTGCTACCTTTGTCTCGATTCTTCTCCAATCTATTTATGCAATTCACTCTCTGTTTATTTATGAAGAAAAACCAACTCATAGTGCTTTTTGGGTAAGATTGCCGATGCCTAATAAATTTTGGGTATCTAAAAAGACAGCAGCTAGCATGAGCTGGCAAAGCTCACTTCATCATCTCGGGTCGGTCCCTTTGACCCACAAAGCAATGCAATCTAGTGTCTAGTGATATAAACTGTTCAAGAATTCTAAATTTCCAAGAAAAAACTTCAGACAAGTGTACACAGGAAAAAAATCTTTAAGAAGAGAGAAAGAGAGATGACATACAGAGACTCGGATCATTGACTTGAAAGCTATTCTCATTTTAATGGTTTTTGGATTTGATGTCCAACCCTGAACATGTATAGGAATCATTCAAAATAGCAAACTTTGAAAGCTGATATGTAACCCTATACATGTGGTTCTTAATTTTTTTTAAAAAAAAATCAATACCTCTATCCCACCAGATTGGCCAGCACTATACTCACTGCCAGTCCAGAATGTACCTAGTATAGTTTCCATGAAAGAATATTAAATTTTAATGGATGCTCTTAGCTAAGTTGAATAATTTACAAAACACTTGAAAGCAATCATTTGGACCTCAAAAGGAATTTAAATCCTATACACGTAATATTTCGCACCTGTGAATCCATTGCCAATTTCAAAGCCCTCTGTTGCAGGAAGAGACATAGCACCTTCGGCCAGCACTTCTATAATTTCGCGAAAGGCCCTAGATCCATGACTCTAAAAAGATAAACATTCGTTAAGAAGATTCATATAGAAAATCTAAAATTTGATAGGGTTGAGGATAATGTGTTACCCGTGGTAAATTCCGGGCAATGCAAGTGACCTTGCCTCCAAAAGAATCACCTCTCACTCTAACAGCTTCAATTTCAGCAATCATTTTCTCTGCGTACTCCGGATTTGGGCACCTTATAATACTACCCTTTATCTGGCAAGATTTTGATGATAGAAACATTACTGCACCAAGATGGCCTAAGAGATGATAATATGAAAATACAAGCTAGGCATAAAATATATAGTACTCTACAGGCAAGATGGAGAAACAAAACAGCTGCCGAGTATGTCCAGCATAAAGATCTACATACATATATTTATTTATACCTGGTCATATGTCAAGGTTTCGTGATCAACCAAACCTTCAGGAAGTACAACTTTGTGCACTTGTGAAACATAAGCAAGAATCTAAAGAAAAAACATCATAACAAAAGTGGTCAGACAAAAAAAAAACTTAGTTGCATAATCAAATAAGCATTTTCAAATATCTCTATAGTATTGTTAATTTCATTAACTAATGTATTTTCTTGGGAGAAGGAAAACCAATAATAAGAACAAGAAAAACAAAGACAGAAATTAACGTGGAATATAACTAGCACACGCAGAAATTATTTTCGATTTTTACAAACACAACTTGTGACTATGCGAAAGATATTGGTGTCAAGTGGTCAAATATCATTCAATCATTACCACTCAAAAGAGGCTACTAGAAAATCAATATACCATAAAAATGTTAAAAAGGTATGTGAAAACTAATGCACGGACTCTATAAAACATAGAGTAAACACCTAAATGTGAATGCATAAAAGTTCAATAATATCATGTGCGTGTGTGTGTAAATTCCTACTACTAATCTTGGGTTCAAATGCAAAACTTACATCAATTCCTTCACAACTTTTTAAGATATCCAAGCAGCTAACTCCGTCGATCACCTTTCCAGCGATTTCTCTATCAACATATATCCCACCACCCTGAATTTTGAGGGACACGGTAAAGTAAACCAAGAAGGGGAGTAAGAGGCAAGACTTATCAATGATTCGTGAAGCATATATGTGAAGATTAAATAATTTTCGAGCACTGCAAAACTTAACACCAACACTACATGATCGCAAGACATGCTACCTGCATTGATCTCAAGCAATATGCACGAGATGGTCTACAAGCTTGGGAAGTTTCACTGTAGACCTGAAATTAAAAAAATAGCATAAGAAATTAATATCAAAGTAGCTCTTAAGTAGTACACCGGCCAATTTATGCTTATTTGATCCGCATTGGGGACTTTACCTCGATTGGAGATCCAATGGTTAACCCTGCCGTAAGTAGATGAAACGTTAGTCCAATTTCCAGAATATATACAACAAGCATTAACTGAGCTCATGCTATTTAAACCAATTAAAACTTGGTCGCTGCAAAAGAATATTTGTTGGTACCAATATTTCGAATTACAAGAAAGTGGATCATCAAAATTGATCGCAAATTGAAGAAATCAGAGTAATTTATATACCGAGGCGTTTGAGTTGGGATCTGCGAGCTGGAAGATGGATGATGTTTGGAGACGGCAGAAGCGACGGCGAGTGGAGGGATTCGGCAGAAGCATATGGAGCTCCGAGGAAGGGGTTGGTGAGGGACGCGGCCATGTTTCCTACGTCGTTTGAAGGGTTGCACCTGTGATAGTTTCGTTTGTGTGTGTGTGTATATATATATATATATATAGACTATTAAAACAAGCAAAAATATTTTTTAGATTAAAACGGGTAAACAAATCGTGAAATTTCCAATTTTTTGAATTTCTAAATCTCTTTTCGAATCCAATTCTAATTTAATTATTTTGTTTCCAGAATATTTCCAAAAGAATATTTAAAATACTCCAACTAATTTGTCAAATTTTGTTTTTGATGCACTAAATTTTAGTTTATAACTAAATATTAATATGACGGTAGACACATCAATAATTTATCATATTATGTCAGCATTACGGTGAAATAAAATTTTAAAAACAAAAATCAAAGTTAATTGAAAAAAAAATCAAACTTTTGAATAATTAATGAATCAAAATACAAAATTGTTAGGATTAATTTTGTGCGACAGATATAAAGATATCAGAATAAGATGTAAAATAGAGAATTCGTGAATTTGTGTTTAATCAGAATTAAGTGTTGTGTCAGATGTTACGATATCTAGGACAACATGCAGCAAAAAATTAAGGTTTGTTACACAAATTGACTTTAAATCAATACATGGACAGAATTAAATATGCACAAGTATAAATACTTGTGCGGTGCCTTATGGCAAAAATTCATCACTAGAAAAACCAAATCGTTTACACGAAAACTTATCACTAGTGATTTTACGAAAATCAGTTTCCTCAACAAGTTGAGAAAACAAAGCTTTCTAAAACAAATAACCAGAATGAAAAACTAAGACAAGAAAGCAAAACGTGTGCCGAAAAGTAGATCCAAGATAGGCGATCTTCGGCCAACTTCTTCCCAGATGTTGTCCGCAGATGTTCTCAACATTCACGGCAGCACTTGCTATCTGCACTCTTCAAAACAGCAACGTTGACAATGATTTTTCTCTCCAGAACGTGCGAAGTGTGCGTATTACTTTGAGTAGAAAAAAAAACGGCTGCCTTCAAAGTCCTAGGTTTTCCTTTTTATAGATGAGAGTCCTATCTTATAAGGAAACCTATTAAACAAAGAAAGTAAGAGTTTAATTAGAAATAAACTCTATTGAACATTGATATCATATCTTATCAAATCATTAACCTTTATATAATATCTCAATCCTAAGAAAATAAACTCTATTAAACATTGATATCATATCTTATCAAATCATTAATCTAAATATAATATCTCAATCCTAAGAAAGGCAAAATTCCATAATATAATCATACTCAATTTAAATCAAGAGATATAGTTAGGGAAATATTTTAATTCTATAATTCTTTCGCAGTCGACAATATTATTTCCCTTCAATCTCCCCCTTTTTGCCTTTCTTGGACAAAACGATATCAAAACCAATTACTCTCTGTCAACTCCCCCTGAATTCAAGAATTGTTCATCTCCCCCTGAATAGGTGTCAGCAGATGTGTTGTTTGGTAATGTTAGCAACATTCAGGACAACAACTGCACAAAATTGTTAGTAGTGCATGAAAGCCAACCTTTCACAAAGATTAAAGACAGAGAAACCTAGTCAAACAAAAAACAAAAAAAAAAAACTCAGTCATAGTACAATAAAAAACGAGAAAAGCTAGAGCCTAGAACCACCATAAGCTTCAAATATACAACCCTCATTAATCATCCTCATCACTATCAGTATCCTCCTCCTCCTCTTCATTGTTGTCATCCTTAGTTCCAGAGGGACCAGCATCATTAACTCCCCCTTTTTTGTCCATGAAAGACTCCGACTGCCAACAGTGCTTGGATAGTAGTAGCCACATCCTCATAGAAAGCCAAATCAGCTTTGGCTTGTGCAATCTTCTGAAGGGCATGATCGAGAAAGATCTGAGCACCAGTGACTGATAACTTCACATATCCAGACGTGGAGGGACCAGATGTAAAAGGCTCAGTAGAAGGGGGTGCTGAGGCAGAGGCGGCTTGAGAGGGTCCTGGAGTGGGTTCTGGAGCTGACTCAGACCACGGAAGGTCAACCTTTCGAGGTCCCTGAAGCAGGGCTGGAACAATTTTTAGTAACTGTTTAGGCTGAGTAAAGGGTTCAGTGATATCCTTGATGAATCCTTGTGCTTCCAGGATTCCATAAATAAGAGAGGGAAATGAGAGCTTGGACGATTTGAGACCTCCATTTGCATACTGCAGGACCGAACCAAACACCAGGCGTCCAAAGTTATAAGTGTGGTTGCCAATAGCAAAGAGAGTAAGGGCCTGAGACTTTGTGACCACGGTGGTGTTAGTGGTAGGGGTCCAGTTGCGGGTTGCGACCTTGTGAAGGGCTGAATACAAGGAAGTGAGTTTGGCAGCCGAGACCTTGTGCGGATGAGCAGGGAATTTACTGATCAGACTGAAAGCGGACCGGTTACGGTGGCCGGAAGCGCAACAGAAGTCAAAATTTTTAAATTTTTAGAGCAAAATTTCGGCCACCCCATATTTGTGCAATATTTACATTCAAACACCATAATACATACATAGGGTGTTAGAAGTGATTTACCTATCAACTTTAAAAAGTTGATGTTGGCTCCAACTTAGTTGACTAGCAACTAAGCTCTTCTTATGGAAGACAAGTCTACAAGCTCCTCCTCCTTGCTCCTAAATCGAGCCCACCACTAGCAAGGCAAATCCCCTCAAGTTTTGCACTAGAAAAACTTGAGGATTTTTCAAAGAGAAGATTTTTATTCTCCAAAAATGAAGAACACAAAAATGAAGAAAAATATTGGAGAGAAATCCCTTGAAGTTTCGGCCAAGTAAGTGAGGGAATGAGGGAGAGGAGTCTAGTCTTGGGTGTGGGAAAAGTTAGGAGACAAAAGTTGCATGCTTTTGAATTTTTTAATAAAAAGTATTCCACACCTCTTCACCTCCCAAGCATGCAAACCCTAGCATGTCATGCATATATAATATGGTTTTTAACACATTAAAAACCATGGACTAAATTTTAATTATCTCAAACACATTTGAGATTAATTAAATACTACTTGAATTTATTAAAGTTCCACTAGTTAAATAATTATTTAATTGAGCTCTACAAGACTCAATATTATTTAATTAATTCAACACTTGAATTATTTTAATTATTTGGACTCTACTAGGTCCACTAGTGTTTAATTAATTCAACACTTGAATTAATTTAATTTAGTCCCCAATAATGTTTATGAAAATCACAATTTTCAACTACATTATTTACTTGGCCAAATTTTAATCTTAGGAACACTTCCATAAATTAAAATTTATATTTCTCTCTTAGAAGTCATACTTCTATTTTTCTTAACGCTTATTAGGGGTGCAAACGAACCGAATCGAGCCGAATAATAGTAAAAAAGTCAGGCTCGAATTCGGCTCGAAATAGGTATATTCGAGTTCGAGCTCGATTCGAAGTTCGATAATTTCAAATATTTGGGCTCGAGCTCGGCTCGAAATGAAGTTCGATTTCGAGTTCGGCTCGAAATATTCGAATATATTCGTGAACTATTCGAATTATTGCTCGGATATTAAGGTTTGAAAGCTCGAAATGTTCGAAATGTATATATATATATATATAATTATATTATAGTAATAAAATATTAAGGCTCGCGAACTATTCGCGAGCTATCGAACAAAATAATTTGGGCTCGAGTTCGGCTCGAAAAAAAGTTCGAACGTGTTCGAGTTCGGCTCAAATTCGATAAATTCGAATACGAATCGAATATTTATCGAGCCGGCTCGAAAAACTCGCGAACATGTTCGGTTCGTTTGCAGCCCTAACGCTTATAAACACATTTATAAGCCGTTCAACACATTGAACTATTTTACTTCTCATCGGGATTTACAAAGCTAATACTTGTGTGGCCCTCAATGGTTCATTGATACAACTAGCCGTGGGTTCACATCTCCATGTGATTCGGACTAAACATGTCCTTATACGAGCATACCCCAATTGCTCCATTCTTACTTATCAACTCCTTGATAGTAAGAACGTCAGAACTCAAGTCTGATAGCACCCAACCAATCACGTTAAACGCCTAGCAGCATCGCTTACGTGATTCCCTAGGTATCACATGATAGTGCCTGCAAGAACCATTCAATTATGGTTAGCGTACAGTACGGTCCCTTCAACTCATATATCCCGACCGATTCGACAACTATTGGTTTATCGAGAGTTGTCAATGAATCGATACTATGTGTCATGTTGTGGTTGCATCGATGGTGTAATCTATGAAACCCCTTTCATAATTACCACCATACTCTGATCAGAGATTTCAACCCACACATACATGAAAAACACATAGGATATCCATACCCGTAGGTAAGCGGTGAATCCCCGGCTACAATGCATCGACTCCTATATGTTTCGCCGTAACACCCAACCTTGCCACCTGATGACCCCATAAGAGTCGGTAAACAAGTCAAAGTGAAACGCTAGCATATAGAGTCTCAATGTTGTCCCGGGTCATAAGGACTAATGGTGTACAACCATAAACTAGGACTTTTCCACTCGATAAGTGAGAACCACTTGGAAAGTCTTTTATAGAGGGTTGTTCAGTGCACTCTACCAGGAGCACCTATCTGCATGCTTGGACATCACAATGTCCCCTACCAATGAAACATGGTACTCACATCGCAGATACTAGTCTCTAACTCGAGCGGCCTTTATCCTTCTTAGTGGCGGCTGAATCGACTAGGAACGGTTTAGAATATACAGTATTCCAAATATGAGTTTCATGATACTCATCATATGAGCATCTCATACTCTTTCTACTATTTGTATATTCAAGGTCTTTATCTATGCAACTAGCATGGGTATAAAGATAAAGATGCGCCAATTTAATAAATTCAAATATTATTAAAATAAAGATCGTTTATACAAAGAGTTTCATCGTGAACAGTCGGCCAACACTTGGCTCGACGTGCACCTACTCTAACAATCTCCCACTTGCACTAGAGCCAACTACCTATATACTTTAGACCCATTGATTCGCGATGCTTCTCGAATGATGGTCCTGGTAAAGGCTTAGTTAGTGGATCAGCAACATTATCTGCGGAGCTGACTTTGTCGATCGACACTTCTCCTCGTTCCACGATCTCTCTGAGGATGTGGTACTTTCTCAATACGTGTTTGGACTTCTGATGAGACCTTGGCTCCTTCGCCTGAGCTATGGCTCCCGTGTTGTCGCACATCACCGGGATAGGAGCAACTCCATTTGGAATGACGCCCAACTCTTGGACGAAATTTCTAATCCAAACAGCCTCCTTTGCTGCAGCCGATGCAGCAATGTATTCTGCCTCAGTGGTGGAATCCGCAGTACTGTCTTGCTTGGAACTCTTCCAAGAGACAGCACCACCATTGTGCATGAATATGAATCCGGAGGTTGACTTCGAGTCATCAATATCGCTTTGGAAGCTAGAGTCGGTATAGCCTTCCAATTTTAGTTCTCCACCCCCATAGACCAAAAACAACTTATTGGTCCTTCTCAAATACTTGAGGATGTCTTTCACAGCTTTCCAGTGTGGAAGACCAGGGTTGGATTGATATCTACTCACTACATTTAGTGCAAATGCCACGTGAGGACGTGTAGATATCATCCCATACATGATACTACCAATAGCCGAAGCATACGGAATTCGTGTCATCGCCGCTATCTCTGCATCAGTCTTGGGAGACATAGACTTGGATAGGGACACGCCATGACACATTGGTAGATGTCCTCTCTTGGACTCATCCATCGAAAACCGCTTCACGATGGTATCAATGTATGTGGACTGGGTGAGACCAAGCAATCTTCTTGATCTATCTCTATAGATCTGTATTCCCAATACAAAAGATGCTTCACCCAAGTCCTGCATTGAGAACTTACTTGCTAACCATATCTTTGTTGATTGCAACATTCCTACATCATTCCCAATGAGTAGAATGTCATCAACATAAAGAACAAGGAATGTCACAGCACTCCCACTGACCTTCTTATACACACAGGGTTCCTCAGGATTTTTAGTAAAACCAAACTCTTTGATTGTACTATCGAATCTGAGGTTCCAGCTCCTCGATGCCTGCTTAAAACCATAAATAGATCTTTGAAGTTTGCATACCATATGCTCACTTCCGATGGATGTAAACCCTTCAGGTTGAGACATGTAAATTTCTTCCTTAATATCCCCATTAAGGAAGGCTGTCTTCACATCCATCTGCCATATCTCATAGTCATACCATGCAGCTATGGCTAGCAATATCCTAATGGACTTGAACATCGCAACTGGAGAAAAGGTTTCCTCATAGTCAACACCTTGCCTTTGAGTATACCCTTTTGCTACCAATCGCGCCTTGAAGGTCAATACCTTCCCATCCGCCCCAAGTTTCCTCTTGTAAATCCATTTACATCCTATGGGAACAGTTCCCTCAGGTGGATCCACAAGATTCCACACTTGGTTCGAATGCATGGAATTCATCTCAGATTCCATTGCTTCAAGCCATTTGGATGAATCGGCATCCGATAACGCTTCCTTGAAGGTCCTTGGATCACATCCAAAATTAAGCTCATCATGGCCCTCTTCAAGAAGCAGACCATACCTCACAGGTGGTCTCGAGACTCTCTCGGTTCTTCTAGGAGCTTGTATCTCCTCACTTGGCTTCTCGGGTGTGGGTTCTACAACTGTGGGTGTCTCTCGAACCTCTTCGAGTTCTATCATCTCGCCTTTTCTATCCAATAGAAATTCCTTTTCCAAAAAGATTGCGTTCCTAGAAACAAACACCTTTGTTTCTTGAGGATGATAGAAATAATATCCAATGGAATTCCTTGGATATCCCACAAAGTAGCATAAAATGGATCGACTATCCAATTTATCTCCCACTGTCTGCTTCACATAAGCAGGACACCCCCATATTCTAAGATAAGAATATTTGGGAGGCTTACCCATCCATATCTCATATGGTGTCTTGTCAACTGCCTTTGTATGGACATTGTTTAACAACAGTGCCGCTGTCTCAAGCGCATATCCCCAAAAGGATGGCGGCAACTCCGTGAACCCCATCATAGACCGAACCATGTACATCAAAGTCCGGTTACGACGCTCCGAAACACCATTCAACTGCGGTGTAGCGGGCGGAGTTCACTGCGAGAGAATCCCATTCTCTCTAAGATAATCTTGGAACTCGGCACTCAAGTACTCACCACCTCGATCCGATCGAAGTGTCTTGATGCTTCGTCCCAATTGTTTTTCTACTTCACTTCTGAATTATTTGAACCTTTCAAAGGCTTCAGACTTGTATTTCATCAAATACACATACCCATACCTCGAAAAGTCATCGGTAAAGGTGATGAAGTAGGAATGTCCATGCTTAGTGGTGATGCTAAGCGGACCGCACACATCGGTATGGATCAAATCCAATAACCCTTTGGCTCGCTCCGCATGGCCCTTAAAGGGAACTTTGGTCATCTTTCCTTTTAGACAGGATTCACAAGTCGTGAGAGCATTAATATCGGACATATCAAACATGCCAACTCCCACTAGCTTGTTCATCCTTCTTAGGGAAATATGACCTAATCGAGCATGCCATAATTGTGCCGAATTAAGAGTATCTTGTTTGCGCTTATTTGTTGTTGTTATCGTTTGGACATTGTTAAGTGGAATATCTTTTAATTTTAAGGTGTAGAGATTGTTTTCAAGTTCACCCGTACCAACTAAACATTCATTCTTGTAAATATTGCAAACACCTTTGCCAAATAAACAAGAAAATCCATCAATATCAAGCATAGAAATGGAAATAATGTTTTTAACCAAGTCTGGTACATACAAAACATCTCTCAAAACAAGCTCAAAATCATTGTTCAATATTAAATAAACATCTCCTACGGCTTTGGCAGCAACCCTTGCTCCATTGCCCATCCTCAGGAAGGTCTCACCCTCTCGGAGCCTTCTACTTCTTCCCATCACCTGCAAATCATTACAGAGATGTGAGCCACAGCCGGTATCCAATACCCAAGAAGTAGAACTAATCGAGATATTTACTTCAATATAGAACATACCTTTGCCAGAACCTTTCTGCGCAAGATATTCCCTGCAGTTACGCCTCCAATGTCCAGGCTTCTTGCAGTGATGACAGATGTCAACTGTCTTCTCAGCCTTGGCTGGCGCGGCTGCCACTACGGGACTCGGAGTCTGCCTCTTCAAGGGCTCGCTCTTCTTGGGGCGCTTGAAAGAACGCTTCTTTCCTTTCCCAGGTGGACCGGTCTTTGTGCCAGATGAAGAGCCCACATAAAGAACCGGCTTCTCCTTCTTGATGGCGGACTCAAAGGTCACAAGCATGTTCACCAACTCTTCAAGGCTGGGCTCGAGCTTGTTCATATTGAAGTTCACGACAAAAGGATCGAAAGAGCTAGGCAGCGACAGCAGCAGCACATCAGTGGTCAACTCCGATGGCAAGATCAAATCCATGCCAACAAGCTTGTCCACGAGCCCAATCAACTTTAGGCCATGCTCATGGACCGAAGTCCCATCTCGCATGCGTAAAGTGATGAGCTCCTTTACTGTGGCATGCCTCAAAGGCCGAGTTTGCTCACCGAAGAGCTCCTTGAGGTGCATATGAATGTCAGCAGCATTCTTAGCATCCTCGAATCGCCTTTGCAGCTCATCGTTCATCGAAGCCTGCATGTAACACTTGGCCTTCAAGTCATGGTCGCACCAATCCTTGTAGGTTTGCAGTTCCTCGGGACTGCAGTTAGTCGGAGCCTCATCAGGGGGCGACTCAGTCAGTGTGTATGCGATTTTCTCCGAGTTCAAGACAATCTTTAGATTTCTTAGCCAAGTGATATAGTTTGGTCCGGTTAGAACGTGTTTTTCGAGAATTACGGAAAACGGGTTGCGAATTGATGACATTGTCAAAGATTTGTACTGAAAAGTAAAACAGATAAATGTTAATGATTATTTCAAAATATTTAATAAGATATAAAGTTTGGACTTTTACTTTATAAATTATCGCTCCCACTGTTTTGACATTTTCATTACCCTCTAGTGAAAACGGGAAACACTTTCCTCAGTAGGTACGTAAGGTCCAATTAGCGAATTGTGATCCCGAATAATATCGGCCATCACAACTCCTAAAAGGTAGTTTCCAATTGCATCGCCATGCAACCCTCTACGTATACTTTTGTCTCACGTTTGATTAGGACCCAATAATATGACGTCGTTCATCTTTATGTGTCAAGCCTAACCCATCGATATTGAACCTTAATGGACGGTCGCCATGAGTTCCCTCAATAATATGAGCCGAAATCATGGGAGTTCCACGTAGTTCACATCACCATGTCAATGGATGTCACAGCTTTCTGGCACCCAGGGCCCCCTCAATAATATGAGCCGAGCCCCGAGTACGGGTAGCGTTCATCATGCATCCATTGTCGATGGAAGACAAGGAAATTATAAACAAATTTATAATTCCTTTTTCGGACTTGATATTAATTTTGAATCTTATTCAAAATGAGGGTTTTTTAATTTTGAAAGGTCTCATCATTAATTTTATTTTAAAAGCTCGCCATGTTTGATCATATGTTTGCCGGATTCATGCAACTTTGTTATTATAATAATAATAACGCACATACTCATTATTTATAACATATCATGCATATATTATAAATAGAAAACAGTACAAGGATGATCAATTGCCCCAAAACTAATGGTCCGTGTGAGCCAAACACGGGCCTAGGTCCAATCCTAGGATAAATGCACGGGATGCAATGCAACTAAATTATTACATTAGCATCCAATATTACATGTCTTCGATCTTCATAATCACCAAGGCCACCATCTTCCAATCTTGATCTTCCCCTATTCTAATATTTACAAATAAATATCCATGGCACATAGGGATACATCTCATGGGCTGGGAACGGGCCATAAACCAAGCCCACTTTAAATTGATAATTATTACAATCATACAACACAAATATCCTAGCATACACCTAGCAAATTGGGCTTGGGCTTTCGATCATCTTTCATGCATAATATCACATATCATACACCATCAATTAATTATCACTATAATTAATTGATCCAATATTATATATCTTGATCCAATCACTAACCGCCACAATTATAAATTAAATTAACAAAGTATACAAACCCCTTTGTCTACTTTCAAATTAATTTATTTATAATCGAATTTCTTATAAATCACAATTTACTATAAATAATTAAAGTCCAACTTCAATTATTTATTTTATGAGAAAATATGTGCAACATTTGTAAATTTAAACTTAAGGGGCCCAAAACCTATTTTTCACCAAAAATACTTTGGCCCATTTAAATTTCACAAAATATATGTTGGCCATCCAATGGCCCAACAACTCAAGGCCCATGACACTAAGGTTCACCAAAACACTTTTGGAAACCCTAGCCGTCATCGCCGCCACCGGAGCTCCGTCGCCGGATTCCGGCAACAAAAATTTTTTTTTTTTTATTTTAAAAACCTGCAGTTGGGCTGCCCCTTGCTGCCCGAAATTTAAGGGCAGCTCGGGCAGCCCTCGGGCAGCAACATGCTGCCCGAAAAAAATATTTTTTTTTTGTTTTTGCTTCAAAAATTTCGGCCTTGCTATATCCTTGCACCAAAAAATTTCTCAAGCGGTTAGAAATTGATCTCAACATAATATTACGTAAATATTACACAAAAAACGTAACCTTAGCTCGGATACCACTTGAAAGCGGACCGGTTACGGTGGCCGGAAGCGCAACGGAAGTCAAAATTTTTAAATTTTTAGAGCAAAATTTCGGCCACCCCATATTTGTGCAATATTTACATTCAAACACCATAATACATACATAGGGTGTTAGAAGTGATTTACCTATCAACTTTAAAAAGTTGATGTTGGCTCCAACTTAGTTGACTAGCAACTAAGCTCTTCTTATGGAAGACAAGTCTACAAGCTCCTCCTCCTTGCTCCTAAATCAAGCCCACCACTAGCAAGGCGAATCCCCTCAAGTTTTGCACTAGAAAAACTTGAGGATTTTTCAAAGAGAAGATTTTTATTCTCCAAAAATGAAGAACACAAAAATGAAGAAAAATATTGGAGAGAAATCCCTTGATCTTAGGAACACTTCCATAAATTAAAATTTATATTTCTCTCTTAGAAGTCATACTTCTATTTTTCTTAACGCTTATAAACACATTTATAAGCCGTTCAACACATTGAACTATTTTACTTCTCATCGGGATTTACAAAGCTAATACTTGTGTGGCCCTCAATGGTTCATTGATACAACTAGCCGTGGGTTCACATCTCCATGTGATTCGGACTAAACATGTCTTTATACGAGCATACCCCAATTGCTACATTCTTACTTATCAACTCCTTGATAGTAAGAACGTCAGAACTCAAGTCTGATAGCACCCAACCAATCACGTTAAACGCCTAGCAGCATCGCTTACGTGATTCCCTAGGTATCACATGATAGTGCCTGCAAGAACAATTCAATTATGGTTAGCGTACAGACCACCCGTGAGGACAGAAATAACTTCATTCAAATCTGGTGGAGGCCCTTCTGCCACTGCAGGGATATTGTAGTGAGCGTTGATAACACCAGGATTGAAGTTGTATATCCGAGTGCGCACAAAAACTCGGCCAAACTTGGCGGATCGCGGATCGCCAACACTCGAGGAGAGGTTGCCATAGAATTCAAGTACAGCCTTGTGACAGTAAGGTATAACAGAGGAGACAGTGGAAAACATACCTCGAGACCTCAAAAACTCAATTAAATTGTACCGGGAGAAAGAGTCCAGATCCGCATTTCGTTCTTCAATGAATTCTCGATTGGCATAGAGAGACCAATTGGAGAATGATGTCTCAGAATAGAACATGTTATTGTAACAGCTGGCCAGATCATAGGCAGAAAGGTCAATGATGTCCTCAGTGTCTTCCACATCTGAGGCAACATTCTCAGGGGCAGGTGCAACACCTTGCAGCGTATCAGCGGAGACACTGGATGCAATGGAGTCAGCGGGTCCAGAGGGAGGTGGAGCTTGCTGATGTTTCAGGTTAGCCATGAATTGGGCCAACGTAATCTCCTCATCACGAGGTGGTGAGACCAATGGTGGAGAACTTCTGGGTGCAGGTTTATCTGATTCACTGGTTTCCTTAGACGAAGAGCTGCTTGTTGGAATGTGAGGGGCAGGCTGTTTGTGTTACGCCTTAAACGCATACAAATCTCGAGGATGAGATTAATGTTTTTAATGCTGTAACATATCCCAAAGTTTTTGTTTTGATGATACCAAACTTGGCTTAAAAATGTACTAATGTTTTATATTGAGGCATGCAGGAAATTAAGAACAATGTTACGTTCGGAAGATCCGAATTTGGTTCGGACGTTCCGAAATTGTGCCAATCAGAAGCAAAATAGAAGCTGTTCGGAAGCTGCGAGGAGCACGTTCGGACGCTCCGAAGACTGGATCGGACGTTCCGAACACAAGCAATCAAATCACTTCAATCCGGAGACAAATTGATCTTACTGTTGATTGAGTAGATTTCGGACGCTACGATGGACATGATCGGAAGCTACGAAGTGTTGAAGATTTCAAATCTCCGGAACGCGGGAAAGTTCGGACGGTACGAACTGGAGTTCGGACCTTCCGAAGTTGTTCATACACCGTCTGAAAGAACTGTTCAGAAGAAACGAAGTTTGATCGGTCCCTCCGAAGCATAAGTTCGGACCCTACGAAGTCAAGAACGGAAGATCCGAAGTCATGCCGGAATTACGCAAATTGATTTCAATCACATCGGACGTTCCGAAGCAAAAACAGAAGATCCGAACCTTGGCGTCCAAGACTAGTATAAATAGGCCTTTGAGGATGCATTCTCAATCATCCCACTCCATTCTCTCTTGTCTCTTACAAAGCTTTCTACTATCTCTTGTGTGCGTTGATTAAAAGAGTTGTAATATCAAAAGAGTTGTAGAAAAAGAGTGAAAGTAATACTCTCGAGTGGGTTGTAAAGTTCGTGGCTATCCTTGGAGCCCTCAAGGCCAAGTAGACGCATCGAGGCGTGGTTGTAAAAGCTAGCTTGGAGCTCCTAAAGCCAAGTCGTTATAGTGATACCTCGATCCTCATCGAGAAGGGGAGACGTAGACGATTCTTCGTCGAACTTCCATAAACATCTCTATCCCTCTTTACTTTACGCATTTAAATTACGCATTTACTTTACGCATTCATTTATCGTATTTATTTGTGATTGTCCCTCAAGTCTTCCGCTTGCAATTTTTGCAAACTCGTTTTAAAAACGCTAAAGGGCCTTAAAGAACCTATTCACCCCCCTTTAGGTTCTTCAAGTGGTATCAGAGCCAAGTTTTTCAAAAATCTTTTAAAAATGGCCAATCTAGCAAGCGAGTATGCCCAAGGACAATCCACAAATCGTCCCCCTCTTTTCAATGGTACTAATTACGGATATTGGAAGAATAGAATATCTCTATACATCCAATCCGTCGATTACGACCTTTGGAAAATAACGGTGAAAGGTCCCTATATCCCCATGAAAACGGTGGATAATAAGGAAATTCCTAAGGGAATGGATGACTTCACCAAGGACGATATGAAACTTATCTCTCAAAATGCTAAAGCTATGAATATTCTTCATTGTTCCCTAGATATGAATGAATACAACCGAATCTCGGCTTGCACCTCCGCCAAAGAGATTTGGGACAAATTGGAGATTTGCCACGAGGGAACCAATCAAGTCAAAGAAACGAAGATAGATCTTCTCCAACTCAAGTACGAGACCTTTGAGATGGAACCCAAGGAGGATATCGACACCATGTTCCGGCGGCTCACCCAAATCATCAATGAGCTTGCCCAACTTGGTGAGAACTACCCAACTAAACAAGTGTGGAGGAGAGCCCTTCGAGCACTACCGGCGGAATGGGATGCAAAGCGCACGGCTATCATTGAATCCAACAAGGGAGATGCGGCATCCTACGACCTTGATCAACTTCATGGGACCCTAAAGACCCATGAACTTGAAGTATCTACCCGGAAGGAGACAAAGAAAGATGACGAAAAAGTAAAGGCGAAAGGGATCGCCTTGACCAGTCAACTTGAAGATAGCAACGATGAAGAAATGGCACTCCTCACTAGAAAGTTCAAAAGATTCATGCGGAGTTCCAACTTCAACAAGAAGGACAAAAAGATTGAGAAGGAAGTGACCTGCTACAACTGTCAACAAAAGGGTCACTATGCAAACGAGTGTCCCTCCAAGAAGAAGGCCGGCAAAGACAAGAAGAAGGCCCTTCTAGCCACGTGGAGCGATAGCGACAACGAAAAGGAGTCTACCCTATGCTTCATGGCGAAGGAAGATCATCTGACCGACTCGGATGACGACGAGGTACCCTCTTACGATGAATTACTCTCCGCTTACACTAGTATGTACAATAAGGCTAAGTCACTTAGAAATGAGAATAAACAACTTAAAACTGAACTAGAAGCTAGGATGCATGACAACACTAGGCTCAAGACAAACCTAAGAGACTTAGAGAAAGCCTTCAACAAGTTCAATGTGAGTAGCGGTAAACTAGAAAACCTCTTGAGCATGCAAAGGTGTAACTTCGACAAAGGAGGTCTAGGATATGAAAAGAAATCAGTCAACTTCTCTAGTCTTATCGCAAAGGCAAAACTAAGAACACCACCAACATGCACCTACTGTTGTAAGATAGGCCACATAAGACCTAAATGCAAGAAACTTAGACACCAACACAATAAGAATAGTTATTGGAAATGGATCCCCAAATCCCCAACTACTACTAACCTCAAAGGACCCAAAGAAACGGGTACCAACTATCAAACTGTATCTCAATCTTGTAGGGACAAAGGGGAGACAAGTCATCGAGCACTTGGTATCTTGACAGTGGATGCTCTCGACACATGACGGGAGAAAAGAAGCTGCTACAATCCATTCGACCAAAAGAAAAGGGATCGGTGACCTTTGGAGACAACAGCAAAGGGATCATAGAAGGCATCGGCTCAATAGGTATATCTAAATATACTATTATTGATGATGTACTTCTTGTGAAAAGACTTAAACATAACCTCCTAAGCATTAGTCAATTGTGCGATAGGGGTTATGAAGTCAAATTCACACCACACGATTGCACTGTATCACTCACAACTGACAAATCCATTAGTTTCAAAGGTTATAGAAGTGAAAATGTTTACAAGGTCGATTTAAAGATTTCATCTTTTTCAAAAATAAAAAGCCTTGTAACATTAAATGTTGATGACAACATTCTTTGGCATAGACGACTTGGTCATGTTGGGATGAGCACCATAGAAAAACTTTTAAAACTTGACCTAGTTTCCGGAATGCCAAAGCTGAATTTAAAATTAGATTCTTTTTGTGATGCTTGTCAACTTGGTAAACACACAAAGGAATCTTTCAAAAATAAAAATTTTGTATCCATTTCTATGCCCCTTGAATTACTTCACCTAGATTTATGTGGTCCCTCGAGGACAACTAGTCTAGGAGGTAAATCCTATGCTTTTGTCATTGTGGATGATTTCTCACGTTTTACTTGGACATTGTTTTTAGCCCATAAAAGTGATGCCTTTGATCATTTCAAATTTTTTGTCAAAAAGGTTGAAAATGAGAAAAATCTTTTGATCAAACAAATCCGTAGTGACCACGGAACGGAATTTCAAAATGAAAATTTTTCAATTTTTTGTCAAAACAAAGGCATTGGTCACAACTTTTCTTGTCCTAGAACTCCTCAACAAAACGGTGTCGTTGAGAGGAAGAATAGGACCCTAGTAGAGATTGCAAGGACCATGCTATGTGAGCATTCTCTACCAAAATATTTTTGGGCTGAAGCAATGAATTCTGCTTGTTACATCATCAATCGCGTATCAATAAGGCCAATTCTCAAGAAAACTCCATACGAACTATGGAGAGGGAGAAAGCCTAACATTTCTTACTTCCGCGCTTTTGGATCAAAATGCTTCATCCACAACAATGGTAAGGACAACCTGGGTAAGTTCGATGCTAAATCGGACAAAGGTATCTTTCTTGGTTACTCCACTTCTAGCAAAGCATATAGAGTCTTTAATAAACGCACTTTACTAGTTGAAGAATCTATTCATGTCATATTTGATGAAACTAACCCTTGCTTGCCTAGACCTGTTGTTTCTGATGATGATGATATAGATATCCTTGGCGAAGAGTTGGAGTCCACAAGCCTAGATGATGTTCCTAAAGATCAAGAGGACGCACCTCTTCCGAAGGAGTGGACTACGCACAAGGATCATCCCATGGACCTCATCATTGGTAGCCCATCGAAGGGAGTATCTACTCGCTCTTCTAATATGTGCAATTATCTTGCTTTTCTTTCTCACATAGAGCCTAAGAACATAGAAGAAGCTTTACTTGATGATTCTTGGATTATTGCCATGCAAGATGAACTAAATGAATTTAGAAGGAATAAAGTTTGGAATCTTGTACCTAGACCCTACTGATAGACCTGTCATAGGAACTAAATGGGTATTTAGGAACAAGTTAGATGAGCATGGTACAATCACTAGAAATAAAGCTAGGCTAGTAGCTAAAGGATATAGCCAAGAAGAGGGAATTGATTATGATGAGACTTATGCTCCTGTTGCTAGACTAGAATCCATTCGCATGTTACTTGCTTTTGCTTGCTCTAGAGACTTTAAATTATTTCAAATGGATGTTAAAAGTGCTTTTCTTAATGGTGATTTGAAAGAAGAAGTGTATGTTGAGCAACCTGTTGGTTTTGAAGATGTGCACTTATCTGATTATGTGTATAAACTTGATAAGGCTTTGTATGGTTTGAAACAAGCTCCTAGAGCTTGGTATGAGAAATTGTCTACTTTCTTGCTGTCTAACGGTTTTTGTAGGGGTAAAGTTGATATTACCTTGTTTACCTTGACTAAAGATAATGATTTACTGATAGTACAAATATATGTAGATGATATTATTTTTGGTGCTACTAATGAACACTTGTGTAGAGATTTTTCTAAGCTTATGCAGGATCACTTTGAGATGAGCATGATGGGCGAGCTCAACTACTTCCTTGGTCTCCAAATCAAGCAATGCAAGGATGGTTTCTTTGTCAACCAAGGGAAGTACATCAAGGAGATGCTCAAAAAGTTTGGGATGGAGTCTTCCAAAGCCTCATCCACACCTATGAGCACGACAGTCAGACTCGACAAAGATGAGGGAGGTAAACCTGTTGACCAAAAGTTATTTCGTAGCATGATTGGCTCCCTACTCTATGCGACTGCTAGTAGACCTGACATTATATTTAGTGTTTGCTTGTGTGCACGATTTCAATCATGTCCAAAGGAATCACACTTATTCGCCTTAAAACGCATTTTCAAATATCTTTCAAATACTCCAAATCTCGGATTATGGTACTCTAAGAACTCATTTTTTGATTTAAAAGCTTACTGTGATGCCGACTTTGGAGGATATAAGGTGGATAGAAAGAGCACTAGTGGTACTTGTTTCTTTTTGGGAAATTGCTTGGTGTCATGGTTTTCTAAAAAGCAAAACTGTGTTGCACTTTCAACGACCGAGGCCGAGTATATGGCTGCCGGTAGTTGTTGTGCACAAATTCTTTGGATGAAGTATCAATTACTCGACTATGGTGTTACTTTTTCAAAAATTCCAATCTTTTGTGATAATACAAGCACCATATGTCTAACAAAGAATCCAGTTCAACATTCTCGTACTAAACATATTGACATTCGACATCATTTTATTCGTGCTCACATTGAGCAAAATGATATTGAACTTCACTATGTTGACACCAAGAATCAAATTGCTGATATTTTTACAAAACCACTAGATGAATCTACTTTTACTCGTTTGCGTGGTGAACTTGGCATGATTGAGTTGTAAACATTAGTCAAATACTCTCGTACATAATTGTTAAATTGAGGGGGAGTATTATTAATGTGAGCATTATAATGACGGATAATACAAATTAATTGTATCTATCCATAATTATGGCTCAACATTCATTTATGTGCTAAATATTTTAAATTTTAAGTGTTCCTCATCTTGGCTCTTCGGAATCACCGTTCCTTATTCGGATGCTTCTTTTCACTTCGGATCCACCGAACGTGTTCGCATCGTCCGAACTTGACCATAGGTTCCAGAACCTCCGATTCACTCTTCGGACCATCCGAACACACATCGGATCGTCCGACCCTCCTTCCGATGTCATTTAATGTTCGCGCCTTTCCAATGCCTCTGTCGGACTTCGGACCCTCCGTTTACTCATCGTAGCCTCCGTTCTAGGATCGGAACGTCCGATTGTTAATCGGATCGTCCGAACGTCTTGTCAGATTACCGATCTGTTCGTATTCCGGACCTTCCGAACTCATGTTCGGACCGTCCGAACATGGCCTATAAATAGGCGTTCGGATCCTCTGATTCATTTGCCAATTCAAATCCTTCTTTCTTTCCCCACACAAAACACTCACTACTCACTATGCCTCCGCGCCGTAACGCAGCTGGCCGAAATGTTCGCCCTCGTCACAGTGCCTTTCACCATGATCTTACCCAACCACCCAACCCTCGTCCTACCCCACCTGAATTCGAAACCCGTAACATTCTGCCTGGTCGTACCCTTCACTCCGATTACCTCCGTGCGAATTCCTTTACGTTGATTACTTTTATTGAGTCTCAACGTTGGGGAAATTTTTTTCTTCCTTCCGTACCCGATCTCATCTACCCCTCTCTCATACATCAGTTCTATGCGAACTTTTCCCTAGTTCTTGGTGGTGATGACACTCGTGTTGTTACCATTGTTCAGGGTCGGTTCATTTCTTTTTCTACCGCCGATCTCTCTACTTGATTCGATCTTCCTCGAGACGGACCAAGTGAGTTCTTTTCTCAGTCTTGGACTGAGAATGACCCCACTTTTGATCGAGTCACTGCCTTGACCACCATCTTCGGTCGTCCGCCTACTCCTGCCGATGACCGTCCTCATGCGAAGGACCTTCCTCCTCAGCTTCAGCTTGTTCTAAAGCTTATCACTTCTTCCATTGTTCCTCGCAGTGGAGACCTCTCCACTTGCAAGTTTCTCGATCTGTACATTCTCTATTACTTAGTCTCCCAGCGTCCTTTTAACCTTCCCCGTTTTCTTATGTACGCCATGGAGTACGCGGCTTCTTCTACTCGCGTCTCTTTTCCGTTTGGCCGGTTCATTAACCGGATTCTAGCCCATTTGGGCATTGACTTTACAGATGAAGAATCCGTGTCTATTTCTCCCCGCGAGACTATCGACCATGATACTGTTGTTAAGATGGGACTCTCTTGGAATCCCGTCTTATCCTCTTGGGTCGTCGACAAGGATCGCATCTTTGCGTCCTATCGTCCGACCGAACACTTTCATGTTCCCTTCGGTCTTCTTCCTCCTCACGTTCAGACGAGAGGATTTCCCGCTGGTCCCCCTACTACGGGTACCACTCCTACCCCTTCGTCTGATATTCCCTCTTCATCCCATCAGCGTGTTCCCGACCCTATTAGCACTCCTTTGATGACCATGGATGACCTTCCTCATGGCTTCACTCCGCCTGCTCCCTCTGGACCCTACGATCGGATTTTCGAGTATCTCGAGCGATTGGAGACTCGTTTCGACACTCGTTTCTCTCTTTTGGAGTCTACCTTAGAGCGCCATCATACTGAGACTTCCTCGCGTCTTGATTCCATCGAGGCTGAGATGAGGAGACATAGAGAGTCGCGGGATGCGGATTCTTAGCTTATGTTTTTGTTTTTTTTATCTTTATGCATCATTGTATAAAAGAATTGCATTTATTAGTGGATATTTTACCTGTTTATTTGTCTCTCTTTATGCTTATGTCTTTTTGATTATCGCAAAAAGGGGGAGAATTTATTTGGTTAAAATTGCTATTAAATGGTTATTAAATAAATTCGCCTTAATTCAACCTCTTAGACTTGTTATTTGATTAAGGGGGAGTTATTTAATAACATTCAGATTATGTTGATTATTGTTTCTCAATTTTTAACCAAGTTTTGTGATCATCAAAAAGGGGGATATTGTTACGTCTTAAACGCATACAAATCTCGAGGATGAGATTAATGTTTTTAATGCTGTAACATATCCCAAAGTTTTTGTTTTGATGATACCAAAACTTGGCTTAAAAATGTACTAATGTTTTATATTGAGGCATGCAGGAAATTAAGAACAATGTTACGTTCGGAAGATCCGAATTTGGTTCGGACGTTCCGAAATTGTGCCAATCAGAAGCAAAATAGAAGCTGTTCGGAAGCTGCGAGGAGCACGTTCGGACGCTCCGAAGACTGGATCGGACGTTCCGAACACAAGCAATCAAATCACTTCAATCCGGAGACAAATTGATCTTACTGTTGATTGAGTAGATTTCGGACGCTACGATGGACATGATCGGAAGCTACGAAGTGTTGAAGATTTCAAATCTCCGGAACGCGGGAAAGTTCGGATGGTACGAACTGGAGTTCGGACCTTCCGAAGTTGTTCATACACCGTCTGAAAGAACTGTTCGGAAGAAACGAAGTTTGATCGGTCCCTCCGAAGCATAAGTTCGGACCCTACGAAGTCAAGAACGGAAGATCCGAAGTCATGCCGGAATTACGCAAATTGATTTCAATCACATCGGACGTTCCGAAGCAAAAACAGAAGATCCGAACCTTGGCGTCCAAGACTAGTATAAATAGGCCTTTGAGGATGCATTCTCAATCATCCCACTCCATTCTCTCTTGTCTCTTACAAAGCTTTCTACTATCTCTTGTGTGCGTTGATTAAAAGAGTTGTAATATCAAAAGAGTTGTAGAAAAAGAGTGAAAGTAATACTCTCGAGTGGGTTGTAAAGTTCGTGGCTATCCTTGGAGCCCTCAAGGCCAAGTAGACGCATCGAGGCGTGGTTGTAAAAGCTAGCTTGGAGCTCCTAAAGCCAAGTCGTTATAGTGATACCTCGATCCTCATCGAGAAGGGGAGACGTAGACGATTCTTCGTCGAACTTCCATAAACATCTCTATCCCTCTTTACTTTACGCATTTAAATTACGCATTCATTTATCGTATTTATTTGTGATTGTCCCTCAAGTCTTCCGCTTGCAATTTTTGCAAACTCGTTTTAAAAACGCTAAAGGGCCTTAAAGAACCTATTCACCCCCCTTTAGGTTCTTCAGTTTGCGTGCCACAAATTCATAGTCCGCATCATTAGAATCATCCCCAGACGTGTATGCGGGATCGACAAGGGATGGTCGGCTGGGTCCCTCTCCTTTGCGACGAAATCGCTTTGAGGTTGTCAAGTCGGGATTATACCCTGCTTGTCTTTTTGAACGACGAACTGGTTGTCTCGGAGAATCGAACACTTGGATAATTGGGGGATTATCAACATCGAAGGCATTCCCTGGTTCACCAGGGGCAATTACTTCCAGAGGCATTGGTTGTTCATCCGAAACCACTAGCAGTAGAGACGTGGTGACAGTGGGTGTCGCAGTGGATGTTGGCGCACGGGGGTCAACATCTTCCGTGTGTCCCATTTCACTCCGGATATCAAGGGGATCATAGCCCTTTCCTGCCATTGACGATGAAATTGAAATTAAATTGTGTTTCTGGACGGAAAATTGCAGGTAAAAATAAGAGATCACAAAATAAACTGAGTCTAGGGCTTGAAATGATGCGAATGAACGGGGCGGTGCAGAGATGCCGAGATTATCGTGAAATCGCAGTGTAACACCCAATTAGTAGTTAATCAGTCTAACGGTAACAATGAGAACGGTAATTAGGCGATATGAACAACTAGCCGTTAGCCCTTTCTGCTGATTACTGAGTTAAGTTTGCAAAAAAAAATATCCAGAGTTAAACCCACATCGAACTTCACTCCACTAGACAGTAGCAATCGCATAAATTCGAACTCTTCGCAGAGGCTGAATTTTCACCGAATTTTTCTTGTTGAAGTATTAATATCCTTGTGATACGACAGTATTCACGGAGATATTTTTATGCATGACCTATTTATGACTAAAACATAATGTGACAGAAATAGAAACATGAAAACAAATATGAGATATGTTAACAAATGCGGTGTTGTCACAACTGTTGGCAACATCTTCTGGCAACACTCATAATTCCAGAAAAACAATTTTGATTTTTCTTCACACTTGATGACTTAATAACATTCTTATCATAGAAGTGGTAGCTCCCACACTAGAAGAACGGTCTTCATTGGACTCCTCTAGGTAGCTTTTTCCGTTTTCTTCTATTTCTGTGTTAATTTTAGAAGGGGTAGCTCCCACACTAAAAGCACAGCCTTCATTGGGCCCTTTTAGGTAGCTTTTTCCATCTTTCCTTCTAATCACAGACCCATCACTTTACTTTTCAATTTTTCTTCGGTGACTCGTCACATTGGTTAGAGTCAAGTGACTAATCTTCAAATTCTTTGTGCCAAAGTTCAAATGTATACGTGAGAAGATTTAGAAGATAGCTAGGAATTGTAAGTGCATCAGAAAACTATGCTACATAGTTTCAACACAACATATCACAGTATGAATGCAATGTAATATGCCTAAGTCCTAAAAATGCACATGCAAGTTAGGTGTTGTCCGAGATGTTGTAACATCTGGGACAACATCTATGAATGATTAAACAGAACACATGCTGAGAGATTTCCTAAGGTTGGAGAATCTCTCGAAATCTAATGCTTTTGTGAATATGTCAGCCAGTTGGTTATTTGTACCCACAAAATCAATTCGAATAAATCCTTTCTCTACTAAATCTCGAATGAAGTGATGTCTAATGTCAATGTGTTTAGTTCGAGAGTGTTGTACTGGATTCTTTGAAATATTGATTGCACTTGAATTATCACAATAAACAACTAAAGTTTCACTTTGAAGCCCATAGTCTTTTATCATTTGGTTCATCCACAACAGTTGGGAACAACAGCTTCTGGCTGCCACATATTCAGATTCAGCAGTTGAAAGCGATACACAATTTTGTTTCCTACTATGCCATGAGATTAAATTATTTCCAAGATAAAGGCAACCCCTAGATGTACTTTTCCTATCATCTAAATCACCTGCCCAATCTGCATCAGAAAATCCTACCAAATTAGAGTTGGTTTCGTGTGTATACCATAATCCTAGATCAATGGACCCGGCTATGTAACGTAGGATCCGTTTTACAGCTCTTAAATATGAAGTCTTAGGATTAGATTGGTATCTAGCACACAAACAAACACTAAACATGATGTCAGGGCGACTGGCGGTCAAATACAGGAGGCTACCTATGATGCTGCGATATAAGGTGTTGTCAACATTTTCAGCAACATCATCTTTGCACAATTTTTCACTCGTGCCGATAGGAGTTTTCATGTTTTTGGTGTTCTCATTTGCAAATTTCTTAATTAAATTCCTAGCATACTTGCTTTGACACAGAAAGATGCCATCATGCATTTGTTTAATTTGCAAACCGAGAAAGAAGCTTAATTCACCAACCATGCTCATTTCAAATGTAGATGACATGCACTTCACAAAATCATTAACATGCTTTTGAGATGAGGAACCAAAGATTATATCATCAACATATATTTGACAAATAAGAATCTCACCTTTGGATTTTTTAATGAAAAGAGTTTTGTCTACCTCACCTCGTTTGAAGCTAATTCCGAGTAGATATTCAGTTAATCTCCCATACCATGCACGTGGTGCTTGCTTCAGGCCATAGAGTGCGTTCTTCAACTTGTAGACATGATCCAAATGATGTGGATCCTCAAACCCCTTCGGTTGTCTAACATGTACTTCCTCACTCAAAATGCCATTTAGAAATGCGCTTTTAACATCCATTTGATAAAGTTTAATTTTCATGTAGCATGCAATGGATAGTAGTAGTCTAACTGACTCAATACGGGCAACAGGAGCAAAGGTTTCATCAAAATCAACCCCCTCAACCTGTGTGTATCCTTGAGCAACTAGTCTAGCCTTGTTTCTAATGATGTTTCCTGACTCATCGGTTTTGTTTTTGAAAATCTATTTTGTACCAATTATGTTACCGTGGTCAGGAGGTGGAACCAAGTCCCATACATCATTTCGAATAAATTGCTCAAGCTCATCATGCATGGCATTAATCCAAATATCATCTTTCAAGGCTTCATCAACATTTTTGGGCTCAATATTGGATATAAAACATGAAAATCTAACCTGTGAGTATGTCGAACTCATTCAAATCAGTCCAGCCATTTTTCGATAATCGATCTTTTCTTTCTGCCGAGTTTGAACATCTCCATGTATGTTTCCAATAATTTGAGATGATGGATGATTTTTCTGAATTTTGGTTGGAATACACGATCCATCATCCACTTTATAATCATCGCAGTGTGGTTCTCCTGATTCTGTGACTTCAGTGTCACATGTTGTGTCAGATGCTGGAACATCTGGGGCAACATTTCTGTTTTCCAGTGAGATTGGATTGTCCAGCAGATCTTCAATGTCATCTTCAGCAGTTTTCTTCTTAAGATCTGCACAGTCATCAAACACAACATTAACTGATTCCACAATGGTCCTTGTTCTTAGATTAAACATACGATAAGCACGACTGTTGGTGGCATAACCGAGAAACAAACACTTATCACTTTTGGAATCAAACTTGGCGAGTTGATCCCTGTCATTTAAGACATAACACACAGCCAAACACATGAAAATATCTAAGGTTAGGCTTCTTTCCCATAATTATTTCATAAGAGGTCATGGTCGAACCACTCCTCAGATACACCCTATTTGAAATATAACATGCTGTGTTAAGTGCTTCTGCCCAAAAACGCTTTGCAAGGTTTCTTTGAAGTTAGCATTACTCTTGTCATTTCTTGCAAAGTCCTGTTCTTACGTTCGGCAATACCATTTTGTTGTGGTGTTTTTGGTGCCGAAAATTCATGAGAAATGCCTTTCCTGTCACAAAAGGATGAGAAAGAACGATTTTCAAATTCTTTACCATGATCAGTTCTAATCCTTCTTATTTTCAGACTGTGGAGGTTAGTGATTCTTGTGATCAAATTTTTGAATACATCGAATGTATCTGACTTCTCTTTAATAAAATTAACCCATGAAAAACGAGAGAAGTCATCAACACACACGAAAGAATATTTCTTACCTTCGAGACTCTCAACTTCCATGGGACCCATAAGGTCCATGTGTAGTAGTTCCAGACAACGTGTTGTCCCAGGTGTTGGCAACACCGGATGCGACACGTGAGTCTGTTTACCTTTTTGACAATCTCCGCACACATATGGTACACCACAAGAGAGATTAGGCATACCTCTTACTGCATCGTACTTACTCAAGTTTTTCAGGGTTTTGAAATTTGCATGTCTGAGTTTTTGATGCCATAGATCAAGTTCGGTGATTTGCACATGTTTGCATGACAGGTCTTCTCCTATTTGGTAGCAATTGTCTGAGGACCTTATACCTGTCATGATACACACATTCGATTTATCAAAGACTTTACATTTATGTTTATCAAATTTAACAAACAAATTATCATCACATAATTGGCTTATGCTTATCAAATTTGAATTCAATCCTTCAACATGAAGCACATTGTGAAGCCTTGGGAGACCTTCAACATTTAATGTACCCTTTCCTACGATTTTTCCTTTCTCTCCCCCTCCATAAGTCACTCTACCACACTTTTGTTCAACATAATCGACTAGATGTTCTTTAGACCCTGTCATGTGGCGTGAGCTTCCACTATCAAAGTACCAATGACCTGTAGTATTAGTTTTCAATGAAGTGTAGACAACTTTGCAGTGAGTATTTACCTTTGGGACCCAAATTTGTCTTACTGTAGGTCGATGATAGGAGGTGTTGCGGGAAATGTTGTACAACATTCTGGGCAACATCCGACTCGTCTTTTGATTCATGAGATCATCTCTGAGTTTAAAGCAGTAAGGCCTGATATGTCCATGCTTAAAACAATAATGGCATACATACCTGCGTTTTCGTTTCTTAGAGATTGGAGCAACAGGTTCTCTTTTAGGTGAAGATCTTTTGCTTTGAGAGTTGATTTGTGGTTGTGGAGATGGAGATTTATCAGCTTTTTCTTTCACAAAAACAGTAGCCTTGGAAGATTCACCTACTTCAAACACACTCCCTTTGAATCCCAGACCCTTCTTGTCATCTCGTCCCATTGAGAGAATGGTGTCAAGCTTTGATGTGCTCGAATTAAACTTGGACAAGGTTTCTGTTGCCTTTTGAAGTTCTTCTTTGATATGACCAAGTTCTAAGTCATTTTTGCTCAAGATTACTTCAAGTTTAGCAACCACTGCTTTTAGATCAGTATTTTCTTTCACCACCGATTTTAGTTCGGCATTTTCTTTCATGAGATTTGCATTAAGTTTGTTTCGTTTGGTCCAATCTTCAAACAATTCTTCATAGAGTTCCTGGACACTTTCAAGAGTAAGTTCTTCATCATTGACTTCCAGATCTTCTTCGCTTAAGTTTCCAGGGACTGTAGAGTTGAGGCAAACTGATTTTTCACAAATGTTGCGGCCAGGTGTAGCAACACCTAGGGCAACACCTAAAGGATTCACTTGTAGCCAGCGGGTTTCTTTCAGTAGTGCGGTCAGTGAGGTTTGATTGTCTTCATCAGTGGGCTTTTCCTCAAGATCTGATTCTTCATCGCTTAGAAATACATTGTACCTTTTGTTCTTGCGTAATCTGTTTGCACATTCATTTGCGTAGTGATCGAAACCTTGGCATTCTCTACACTGCACCGAATCATACTGCCTTGGTTTAAGTTGTCCCTTGCCTTCGTTTCTTGTTTGAATTTGTAACTTCGCAGGAAACCTTTGTGGCTTTTCAGATGCAGGAAGGCTTGGAGATTTGGGTGTCTGTGTATCCTTCTTCTTATCTCGGATTCTCTTCAAGTAATCACCAAATTTCTTTGTGATAAAGGATATAGAGTCTTCGCAGAGATCAGAATCATTGACTTCTTGAGATATTTGAAGGAGCTCACTGTAGGAGTCATTTGTAGTTTGAAGTGCAATTGTCTTCCCTTTATCCTTCTTTTGCATGTCCAAGTTCATCTCAAACGTGCGGAGTGGGCTGATAAGGTCTTCCACTGACATCTTAGAAGTGCCCTTGTCTTCATCTATTGCACAGATTTTTATGTTGAACCTTTCAGGCAGAGATCGAAGGATTTTACTTACTAAACGCTCACTGGAGATAGCTTCTCCAGCACTGAATGCCTCATTAGCAACTTCCCGTAGGCGACAGTCATACTCGAGTATGCTTTCAGATTCTTCCATCCTCATCATCTCGAATTTGGAAGTAAGCATCCTCAGTCTGGTTTGTCGCACACTCTCAGAACCTTCACAATGACATTGCAGAATATCCCATGCACTTTTAGCCGAGGTACAGTTTGTGATTAAACTGAACATGTTCATATCAACCGACGTGAATATAGCATTCAAGGCCTTTGAGTTATGGTTTGAATTTTTCACTTCATCAGCAGTCCAGTCGCTTTCAGGCTTTGGTCGATTGTCCCCTTCTTGATCAGTTGCGAGTGGTGGAGTGCATCCGTTGATGACGCGCTGTCATGTCCGTTCATCTAGGGATTTTATGTAGTATCGTATCTTGACCTTCCATAGGCTGTAGTTAGTATTATCAAGAACTGGTGGTCGAAGTGCCGCACTTGCAAACATGATGTCCATTAAATATTTCTGTCAAACAAAACAAGAACCAGAATCAGCACTTAGTATATCAAGAGTTGGCTCTGATACCACTTGTTAGGATTAATTTTGTCCGACAGATATAAAGATATCTGAATAAGATGTAAAACAGATAATTCGTGAATTTGTGTTTAATCAGAATTAAGTGTTGTGCCAGATGTTACGACATCTAGGACAACATGCAGCGAAAAATTAAGGTTTGTTACACAAATTGACTTTAAATCAATACATGGACCGAATTAAATATGCACAAGTATAAATACTTGTGCGGTGCCTTATGGCAAAAATTCATCACTAGAAAAACCAAATCGTTTACACGAAAACTTATCACTAGTGATTTTACGAAAATCAGTTTCCTCAACAAGTTGAGAAAAAAAAGCTTTCTAAAACAAATAACCAGAATGAAAAACTAAAACAAGAAAGCAAAACGTGTGCCGAAAAGTAGATCCAAGATAGGCGATCTTCGGCCAACTTCTTCCCAGATGTTGTCCGCAGATGTTCTCAACATTCACGGCAGCACTTGCTATCTGCACTCTTCAAAACAGCAACGTTGACAATGATTTTTCTCTCCGGTTCAGAACGTGCGAAGTGTGCGTATTACTTTGAGTAGAAAAAAAAAACGGCTGCCTTCAAAGTCCTAGGTTTTCCCTTTTATAGATGAGAGTCCTATCTTATAAGGAAACCTATTAAACAAGGAAAGTAAGAGTTTAATTAGAAATAAACTCTATTGAACATTGATATCATATCTTATCAAATCATTAACATATATATAATATCTCAATCCTAAGAAAATAAACTCTATTAAACATTGATATCATATCTTATCAAATCATTAATCTAAATATAATATCTCATTCCTAAGAAAGGCAAAATTCCATAATATAATCATACTCAATTTAAATCAAGAGATATAGTTAGGGAAATATTTTAGTTCTATAATTCTTTCGCAGTCGACAATATTATTTCCCTTCAAAAATAAAATAAATTGAATCAAAATAGTGAGTCTCATGTGAGACCGCCTCACAGATCTTAATCTGTGAGACGGGTCAACCCTACTCATATTCACAATAAAAAGTAATACTCTTAGCATAAAAAGTAATATTTTTTCATGGATGAACCAAATAAAGATCCGTCTCACAAAATACGACCTTTGAAACCGTCTCATACAAGTTTTTTCCAAATAAAAAATAAATAAATTTAGAGATAAAAGAGCTACTTTCCCATTAATATATCTAGTCAATTTTTTTAGATAAATACGGAGTCTATTGTTTTTCTACGTTTTATCAAAGAAAACCCCCAAATAAAACCCTTTCTAATTCTGAGTATCACATAGATACGCTTGGGTTCGTTGAGGAGATGGAGCGAAAAATCCCTCAAAACCTTTATCCTCCGTCGTCTCAGCCGCCGGAACATCATCTCCTCCACCCGTACTTGCACTCCCATTTCCCAGAAACTCACACACAGAATCCTTTGTTCACAAATTTCGATATTGCAATCGAATCAGCCTTTTCAAACCTGACCGTCTCCCCAGATTGTCGATCTCATGGTCAAATGTTGTCGTCTCTTGGCCCTTTGGCTACCCATAATGGTGTTTCATCGGCTAACTCTGTTCCTTTAACGACGTTTTTCGGAAAAAATCAACAGCTTGCATTCCGAGCTTGGGCTCACAGTAGTAACAATGGTGGGACCAATGGGTCTTCATTTCTTGGTGCCCGCCCAGATCTCCTTATGGGGCAAAGAACAGGTTTTTATGGTAGTGGCCCGTTCTTTGATGCAGGTGACCATCCGCTAAAATCGATGTATCATGACCGACGACATTTTTCTGATGCTGCTTCTCACAGTTATGAGTTCTGTTACTTGCATGGCAAGCAACAATTGTCGAGAAAAGCCGATTTCGGTTTGCCATTTTCACCCTCTCCAGAACAAGGCAATTTTTCATTACCCGGTAGTTTTGACGATCATAAATTAAATAACTTTTGTAGTCCCAGATCTAGTGTGTACAATAAACAAAATTTGAACCAAAGGCAGCAACAATTGACTCTGGAAAACTCGAGGGGTAAAATTGTCCCATTAGCAAGATCAGATATGGAGTGATATTTTGAAGTTGAAATTGGAGAGGATGAATGAGCGAGAAATTGAGACTGTTCTATCTAAAGTGATGGAATTTTTATACGAGCTGATGAAAAATCAATCTTAAGTCGAATTTTTGAGAAACTTTTTGTGTTTTGCAATGAAGAACAAAGGACTAGGATCATTTTGGCCCTCACAGAGTTCCCGTTTAAGCTCGTCCATGTTTGCGTCAACTCTTACGGGTATTAACCCGTTTTTGAACTTTTTAAGTTTTTACGGATGCTATTGTGGTGTATATTTTTATATGGAGTGTGGTTGGTTCTTCAGGGCTAAGGCAATGAACACGATATTAGAGAAGCTAACCGAGCCGCAACAAATTTCGTTGCTAATGTCTGCTCTGAGCCCTGCTGCTATTGCTTTGGCTAATGACCCCAGTGGCCAGCATGTTATCATATACTGTGTAAAATACTTCTAATCATGTCTAATCAGATTGTGTGATAATAACGATTAAGAGTTAAGGGTCCCACACGGTCTCACGCATCTTTATTAGTGAGACGGATCGATCATGTCCATATTTACATAAAAAGTAATATATTTGACATAAAAAGTAATATTTTTTCGTAGATGCCCATATATAATATATATCTCACAAAATTGACTCGCGAGACCGTCTAATTTTTGTGATAATTTTCATCACTAAATTAGAAGCATTTGGTCAAACAGATTTGCAAATTATCCACCGCCATTTGCGCCACCACAGTCATGACAATCATAATCTTTTATTGACACACACACACACATATATATATGACGATCTTGATATTTTCCCGGCCACTTGGCATATCGTTACGTAATTATAGAGTGCTTTCACTCACATGTTTGATATATTAATATTAATATTGGCCAATTTTGATATATTCATCCAAAATAAAAGAATAAAAAGGACCAAAAAGCATTCGTAGAGATGATAACAATGGGATAATGCTTTGTCTATCGACAAGAAAGAGTGCATGTGATGTGAGGCTTTTATTACATAATATGTATGTTACCCGTTTGGCTTTGACTTCATTTCTTATCTACTAAAAAGTTTTATTATATGAGTAGGTCTCATGTGAGACCGTCTCACGGATCTTAATCCGTGAGACGGGTCAACCCGACCCATATTCAAAATAAAAAGTAATACTTTTAGCATAAAAAGTTATACTTTTTCATGGATGACCCAAATAAAGATCCGTCTCACAGAATACGACCCGTGAGACCGTCTCATACAAGTTTTTGCCTTATTATATATGGAATGTGTTATACCTTGTATAATATAATTATCTTTTGGATCTTGATATTTTATATTAAATTCAGATGATCATATGAACGTCTTATGTGAAATACATATGGAGTAACTCCCAACATAGTATAAACAAAATCCTCTTTTACTATCATTCTTCAATTTTTTTAATAGTATATATAAATTAAAATTATAGCTATAACTCTATTAAAAAAAATTACAGCAATAACTGCACAATTTTAACAGTTTCAAATTATATAGGTAGATTTTTTTTAAAAAAAAAATCATATCATCCTAAATTTACCTTTCATGTTTTATAAATTATTTAGTAATAGACTAATTAAGGTAATAATAATTCCATAAAATTAACTCTGAAAGTGGATTCACGGGCAATGAAAATCCTCGTACATGATATGGATTCGATAATTGAAATATGGTCTCTTGCTTTTCTCTATTAGGGATTTTTTTTAATGAATATATAAAATATTCATACATGAAAGTTTTTAAAGGATAGATTTGATAATATGAAATTTCATATCCATTATTTTTTGATACGTAATAATAACCAAGAAGTCATATTATTCATATCAGTCGTACCGGAAGTTCACGCTAGCCACATATAAGTGAGTTGGATTCTAGTAAATCCAGAGGCGGATTTATGTAGGGACCCACGTGGGCCATGGCCCCCCTAAATTTTTAATTTTTTTAGTTTATATTAATTGTTTAGTGGTCTTTTTAAATTTTTTTAGTTTATATTAATTATGTTGGGCCACGGCCCCCTAATCTTAATTCTAATCAAATGTTTAATGGGCTTTCAATTAAAATACTAAAGGAATAAATTAGGCCCATCAATGAATTGAGAATTAAAACTGATGAAAAAAAAGAAGAGAAACTCAAAATTATAGCTCCGAGCGCTGTCTTCTTTCATCACAGGGAAGTAGGGTTTAGGAAGAAAATTTACTCATCTTCTATTTTCCTCTAATTTCTACTGTTTTAGGGTAAGCACAATTACACTTTTGATTTGTTGTATTATTTTCGAAACTTGATGTATATGTTGGCAAATATTTTAGAAAGGATAACAAGTGAATTTGGGAATGTTAAGTTTTGGTGTTCATGAAATATAATCTATTAATGTTGGTTTGATGATCCTAAGAACTGAATTGCTACTCGTTAATTTCAGTAATCAAGTTCATGAAATTTCAGAATGTTTACGAGAGGAGTTCCAATGTAATTTGGCAACTTAGTGTGACTTTTAAGTAGACAGGTCATATAAATGTATGGAGGGTGATTTTCTCTTGGATGTATTGATGATATTTATTGAAAGAGAAATTGTTAAAAATATTTGTATAGATACTATTATTGAAGACTTTGAAAATTTGAAGGAACGTCGAATTCCTTTTAGTTAGAAATTTTCTTGTTAAAAACGTACTATTTATGTTTAGTTGAATATAACTGATGAAAATTTTGTCTTTCTTCTTTTAATATATTTTGCCTGTATTTTGAAGCGGCCCCTACAGTGTAGAAATTCTAGATCCGTCCCTGAGTAAATCATAATATTTTCTCACCAAGTGAAATCGGTGCCACTGATACCACCATTTAAAAAAAAACGTGAAAACCAACAGCCAATTTTACAGGTACAACTTTCTAGCTCAAAAGCTAGTGTCATTTTCACTAGAAAATTATGTCGCACCTTTTCGATACTTGAATAACTTTCTCAAGTAAACAATCATTTTCCTTCAAATATAGAATGTAAACACAAATCCCATACTTCATTAGTTCGGCAAGTAATCGTTACTCGAGTGGAGAAACAATTAAACTTCTATTTTATTTTGGCTACAAAGTCCAAGTCTAAATTAGTTTTGACTTCTTAGTACGAGTCCTCTGAGAGATTCATTCTACTTGGATAAACAGATTATTGCCTCTCTCCACAAGCTTGTGGCGACGGTGGAGGGGCACCTAAATTTTTTTGCCCCAATATAGTTAGAGATGGTATATCGTATCGTACCATACCGAAAATCTTATACCGTCGCTAAAAGGTAAAAGTGACGGTTCTAACGACGGTGTAACGGTCCGTAACAGAACTGAGTGTCGCGCTTTCAAAGCAACGGGTTTTATCTCCCGTCTCTTTATAGCGACGGTTTTTTTGAAGACGACTGTCGCTCTGTAGCGATGGTTTGTATGACAACCGTTGCTAAAATAAGCGACGGTTATACAAAACACCGTCGCTATATAAAGCGACGGTTTGTATACCCCGTCGCTATATTAAGCGACAGTTGTTTTCAAACCGTCGCTATAATAAGCGACGGTTGTTCTAAAACCGTCGCTATATTAAGCGACGACATATGTAAAAACCGTCGCTATTTTAATCGGCAGGTTTTTAAAAAAACCGTCGCTTGATATAGCGACGGTGTGTAATAAAGTCCCACCTGATGCACACCACGAAGAAATAAAATTTAAGCAAAAATTAATGTATTAAATTTACACAAATAAATAAACTACTACGCAAAAATTAAAATCATGTATTAAATTTTCTGTAAAAAAAAAAACTTTAAAACCTGATGTTGTACGAAGATATGCCTGCTTTCGCGTAGCGCTGGAAAATCGCACCGAATAACAAAACTACAAAATAAATACGAAATAGTTAGTACAAAATAAAAAAAACGAAACTTCAAAAATTTATAGAGATTCGTTACTACCAGAAAGATAGGCGAAAATCGATTAAGAAAAATGTGCGGGAACCTCGGTATATATAGAATCTTAGCGACGGACTACGAGAAAACTGTCGCTCTTTCCGACAATTAAATCAATGACCGTCGCTAATAGCGACAGTCTCTTCGAAAACTGTCGCCGATCTAGATCGGCGACGGTTTCTACGCAACGGTCGCCGATTTAGATGGGCGACGGTTTAAGTTTATTCGTCGCCGTATATTGCAACGATTGACTTTAAACCGTTGCTACAGAAGCCACAGTTTTAAGATGTACCGTCGCTTATTTTGATTAGCGGATAAACCGTTCAATATTAGCGACCAATAATGACGGTGACCGTTAAACCGTCGCTCACAGAGCGACGGGTTTTAGTAAATCGTCGCTATATGAGCGACGGGTTTAAAGTAAATCGTCGCTTGTTTTATATAGCGACGGTTAATTTAAAATCGTCGCAATAAATTAGCGACTGTTTATTTAAAACAGTCGCTAAAATAGCGACGGTAACTTTTATACCGTTGCTAAAAAGGCAACGGGTTTTAGTAAACCGTCGCTTATTATATTTAGCGACGATTTTACCAACAACAGTCGTTGTATAGCGACGGTTAAAAAAAATCGTCGTACGTTTAGCGACGGATTAAGAAAAACCGTCGCTATTTGATCCGTTTTTTTGTAGTGTTATACTGTATATCGTACCGAAAATTACGGTATAAGAAAATTCATACCGATATCGTACCGAAAATTTCGGTATATCGATTTTCGATACATATAATTAGCATACCCATTATACCGAAATTGTATTGTATACCGAGATTTCGGTACGGTATTGGTATATACCGTTTTATACCGAGAAAAACCTTACATTTTATTTTATTTTTTATAAATTTATTGTTTTAAAATATTATATATTTTAAAGTTTTTGTATATTTTTTTTGGTATTTCGGTATTCTGGTATATAACGAAATTTTCAAATTGCATACCGTTATCATACAGAAAAATTCGGTATTGTTACCGTACCGTACCGAAATTTTCGGTATACCAAAAATTCGGTAAATTCGGCGTTTTTTCGGTACGGTAATCTCGTTATACCGAAAATTCGGTATTTTTTCCCACCTCTAAATATAGTATGTAAATTTTTATGAAATATATATATATATATATATATATATATATATATATATATATATATACACACACACGCAATTGGAGGACAAAAGAAAATGTTTTAATTCTTTTAGACGTAAGCAATTTGCTTCCTTTTCCTCTTTCTTCTTTTGCTGAGTGATACAAACTATATGTAAACCTTCCCAGTTGCTACTCCCATTTTCCTTTTCTCGTTTCCCATTTTCACTCACTCTACATTTTTATTTTCTTCACTTGGCAACAAGGACCGTTCTATAAGATTGTTGCGACTATGGAGAGTAAGCAGGGATTTTTCTCGGCTTTGAAGGAGGAAGTGGTACGTGGGCTATCCATTGGTCGGTCGCGGAGGGGCCGGAGCACTTCACCTTCGAGCTCGGGTCTGCTTAGGCGGAGGAGAGGCGGTAGTGTGGGACCGCCAGAAATGCCTATATTCACGTGCATATATCATCTGATATAGTCATATGATGAATCAATAAAAAAAGTAGGTGTCAAATATATATATTATATTCACGTGCATATATATATATATATATATATATATATATATATATATATATATATATATATATATATAATCTCATGATATGATGAATCAATTAAAAAGGTAGGCTTCAAACCTTGGGTAAATATTTGGAGATGACGCGACCCAAAATGATAATGTTAAAGCAAATAATTAGTAGTTTTTGACACTGAAAAATTTCAAAGTTGATAGAAATTCTTGTTATATAAGGAAATCCTCGTCTCTCTTTCCCTTGACAATTCAAGGGAAAAAAACAATTATGCATGATTACCCATAAAAGAGTATTATATTAGAAAATAAAAAAGTGGCGAACTTCGGGAGGGAAACGTATTTGATTATGCATGCATGATGCACCTCCTATTATTAGATAATATTAAAGCAGCTTCAATTCTGAAAATAAGTGATTTGGATAAAGAAAAAAATGGATGATTGGATATATATTTTATTTACCAAAAAAAACACTTAAAAGTCAGAAATTAATACTGATATAAAAAAAAAATATGATTTGTGATTTTTCATGGAGAGTAGATTAATTAGATCGCCATAATATTGCAAGTTATTAATATAATATATGCTACAGTGAAGATTACTATTTTTGAGCAATGTAAATGCTTCTTTGATTTAAGATAACATTTTGCTGGTGAAAATGAAGTCTGGCGATTCGACAATGATCAAACAAGATGTACGTACGTACTCGATAACTCAAAAGTTAAAGGAGCATCCACGTTATTACTTGGGATCGAACAAGATATACACGTACTACCCAATTGCCATTAGCTCCGCCTTGGCTTTACGTTAGTCCCTGCTCCTATAAACTCACTAATAGCCAAGATTTAAGAGCCACAAGCGAGCTCCGATCACATTCACATTTAGTTTAAAAATATTAGAATGTGGTTTGAGCTATATCTAACAATAGTCATCTTTATCCTTCCCTGTGAAATCCGACCACCCAAAGAAATCTGCAGCGCCTAATGCTCCTAATCATTCCACCAAAAATCATGTACATTTGATACCAATGATGCTCCAATTACGTTTTGTGAAAGTTTCAGACACCAAACGATACACTCATTGGGAAGTAACCGATTAATTATAATCTTACTTTAATCGTGAAAATCTGGAACAATAATATAGCCAAGTGCAGTGTAGACGCACCGGAAAACAACTTAAAGTCACCTTACACTAAGGAGCAAAACACAGCAGCAAAGCAGTCAAGAGTTCTTTCAAGGGGTATCTCTGTTTCTGCACTTTCGGGCGATTTGAGGAGTACGTGCGACGCAGCATTAGTTGGCGCACCTTCTGCAATTAATTTGCAAAGAAGCACTTGTGAAACCTTTGCCTCCACCAAAGCAGCACCTGCGTTATGAGTACATAGAAAAGCCATGTCGAGAATCAAGAAAAAGTTCAAGATCAACTTTGGCACGACCAGAGTTGGAAGTAAATAAGAAGGAACCCTTCTTGGTTAAAACAAACATGATTTGGAAAAAAAAAAATGGAAGCATAGTGACCAACGTCCAGGAACAGAACAAATATCACGGACTTCTCCAGCTGTGGGTTCCACCACGTGTTTGTCCCTACTCACGGTATTCTTCATCCTCTGCATAAATGTAACACCAGATATCAATCAAAAAGAATCAAGCATATGTTCAAGAAATTATGGTTTCAAATTTGCATCGGACAAGCGTCAACAGGCGAGAAATTTTCAAAAACTTTTTAATGAGAGAATTGCACAATAAAGGTTGTTTTATATAGAACCTGATTCCAGTTAAACTGAGAGAGAGTGACACACAATTTTGTTTTTTCTTTGACATAATAGATCTTTTCATTTAAAAAGTATCACGTTAATATGGTCATACCCACCTGGAGTTGATCAACGTTCAATATTTATTAGATACAATTCGTTTAAATGGCAATTGGTGACTTTCGTTGGCAAGGCCAATGATTTACAACAAAATTTGACATGATAATTGGAAAAAAAAGCTAGAGTTGCAGCCTGCTACCTTTGTCATGATTCTTCTCCAACCTATTTATGCAATTACTCTGTTTATTTATGAAGAATACCAACTCATAGTGATTTTTGGGTAAGACTGCCGATGCCTAATAAATTTTGGCTATCTAGAAGGACAGCAGCTAGCAAAAGCAGGCAAAGCTCACTTCATCATCTTGGCTCGGTCACTTTGACCACCAAGCAATGCAATCTAGTGTCTAGTGATATAAAGTATAAACTGTTCAAGAATTCTAAATTTCCGAGAAAAAACTTCAGAAACAAGTGTGCAAAGGAAAAAATCTTTAAGAGAGATGACATACAGAGCTTAGGATATTTGGCCTGATAGCTATTCTCATTTTAATGATCCCACCCTGAACATGTATAGGAATCATTAAAAATAGCAAACTTTGAAAGCTGATATGTAACCCTATACATGTGGTTCTCAATTTTTCTTAAAAAAAATCAATACCTGTATCCCACCAGATTGGCCAGACTTATCACTATACTCACTGCCTGGTAGAGTTTCCATGAAAGAATCTTAAATTTTAATGCATGCGCTTAGCTAAGTTGAATAATTTACAAAACACTTGAAAGCAATCATCCGGACATCAAAAGGAATTTAAATCCAAAACACGTAAGATTTCGCACCTGTGAATCCTCTGCCAATTTCAAAACCCTCTGTTAAAGGAATAGTCATAACACCTTCGGCCAGCAGTGCTGAAATTTCTTGAAAGGCCTTAGATCCACGACTCTAAAAAGATAAACATGCGTTAAGAGGATTCATCTATAAAAAATCTAAAATTTGATAGGGTTGAGGATAAAGCGTTACCCGTGGAAAATTCCTGACAATGCAGGTGACCGTGCCTCCAACAGAATCACCTCTCACTCTAACATCATTAATGGCAGAAATCATTTTCTGCGCATACTCTGGATTTGGGCACCTTAGAGTACTACCTATTATCTGGCAAGATTTTGATGATAATAAACATTACTGCACAAAGATGGTCCAAGAGATGATCATATGAAAATACAAGGTAGGCATAAAATATAAGTATTCTATAGGCAAGATGGAGAAACAAAACATCTGCCGAGTATGTCCAGCATATAGATCTATATATATATTTATTTATTTATACCTGGCTATATGTCAAGGTTTCATGATCAACCAAACTTTCAGGAAGTACAACTTGGTGAACTTGTGAAACATAAGCAAGAACCTAAAGAAAAAACATCATAACAAAAATGGTCAGACAAGAAAATAACACTATACCATGAAAATGTTGAAAAGGTATGTGAAAAATAATGCACGGGCTCTATAAAAACATAGAGTAAACAGCTAAATGTGAATGCATAAAAGTTCAATAATATCATATTTATATATGTATATACATATTCCTGCTACTAATCTTGTGTTCAAATGCAAAACTTACTTCAGTTCCTGCATACTTTTTTAAGAGAGTGTGGGCGAGAATTCCACCGGTCACTTTTGCAGATCTAGATATCTCACCACCCTGAATGTTGAGGGACACAGTAAAGTAAACCAAGACGTGGAGTAAGAGGTAAGACATATATATCAATCATTCATGAAGCATATATGTGAAGATTAAATAACTTTTCGAGCACTGCCAAATTAACACTAACACTGCCTGATTGGAAGACATGCTACCTGCATTGATCCCAAGCAATACGCACGAGATGGTCTACAAGCTTGGGAAGTTTCACTGTAGACCTGAAAATAAAAAAAAATAGCATAAGAAATTAATATCAAAGTAGCTCTTAAGTAGTACACCGGCCAATTTATGCTTATTTGATCCGCATTGGGGACTTTACCTCGATTGGAGATCCAATGGTTAACCCTGCCGTAAGTAGATGAAACGTTAGTCCAATTTCCAGAATATATACAACAAGCATTAACTGAGCTCATGCTATTTAAACCAATTAAAACTTGGTCGCTGCAAAAGAATATTTGATGGTACCAATATTTCGAATTACAAGAAAGTGGATCATCAAAATTGATCGCAAATTGAAGAAATCAGAGTAATTTCTATACCGAGGCGTTTGAGTTGGGATCTGCGAGCTGGAAGATGGATGATGTTTGGAGACGGCAGAAGCGACGGCGAGTGGAGGGATTCGGCAGAAGCATATGGAGCTCCGAGGAAGGGGTTGGTGAGGGACGCGGCCATGTTTCCTACGTCGTTTGAAGGCGTGCGTGATAACCAGTGATAGTTTCGTTGTTCGATGAATACATATATATAGGGAAAAGGTGGGATCATCGTTTATGTATGGTAAATTATACCATGAATGTTAAAACAAGCTAAAATCTTTTTTAGATTTGTTAAAGATTAAAACGTAGAGACTAATCGTGAAATTTCCAAATTTTTTATTTTCTAAATCTTTTTTCGAATCCAATTCTAATTTAAGAAGGAATTTCTAGCCAAGTATATTACTTTCCGAAAGCATTTTAATTAATTAAATATATTAAAATATATATCTTTTTCTGTATCTAACTCCATTATATTTATAAGTGTTAATCCTATATATGCATGCATATACCACTTTTGATATTCCGGACCTTTACTTGCTGGTACAATGTTTATTTAGTTAGGACACTCGTCATTCAATTATTTGGAAGAGGATTATAAAATAACATATTGAAAAAACAAACAATAATAATAACAACGATAACAATATTATTTTGATGATTCTTGGATCGGCCACCCATAAATCAAATGTAAATTTTGTGAAATATCCCTAACCCGATTTAGTTCACAAAAAATATTACTTTTATAAATAAAATATTATAATATATCAGATCGACGCATCACATATATCTCCATCCATGATAATAGTCATTTTGATAGTTGGAGACCTGACAAAATGTTAATATAAATTGAATAGTCCGTCCCTAAATTAATATTACTGAAAAGAAACCATTTTACGACCGTGAAGATACACTTCGAAAATAATATTCACGTGGATATATCATCTCATACGATGAATCAATTAAAAAAGTAGGCGTCAAACCCTGTGTAATATTTGGAGATGATGCGTGGACCCAAAATGATAAGGGTTTATAGTTCAGGGTATTATCGTTAAAATTAAAGCAGCTTATTCAATTCTGAAATTAAGTGATTTAATTTTGCTAAATAAAGAAAATGGATGATTGGATATATATTTTATTTACCAAAAAAATAAAAAATAAAAAACACTTAAAAAGCAGAAATTTATACTGATATAAAAAATATGAATTTTGATTTTGCATGGCGAGTAGATTAATTAGATTATCATAATATTGACCATTTTAGCAAGTTATTAATATGAAATAAGCTACGTTGAAGATTACTATTTTTTAGCAATGTAAATGCTTCTTTGATTTAAGATAACATTTTGGCTGGTGAAAATAAATTATGGCGATACGACATTCAACAGAACAAAATGTACGTAACGTACGTACTCGATAACTCAAAAATTTAAGGAGCATCCATATTAGTACTAGCGATCGAGTTGGTGTTCATTTTACCAAAATTGTTTTAGCTATACTATGGGTGAAAAGTCTTTCCTTTTGGACTTTTGTGATAAATGATGTAATGGTGAAAATGGATAACTGTAATTCTTCCTCACCATGCATCTTTACAGTGCACAGTTATACATCAAAACAACGAATGATATTTTGACACCTAGCCTAAATATTTTGTATACTATTTAAACAAAATCAAGATTGTTTGCGTCTCTCAATCTAACATATAGATACTCATGTAACATTGGGTATGAGAAAATGACTTGTTAAGCGGAGATTTGTATAATATGCAACTCCGAGCATTTGTTTCTAGAAAAAAATTATTTAAAGAAATTAAAGACCTATGATAATTGTTTCATGATGTTAAGCAGAGGTTTAATTTGTACTATACACCATAAATTTATTTTTATATAGCATAAATAAATCGTCTGATACGTCCAAATAGGGGTGAGTTATATATATATATATATATATATATATATATATATATATATATATATATATATATATATATATATAGGATTGTTACCCTGCACCCCTTGGGTGCATGGTAACATGGGCGCCTGCACAGCTGTAGATAAATTGAGATCAAACAACAGAATGCAAATTTTCCAAGATGTGCAGGATATTTCATTGTTCGGTAAAATTTGTAAATCTACCTTTTCTATCGGCATGTTGTATTCATCTTTAATATTTTTGTTTAAACTTCAAACAGTGGCACAATTGTATAAAAAAAGTTTCTGTAGGCTCTTAAAGATTTATAGAACACCAACCGAAACCGGATTTTATATCCAACAGCTTCAGTGTTTGATTTTTCAAACACAAGATTTACCTTCAAACACCCTGCACATCTTGGAAATTTTGCATTCTGTTGTTAGATATCAATTTATCTACTGTATGGATACAAAATCACTTCCATATGAGCTCCCACAATGGGGTGTTAAATGTGTGTTAACACCCCTCTCTATTGTGAGTGGGCGTTGGTGTGGGGAGTTCAATTCTTTGAACGCCCCTGTGTCAGTTTTTTTTTTAAAAAAAATTGGACAATTAGCGACGGTTTTTAAGAATCCGTCGCGACTAGCGACTGGTTAATTACAAGATGTCGCTATTAGCGACGGTTGTAGTTAACCGTCGCTATTAGCGACGGTTGTAGTGGCGACGGATTATTACAAACCGTCGCTAAACGTGGCGCCCAGCTAGATGCAGGCGCCCATGTTACCCTGCACCCAAGGGGTGCAGAGGGTCGTTACCCTGCACCCCTTGGGTGCAGGGTAACATGGGCGCCTGCACAGCTGGCACTGTGCTGGCGCCCAGCTGGTGATTACATAACGAAACAACGTTTAGCGACGGTTTTTAAGAATCTGTGATTAAAAAAAACTGTCGCTAATAGCGACGGGTTGTAATAAACCGTCACTGTTGGCAACAGATTCTTATAAACCGTCTAAATGTCCAATTTTTTTTTTTAAAAAAAAACTGACACTGGGCTTTCAAAGAACTGAATTCCCCACACTAGAGATGTCAATGGGGTGGATATATATATATATATATATATATAATATATATATATATATATATATATATATATATATATATATATATATATATATATATATATATATATATATATATCTGCAATTAATATAAAGAAAATATGACTTTTGAGTTATTGACCGATCACCTTCTCTTTCGATCAAGCTATTAAATGACTTATCTTTTCTAAAGCATTAAAGGAAGACTTAATGGTTTTACCTCAATGCTTTCTAAATATATACATAAATCGTTGATCCGATTCTAGCTACAAGTAGCATAATATCGCAGTATATACTAATTCGATACTTCATTTTTCAAGGTAAGAATTGTGAATAAATTGATGGATATATTTGATGTTGGGGTTCCCCATAAACCGGATCTGAAACGCAAGCGAAGATTTTTTTTATTTACGATATTCGAGAGACGATCGATTCTTTGATTTATATTTCAGCAAATTCGTGTAAATTAAAATTAAACACACGAATTGATATTACCTCACCACCTAGATCGAGTTGTACGATATTCTTGTCCAATTCTGAGAGTACGGCTCGACTTTGCCGCTATCACAAACCGCCAAAATCCGGTGCAACAACTATATCGGTCTACCTCAAAATAGTTGGCCATAGACAACTATTCGATCGACACGAACAAATCGAGAAGCATAAAAATCGAGCTAATTCATCAATTATTTTCTTCCTTTTATCAGGCTCTGAATCTCCTTATTCTTAATCATCTGAATTGCATATATTTATTTCATGTCATTTTCCCAACTAATTGATGCCACCAGGCACCGTCATTTATCGAGTGTTGAGTGTATTGTGTCGGCACAATCATAGGCATTTTATTTATTTATTTATTATTTTGAAAATTGAATATTAATTTGATGATATCATATATCTCATCAAATTTTCAACAAATCCAATATTCCAAATATATAACTTTTATTCAATTTTTCGTGCTAACTCATAATAAATATTAAAAGTTTTTAAATTTAATCATATTAATTCAACTCTTTGAATTTAATTATTTTTTTGGGATTGATAACAATCAGTATTTGTGTGACCTTCAATATTTTAGGTGTATTCTACCCATGACATCACAACTCTTTAATTTTGTGATTTTTAGATTAAACACATTCAATTGATTGTGGACATACCCCGGTTGTCCATATAAATTAATTTAACTCCTTTAATTAATTATAGTCGAACTCATTTCGGTTGAACTCACTGAATCGTGATAAACGTCTAGCAACTCCGCGTAACAATCCCATAGATACAAACTGATAGTGCCTGCAAAAGCCTTCGATTAAAGTTAGTGTGATCCTTTAATTACATATGTCCCAAACATATTTTGGGATATTGGTCTGTCGAGACCCCAATTTAAATCTAATAGCTATGTGAATGTTCTACGGTACAATAACATATTCGTATATAACTAGAGAAACTCTTATATCTGAAATATATAACTTACTCTAGCCAAATTCTTTATGTTATTCACTTGATGGAACGCATATATAGAACATCCATGTATATTCACAAACGACTGAATCTCCAACTACAATAAACAAGTTCATATCCGATTTACAGCTACACCGAACTTGCCACCTTGTTACCCTAACGGGGTCAGAAAACAAGCCACGTTGTAGTGTTCGTCGAATTTAGCTACAGTTGTGTATTGGATCACGAGGATTAATGGTGCACAACTATAACTATAAATTTTTTACTCGACAAGTGGTAGCCAGTTAGAGAATTAGGGTGAAGGTTGCTCAGTGAACTCATCCTACGAGCATCTATTCGAGTGTGCAGATGTGTCTACATCAATACAAGTGAAATGCAACATTGACACATGTGAGAGCCCAGCCCGTTAGCCCTAGAGCCCAGCCCATTTAGTAATTAATATAAAAAAAAAAAGAAAATTTAATCCTCATCTGCATGTTTCTCGTTCTCTCTCCCGTAATAATAGTCAACCATTTTCTTCCGCCTTTGACCGCTCGTAACTCCACCATCGGTCACCGATTTTCGAAAGTAAGCATAGATTCGGAATCCTCTCGACGAGAGCTATCCATTGATACCAGTTTTGCTAAGAAAAATCGTGATTCCCGTAAACCCGTCGAGGATCGCCGCTTATTTTCGCCGGAAAATCGGGAGGAAACATTAGATTCTGCTGTTTAAAGCTCGAATTCGAGGCGTAGAACAAGATTCGAAACTTTAAAAGGTATAATTCAGATTTTAGGGTTTCGAATTTTGGGTATTTTGATTTATTTGAGTTCCAACAATAAATATATATTGAGTTATTGATTGTAGGTGTTATATCGGAGCTAATTGGAGGTATTAACAAAATTTCAGAATTTAATTGAGCATAATTTCGAAAATTCATATTTATATAATTGGGTTTTCGAATTTTAGTGTTCAATAATTAGGTGTTTAGCTGCTATAGAATTGTCGTATATTCATTTTAGAAATTGTAAAGCCTAAATTAAGGATTTTTGGAATTTTAGGCTAAATTAGTGAATATTGGAAAAATAAATGGAACTTGATATGAAATGTATTATTTGCCACATGATTGGAGTTTTCGGGAAATATTTAAGATATTTTGTGGTAAATTAAAGTCAGTTGAGGTACGCATGAACTATTTTATTATGACGTCTATAGCGATGTGGAATGACGTTAAGTATTTGTAATGAGTTGTGGCGTGCTTTATGTGCTTCTGTGAATACGTGATTGCATTCATGCATTTATTTGAGTTGATACTATTAGTACATAGCATTTCGAGCCTTGACTCCTTTGATTGCTATTGATATTGATATTGATCTATCGAGTTATTGCGTCATCGATGGAGCGGGTGAGTAGGATTAACACTCCTAATGACTTGCATGAGGGCTGAGCGGGTAGTTCCCGTACCCTCGATGCTACGTGCATGGATGAGTGACGACTTGATGTTGCGTTGCTACGTTCCTGGTACGGGTGGCCACTGTTCTTGTTGCTGATGCGTTTCATTTGGACTCCACTTTGGTATCCATTATTTTTTTTGTTACCGACACGCATTGCATTTCATTGCATTTACTTGATTTTATTTCATATCAGTTATATTTGTGGTAATATTACTGGTTCGTCGTACTGGGGCCTGACTCCTCGTTTCTTTTTATGTTGTGGTTGTTCTTGATGCCATAGCAGGTTATCCAGGAGGATTTGACGCATCTGGTGGAGCGTCAGGTAGTGGTGCCCAGTCGTCGAGTCATGGTTGAGAGTTCCCAAATATATATACTATATTATGGAGTCATACATTTACCGAGGAGATGCCCCGTGTAGCTGTACTGTTATTTATGATGTTTTGAATTGATAGTTGTGTAATCGAGCATTGCCGGATCTGCATGTGTTTAGTCCTGGCCAGTGCGGATATAGGTTGTGAATTGATGCTATGACTTTATTTCGAGTATATAAATATTATTTGTGTTGTTTTGATTTTTTGGGATGTCTTATTTACGAATAGGTCATGAAAATTTTAATCGCTTTCACTGTTTATATTAATAAATCCTGGTTGTTTGGTCATTAAATATTAATCAGGAGCACGAGCCCTCCACAACACATCACGAACACTGGTCTCAATCAAACTTGTCAAATCCTTTATTATTTGAGAGTTCATCGACCAAGAACAACTTTAGATAGTACAATCACTTAAAATATATTTCACGATTACCAACAATCACGCAATCATATTTGGATTATAATAATCTCAAGGTCTTTATCTATGTAAATGCATGAGTATTTAGATAAAATTTATCGTATATAAAATTATCATTAATTGAATAAAGATTATTTTATAGAGTAGTAATTTATCCCACAACCACAATTTGGTTCGTTGGATTGCCACTTAGAAATGCAAAACAACATTTCTTTGCAAATTGCCATTAGCTCCACCTTAGCTTTACGTTAGTGACCAGCCTTGAGGAACATGACAAAAATTAAGGTCTCCTCGGGCTATGAGTTCCATCTTATGTGTCACGTCCCGAAACCGAGACGCGTCATCGGCGTTATTTAACAATTAAAATCGCAAAACAACGAGCCATGTAGTACATAAAATATCACAATTGCAGAAGCGATAACATAAAGAAAAATAAAACTAAAATTGATGCTTGAAACTTCATGTCTCGAACTTGATCATCAACCCCAAAACATGTGTTGTTCACCTTCTTCCACTTTATCTTCGCCTTTATTTGCGAAAAGAATTAAGGGGGTGAGTGTTTGGAGAAACACTCAGTATATGAAGGGCCAATCGTACACAAGAATACAAAATATACATAAAATTTAAGTTCAAATCTGATATGTCGCACCATGAATCATGTATACATGAGACAAATATAATTCAAAACAAGGTATTAAAACATATAGTAATTGGAGCATCAACTTATACAAAACACCGTTATTCATCTCTTTATCCATGATATATTAATTAGTCCCTATTGTTACTCCTATAAGGGGATGAGACCGTATATCGGTTATTATAACTCATCTCATCAGGGCCTTATTTTATCTAGTCATGTTTCTGAAATTTCCTTACCACTTCTAATTCGAATCCTAGCAGTGCATTTTCAAGATTTCACAGCATAACAAAGGGATCATTCAGAACGAAACATATATGAAAGGATCGGTTGGAAAGCTGATGAGTGTTTAGAAGGGGGGGGGGGGGGGGTTGTGTTGAATGAACAGTCGCGGATTGTATAATATTTTCCAAAAATAAATGAGTTCAGTTTAGTGACAAACTGATGCTCGGTATCTTGTCATTCGATGACAATCAGTTTAACTAAAAAATAGTTGTGGAAGTAAACTGACTGTAAGATAGAATAACTGAATGAAAAACAATAACTGAAATAGTATGCACACGATTTGTTTCTGGATGTTCAGAGAATAGAATAACTCCTACGTCACCCCTTCTATCACAAAGATATGATTTCCACTAAAAGACTTTGATCAAATACAACAGTTGTACCGACCCACTTCAGTTTGGATTTATTACTGCCAATACTGAAACTCTTAGTTACAAACGGCTTTTATAGTTCTCAACTGAATGTAGCACAACTTAGCAAATAAAGCAAATATTACAATCGTGCTAACAAGCTCAAGAATGTAGCCTTGAATGCGACTGATAAAACGAGTAAGTGTGAGCGTGGTGATTTCACGTAGTGATTTCAGCAGAGTGACAACAAGCTTAAATGATAGTTCGTATGTGTTCTTTTCTGCTGGCCTCTTCAGTTATTTATAGGCTTCCCTTTCAACGACAACAGTTAAATGTTATTTGAATTTTATATCCGTTGATTTGCCACTGTCAATATTCTTCTGACACTCGTATACTGCAGACTCTGAAATGCGGCATTCCACAACTAGTTGCAGTCTGTTGTACTATTTGTCGGTTGATGTGTTTCAGCTGAATGATCTGCTACTGGGCAAAACGCTTGATATGTTCACAACTCAATAAATCAACTGATCAGTTTCCAACTGATCAGTCAGCTCTCTTCGAGAGTTCAGTTCAGCTAGACTCAGTCGCGTAGTTCAGATTTCTCGTGTTCAGTTATTTACATAATCATAAGGTTCGCACTTTGTCAAACGCTGAAACTTAGTTTTCAACAATTTCCCCCTTATGGTGTTTGACAAAACTAAGCAAATAATAGTTGAACAACTAATCTCATTGTAGATAATATAAGAATTTGATCAACTGATATTGAACAACTGAAAACAAAACTCCAAAAAATAAGCAATTCGAAACTAACTGCTCTTCTTCTGTTGTTCTAGCATCTCTTTAATCTCTTCTCCTTTTTTGTCAAACAGTTTCATCTTAACAGATAATCTCCGAACATCAGTTGATATGATGTTGACAGTGTGAAAATGCTGGAGACAGCAGAAGTCATTGTTGTTTGGAGCGAGTCCATTTTTCTGGATACGAGCGTCTCCAAACTGTCAACTCGTTTGCTGATAGAGTCTTGATTTACGGAAAGACTCTTAGCCAAACCTTTGTTCTTTTGAATTTCTTCTACCGTATGGGATAGAGAGGTTAAAGCATCTTGAATTGCCTTCAGTTTCGCCAATTTGAATTCTTCAGAATGTTCCAGCTTCAGAGTGTGCTCTAATTGAGTGTGCTGAATCTTGTACATGTCAGTGATCATTTTATTCAAGTTGTTCTGAATCTCTTGAATTTCTTCAAGAACTAATTCAAAATCTACAGATGAATGAGGATGTGATTGTCTAGATGTTTCATGTTCCTGATAGACTTGATCAAAAACCACCAAGGTCCTGTCAGATAATATCGTTTCAATGACAGTCTGTTCTGGAACATCTGTTTCAGTCACTTCTATTGAGTCGGATTAATTGAAGATTGATCCGGAGTAGCAACTGAACTTTCTTGCTGAGCAAGAGAATCTTCAGGATTGATAGATGAAGGGTCAAGAACTGGTGCTTCTGCTTGACAGTATGCTGAAGCTTGGGCTGGCTCGTCAGTTATAATATTTTCAAAAATGAACAACTGAGCCTCCATATTTGCATTAATTTGTTTATCTGGTGAGTGAGTGGGCACAACAGTTTGATTATCTGGTTCATCAGTGACAAGAGGCGGAACTGGCTCTTCAGTTGAAATGAGAACTTCTTGAGCTGCTTGATCAGTGGAGTGATCAACTGAAATAGGTTCATCTGTTGTAGCTTCTTGAATCACTGACTGAATAATTTCATCAATATGAGCGAGTGTCAAGTCAGCTTCTGAATAAAGACTTGGATCATTCGAAGGAGGCGCTGACATAGATGAAGATGGAACAACTGTGGATGAAGGAACATATTTTTTCTGCGAAAAAATAGCAGCAGTGTCCTTAGATAGTTCCCCAGTTGACTGCTCAGCTAGCTCTTCACTCACAAACTCTTGAGATATTGTTGGGATGATCAGTTCTTGATCCATTTCCCATTGTTTAATTTCTACCTGTAGTACAATCAAATATGCTTCCAGTTGAGTATATACTGCTTTATCATTTAATGCAGTTGCACTTGTGGGATTGAAATTTTGTCGCAGCTCAGCAACAATCTTCTGCAGCTTCTTCTCTCTTGTAAGATCAAAGAAATATTTCTTTCTCTCCAAGGCTTGAGTGATCGAGGAAGCTTTGACCATTTTCAACACCACTTTCTCCAGCTCAATAAATCTTTTCAGCTTAGATTTCTCCTGGAGCTCCTTAGCAAAAACATGAGCTCGGAATCTTACCCATTTCCCGTAGATTTTGAGTTTCTCTACTGAAAATTCATTGACCTCTTGCCAAATGAGATCAATATGAGTTTGAATGGCATTAGTAGGTCTGGGCTCTTCTTGTATTTTACTCTTGCCCTTGGGGTCAGTCAGAGTATGAGGGATGTTTAATCCAGAGGTAGTTGCATCAATCCCCTCTCTGAGCACCAACCCTGTAGGTTTAACAAATGGTAGAGGAATGTAACTAGAAACAGTGATTAAAGAAGCTTTGACTCCAGTCAGTCTGATCTGATCACTAGATTTAGTGATTGTCCTCTGCGGTAGATTGATGGACAAGGGTAACTGATCCTTTGCTGAGGATGCAGTTGGGATTGCCTTTAACGGAACAGCTTGGATTGGCTGTTGAGCTGCTGATTCCATCATTCTATCAGTTGGTATGACATTAACTGTAGCAGCATGTTTGGTCTTCAATGTCCGTGGTTTCTTGATGATTTGAAGAGGCGGAGTCTTCTCTATGTTAGATTTAGTCACAATCAATTTCCGCTTGGTAGTCTTCAAAGTCTTGGCTTTCTTAACTGAGTTGGGAGCGGCCTGCTGCGTCCCAATCTCCTTTTTGATATTCAAGAATTGATCAGGAGACATGCCTAGTTTAGTCTTTGGTGGCAAAATGTTTTTGGCATTGAAAATTTTGAATTTCGATAATCTTTCTGAATCATCAACCACCAACCCTTTGACTTTCATCAAATGACTGAGCTGCACTGCAAAGCCTTTGGACTGCTTGGTGGATAGAAACATATTCTTCAAGATGTTGAAGATAAGGTGCTTCCAGTTAAGTCGTCGTCCAGCCATGATAACAACGATGGCTTGGAATTTCTCCAAAGTTAGTGCAGCAAAAGATCCTGCCTTCGCCAATAGCCCCTTGGCAACAATATCAGCCAGCAACTGAACTTCGTGCTTCAGTTCTTTCTTAGGATCAGAAACTTTGATTTTCCGTCCATCACCAGAGAGTAGGGTCTGCATCTCTTCAACATCAGATGCTTTGACATCAGCAAGGTGTTCCAATCCATTAGAAAACAACAAGAATAATTCTCCAAAAGAGTCTTCCGAGATGATCAACAACTGACCATTGACAGTAGAAATGATTCCTCCATCAGAATTGATGTAGCCATTGGAGTAGAAGTCTTGAAGTTCTTTTGAGTAAATCTCCTGTGAAGATTGCCCCAAGAATATCCTCAGCCCAGCTGATTCGAGCTTCAGAAAGACATTTTTGACATCGGCTTCTCCATTTGACAGAACTGATCCAAAATTGATAGCCATAGCGTTCAATACGTGAGCGGGAATCTGATTTTCCATTTCTGATAATATGAAAACCTGAAATTTTTGCAAGAAACAAGCTCTGAGTGTAGGAATATATTTTTTTTTGAAATTGATAGGCGCGTAAGGAAAAAGAAACTGAATTGAAGCGGGGAATGATACATATGTACGTGACTGTTCAAATTCGAGAGACGTGTCAGTCCCTGAAAATTTTGGATGAAAACGTGTGTACGTGTGTTGTAAGCGTGTATACAATTTAAGCGGTTCAAATGCGTCCATGTTTTTTGAAACTGTTATTTATCATGAGATAGCAAGCAGTCACTTTACTTGATTTGGAATATAATGTGGTTAATTAGTTAACTTACGTGAGAAGATTAGTAACATAACCAACTGAACGATCAGTTGTGAAACTGTGTCCTTTCAGTTGAAGATTTACTAACTCTTGTCTTCTCAGTTAACCTCTTAAAACCAATATTCCCCCTAAATAGATGCATATTATGAGAACTTAATCAAATAAAATCTTATGCTTAAAAGGTTAATCGTCTGCTGTAATGACTTTGTCCTTTCATCTTCCTTGACCCTACGCTATAAATAGGAGTAGCTCAGTTAGTTTCAAACATATCAACTAAAAATATTTAGCAGCTTAAAATGGCAGGTACAGGCAGCTCAAATACTCCAGATATGGCTGAAGAATTCATGAAGGCAGCTTTGTAACAACGAAAGGCTGATATGGAAGATGAAGTCATTCATAAGATTCTTCGCTATTGGGAGGAGCTGCAAGAACTTCAGTTCTTTTATGACAGTGCAGAAGCTCTCTCTCCCACTCTGATGGAGAAATTTGAGAAATTTCGGGAGCGCTTGCACGTTTCCGAGAAGGTGAACATTTTTTAGGATGATTATGTGTAAGGACCGTGTACCGTATTATCGTAAATCCTATGTGATTATCGATAATCTATGAAATTGTCATATGATTATTTATTTGATGTATATTATGATAATGAAATAGAGAAATGAATATTGTATATAAATTGATGTTGTATGAATTTGAATTGAGAGGCCGGACGCCAAAATAAGTACAAAACCAATACTTTGTACAGAACGTGTGGCGCCCGAGCGGTAGAAAATTACCGCCCGAGCGCCAGGGTATCTGAAATAAGTATTCGGGCAGAGAGTTCCGCGCCCGAGCGGTAACTTTTTACCGCCCGAGCGCGGTGTAAATAAGTCTCGGGGACAGAATGTCTCGCGCTCGGGCGCGAGAATTCTACCGCCCGAGCGCGAGAGGCGGTGGGATGAGGATACAATCCTTTTTCTCTTTCCTTCCGTCAGATAATTATAGAGAATTCGAGAAACACGAGAGAATTCTGATTTATTTCTTCTAAATCGACTTCGAAACGTCGTTTAAACGCGAAATAAATTACATATTTGTGATCTGCGCGTCGAGGGCTTCTGACTGAGGTACTTTTCCTTCAGTTCCAGCAGCTTTAAATATCACAGTGTTGGAATAGCATGTATTTGAAAGTGAATTTCTGATATGTAGTAGAATAACCGACAATAAACTTATATTTGAAGTCGGAATTGAATTATGATATGATTTGAAATTGATATAAATTTTTGAAGTTTCAAATGATATTTGAAACTCATATTAATGATTTTTGAGTATGTTATTAATTGAAATGAGTATGTAATTGATGTAGATAAAGTGTATCTTCAGACTACATCAATTTGGAACGAAGAATTGAGGTATGTTGCGACCGGGTAACATACGACATGTATCTGTATTATATGATATATGTTGGATTGATTTGATTGATTGGGATGAGATTACGTGTCTATATGCCTTATGTGTTGATTTGATTGGCACACATGACATTGAGATTTGAGTATCGATGTATAAAATAAATGTTTTGTTAACACACATCATTTTATGCATAAATCGATACATGACATGCACGTTGAGCAATGATCTTTGGATACCCTGATATGATTGGATTGGATTCCGGGGTTTGTGAACACAATCGCTATGCCGGTATTATATGACCCGTAAAGCATAGACAATTGTGGCCCCATATGATTGGATATGAGATGTGGGACTTGATGGCGCTTTGCCGACGCTATGATACGTGTATTCCCATATCGGCCGGTATGTCAGCTCGAGCATTGATTTGATTTGATAGCGATTCGATTGATTCTGACATGTGCTCAGTGGATGGGCATTTGACCCGATACCTCCACGACATACATGCATTGCATACCATATATCATTGTTTAGATATCTGTGGTATATATGATTGGTTGTTCCATACGGAGCTTTGCTCACCCCCAAGGGGGGCTGTTGTTGTCTTTGTGTGTGGACAATGGCAGGTACTCCAGGATATCAGGAGACCGGAGAGGGTACTTCTGGAGGGAGCCACAGCTTGGGCTGAGGTTTTTATGTTTATGTCTTGTTCCCAGTATATATGTATATGTATCTATATACCGGGACATGTCCTGAGGATATGAGTTGTTTGTATATGATTGGCTTTGATTACGTGTGGGCGTGTTTTATGATTTGAATTTGGATACTATTTTTAGTATTTAAATATCAGAAGAGATATTTTGGGCTCGTTGTAAAAGAAAATTTTAAACTCGTTTTCCGCTGTAATTAGTTAAACCTAATCAGATTGTGTTATAATAACGATTAGGAGCTAAGGGCCCCACACAGATGGTATTAGAGCATAGCTGGGGATGATCTTGAGTCTTGTGTACACTTGAATAGACACAAAGGAATTGTGCGTATGTGTTTGACTTAGTTGTATTACTTTCTCTTATGTGATTGATTTGAGTAAGTATCTGATGATATTGATGATATGAGATGATGAGATTATGAAATTGATATTGATTTGTGATATTCATCTTTTGATTTGTAGATGGATCACATAAATGAAACTGCGAGTAGCAGTACTGAGAGGATTGTTGGGCAATTTGAAGGGTTGTCCATGGATGTTGTGATGGCTCGATTCCAGGACTTGAAACCACCGAGGTTCTTTGGCACTGAGAGTGCTGAGAGAGCTGAGTCCTGGCTGAAGGATATCGAGCATCTGTTTAATATTGTTGAATATTCTAAAGCTCGGAGACTGAAGCTTGCTTTGTATCAGTTAAAGGACCGAGCTAAATCTTGGTGGGAAGCCGCTGAGATTGGACTGAAAGAGGCCGAGACTGAAGTCACATGGGATGTCTTCAAGGCCTAGTTTTTGGAGCAGTATTCTCCTATTTCTTATTATACTGCCCAAGAGAATGAATTTAATAATCTGCAACAGGGAACGATGTCTGTTGCGGAGTATGCTTCGAAATTTTCTACCTTACTGAAGTATGCACCTCACGTAGCTGGGAATGCGAGGGCAAAATATAACAGGTTTGTAAATGGTTTACATCCTGCTTTATATACATATGTTGTTTCTGGATTGCCTACCAGCTACGCAGAGGCGGTTGAACGAGCCAAGGCAGCCGAAGCTGGACTTAGGAGAGGAGGTTCACAGTATACTCCTCCACCTCCGGTGTCAGCTCAGCAGCCTACTTTGCGACCAAGGGGTAAGAAGTTCAGGAAGACTGGCTCCGTTTCCTCGTCTTCTTCGAGCTCTAGTGGATCTCAGCGAGGGAGTCCTGTGATTGCTCCCTATTGTAGCCATTGTGGAGGCAAACATACTATCGAACAGTGTCGAGGTATGTTTGGTACTTGTTATCAGTGTGGGCAGGAAGGCCATTTCTCCCGAGTATGTCCGAACAGGGGTACGACTTCATGCTCAGCCCCAGCCAGGATTTAGAGGTGGCCCTGGTATGACGAGACCTGTTGTTCCTGTTCCCTCTTTTCAGCAGTCGAGTGTCCCACGATATCGAGGACCGGGTGGTCAGAGTGCCCAAGTTCCTCCTCAAGTAAGAGTGTATGCCATGACTGAGGATCAGGCGAGAGAAGCTCCTGGTGGCGTGATTGCAGGTATTTGCACGCTTTGCGATTATCCTGCACGTGTTTTATTTGATACAGGAGCATCTCATTCATTCATATCTCATGCATTTGTTTCATCTCACGATATTGAATGTACCCCATTGTATGATACCTTGTCGATAGCCACGCCAGCAGGGAAGATTATTTTGTCTGAGAAAGTTGTGCATAATTGTGTATTGATATATGAGGATAATGTGATATTTTTGAATCTGATTGTCCTCCCGATGCACGACTTTGATTGTATTGTTGGCATGGATATCTTGATGACGAATCGAGCTACTGTTGATTGTTGTCATAGAGTAGTTCGATTTCGACCGATTGATGGACCCAAGTGGAATTTTTATGGCAAGGGTTCCCAAGCCAAAATTCCATTGGTATCTTCCTTGGAAATGTCTCGATTGTTGATTAGCGGAGATGAAGGTTATCTTATCTACGCTATTGATATTTCGAAGAAGGAGTCTTCCTTATCTGAGATTCCTGTTGCGAAAGAATTCCCAGATGTATTTCCCGATGAGATTCCTGATTTTCCTCCTCATCGAGAAGTTGAGTTTAGTATTGATCTTGTGCCGGGAACTGCGCCTATTTTGAAAGCTCCTTATCGCATGGCACCATTGGAATTAAAAGAATTGAAAGAACAATTACAGGATCTTCTCGATAAGGGATATATTCGACCGAGTGTATCACCTTGGGGAGCTCCAGTTTTATTTGTTCGAAAGAAAGATGGTACTATGCGAATATGCATTGATTATAGGCAACTGAATCGGGCTACTGTGAAAAATAAGTACCCACTTTCTCGTATTGATGATTTATTTGATCAGCTTCAGGGTACTTCTGTATACTCGAAGATTGATCTTCGCTCTGGGTATCATCAAGTACGAGTTCGAGACGAAGATGTGCCCAAGACTGTTTTTCGTACGAGGTATGGCCATTATGAATTCTTGGTTATGCCTTTTGGTCTTACGAATGCTCCTGCTATCTTTATGGACTTAATGAATCGGGTCTTTCGAGATTATTTAGACCGATTCGTTATCGTCTTTATTGATGATATTCTTGTGTATTCGAAATCGAAGAAGGAGCATGCTGAACATCTGAGACTGGTACTTCAGACTCTTCGTACTAGTCATTTGTATGCCAAATTGTCCAAATGTGAATTCTGGATGGACAAAGTGGTATTTCTGGGCCACGTCATTTCGAGACATGGCATATCTGTTGAACCTACGAAGGTCGAAGCTGTATTGAATTGGCCGAGACCTACGAATGTTCCTGAGATCCGTAGCTTCATGGGTTTAGCGGGATATTATCGTCGTTTTATTGAAGGATTTTCGAATATAGCTAAACCTATTACTCAACTGACACAGAAGAATCAGCGATTCATTTGGTCAGATGAATGTGAAGCTAGTTTTCTTGAATTGAAGACGAGATTGACCACAGCACCTGTGCTTACTATTCCCTCAGGTACCGGAGGATTTGTGGTGTGTACAGATGCGTCTGGTAAAGGTTTGGGCTGTGTTCTGATGCAACATGGCAAAGTGATTGCTTATGCGTCTCGTCAATTGAAATCTCATGAAACACGTTATCCTGTTCATGATCTCGAATTGGCTGCCATTGTATTTGCTCTGAAGATTTGGCGCCATTATTTGTACGGAGAAAAATTTGTTATCTATTCGGACCATAAAAGTCTGAAATATCTCTTTTCTCAATCTGATTTGAATATAAGGCAACGCAGATGGATGGATCTCCTGAAGGATTTTGATTGTGAGATTCAATATCACCCTGGATCGGTGAATGTTACTGCGGATGCCCTGAGCCGGAAAGTTTATGATTCTGTTTTAGCTTCTGTCAATGTCGCCAAGGTACATGAGGATATATGTACTTCTGGTTGGACTTTTCACTCGAATTGGAATTCTGTCATTGTCTCAGCATTGCAAATTGAGCCGAACTTGATATCGAAGATTCGAAAGGCCCAACGAAGCGATGCTCAGATTCAGAAGTCGAAAGAACTTGTATCTGCTGGACATCAGTCTGGATTTCAGATTTCTTCTGATGGTTCTTTACGACTTAATGGTCGGCTGGTAGTTCCTGACGATTCTGATTTGAAATCTGCCCTTCTTCGTGAAGCACATTGTAGCAAATATAGTATTCACCCAGGAGGTCGGAAGATGTATTTGACATTGAGACCTCAATTCTGGTGGAGACGTATGAAGAAGGACATTGCTGAGTTTATTTCTAAATGTCTGGTCTGCCAGCAAGTGAAAGCCGAGAGAATGAAACCTGGAGGTTTACTCCATAGTCTCGAAATCCCGAAATGGAATTGGGAGCATATTGCTATGGATTTTGTGACTCATTTACCTCGTTCGCCCAAGGGCTGTGATGCTATTTGGGTGATTATTGATCAGCTTTCAAAATCTGCACATTTTATTCCGTATGAGCGGACGTATCCTTATAATCCCAGATTTGCTTCTAAATTCTGGGGTAGTTTTCAGGAAGTAATGGGTACGCGTTTGGCTATGAGTACTGCTTATCATCCTCAAACTGACGGCCAGACTGAGCGTACGATTCAGACTTTAGAGGATATGTTGCGTGCTGTTGTGATGGATTTCAGAATGGGATGGCAAGATACCTTACCATTAGTTGAATTTTCTTATAATAATAGCTTTCAGACGAGTATCGGTATGGCACCGTTTTAAGCTCTATATGGGAGACGATGTAGATCACCGTTGTTCTGGGATGAGATTGGTGAGAGACAATTGACTGGACCTGAAATGATACAGGAAATGAACGATAAGGTTCAGTTGATTCGGCAGCGGATGAAAGCTGCTCAAGATCGTCAAACAAACTATGCGAATAAGCGAAGACGACCCTTGGAATTCCAGAAAGGTGACAGAGTGTTTTTGAAAATATCTCCCTTTAGAGGCACAGTTCGATTTGGCATGCGAGGGAAGTTATCTCCTCGATATATTGGGCCATACGAGATTCTGGATCGAGTTGGTGATCTTGCTTATTGATTGGCATTGCCACCAGCTTTATCTGCTATTCATGATGTGTTTCATGTTTCCATGTTGAGGAAATATGAACCAGATCCATCGCATGTACTTGCACCTGATGAAGTTGAACTTGATCCTTCTCTTTCCTATGTCGAACAACCTATTCGTATTATGGATCGAAAGGAGAAGATATTGAGAAATAAATCGATCCCTTTGGTACGAGTGCAATGGACACGACACGGTGTTGAAGAATCAACGTGGGAACTGGAGAGCAAGATGCGAGATTCGTATCCGCATTTATTTGATTCTACGACATCTGTTCCATTGTATTCGATGTATCCTGATCCTTTTTCTGATTTTAGTTTTGATATGTACTATAACTGGTGACAAATGTATGTTTGCCAATGTTATGTATATATTGATGTTTGAGATTTCGAGTTCGAAATCTTTTAAGAGGGGGAGAAATGTAAGGACCGTGTACCGTATTATCGTAAATCCTATGTGATTATCGATAATCTATGAAATTGTCATATGATTATGTATTTGATGTATATTATGATAATGAAATTGAGAAATGAATATTGTATATAAATTGATGTTGTATGAATTTGAATTGAGAGGCCGGACGCCAAAATAAGTACAAAACCAATACTTTGTACAGAACGTGTGGCGCCCGAGCGGTAGAAAATTACCGCCCGAGCGCCAGGGTATCTGAAATAAGTATTCGGGCAGAGAGTTCCGCGCCCGAGCGGTAACTTTCTACCGCCCGAGCACGGTGTAAATAAGTCTCGGGGACAGAATGTCTCGCGCTCGGGCGCGAGAATTCTACCGCCCGAGCGCGAGAGGCGGTGGGATGAGGATAAAATCCTTTTTCTCTTTCCTTTCGTCAGATAATTATAGAGAATTCGAGAAACACGAGAGAATTCTGATTTCTTTCTTCTAAATCGACTTCGAAACGCCGTTTAAACGCGAAATAAATTACATATTTGTGATCTGCGCGTCGAGGGCTTCTGACTGAGGTACTTTTCCTTCAGTTCCAGCAGCTTTAAATATCACAGTGTTGGAATAGCATGTATTTGAAAATGAATTTCTGATATGTAGTAGAATAACCGACAATAAACTTATATTTGAAGTCGGAATTGAATTATGATATGATTTGAAATTGATATGAATTTTTGAAGTTTCAAATGATATTTGAAACTCATATTAATGATTTTGGAGTATGTTATTAATTGAAATGAGTATGTAATTGATGTAGATAAAGTGTATCTTCAGACTACATCAATTTGGAACGAAGAATTGAGGTATGTTGCGACCGGGTAACATACGACAGGTATCTGTATTATATGATATATGTTGGATTGATTTGATTGATTGGGATGAGATTACGTGTCTATATGCCTTATGTGTTGATTTGATTGGCACACATGACATTGAGATTTGAATATCGATGTATAAAATAAATGTTTTGTTAACACACATCATTTTATGCATAAATCGATACATGACATGCACGTTGAGCTATGATCCTTGGATACCCTGATATGATTGGATTGGATTCCGGGGTTTGTGAACACAATCGCTATGCCGGTATTATATGACCCGTAAAGCATAGACAATTGTGGCCCCATATGATTGGATATGAGATGTGGGACTTGATGGCGCTTTGCCGACGCTATCATACGTGTATTCCCATATCGGCCGGTGTGCCAGCTCGAGCATTGATTTGATTTGATAGCGATTCGATTGATTCTGACATGTGCTCAGTGGATGGGCATTTGACCCGATACCTCCACGACATACATGCATTGCATACCATATATCATTGTTTAGATATCTGTGGTATATATGATTGGTTGTTCCATACGGAGCTTTGCTCACCCCCAAGGGGGGCTGTTGTTGTCTTTGTGTGTGGACAATGGCAGGTACTCCAGGATATCAGGAGACCGGAGAGGGTACTTCTGGAGGGAGCCACAGCTTGGGCTGAGGTTTTTATGTTTATGTCTTGTTCCCAGTATATATGTATATGTATCTATATACCGGGACATGTCCTGAGGATATGAGTTGTTTGTATATGATTGGCTTTGATTACGTGTGGGCGTGTTTTATGATTTGAATTTGGATACTATTTTTAGTATTTAAATATCAGAAGAGATATTTTGGGCTCGTTGTAAAAGAAAATTTTAAACTCGTTTTCCGCTGTAATTAGTTAAACCTAATCAGATTGTGTTATAATAACGATTAGGAGCTAAGGACCCCACATTATGTCTACCAGCTGATGCTCTTCAAAGAAAGAAGGATCCTGGAGCGTATAGCTGATTCTGATAGCTTCCTCAAGACTACCAAAGAAGACATATCCCGTTGGATGAATAAGTGGAGGTCTTTTGTTGAGGAATAGTATTTTAATGTAATCCGAACCTGTTTTTTTAAATAAATAAAGACTTATTTCAATTTGCCTTAGTCTTTTTATTTTCCTGCAACAGTTAATCTCGTCAGTTGAAATACAAATGACTAACTGAATCATAAGAAATAACAAACTGATAGATGACATAAATCAGTTAACAGGAGATATCTAAGTAATAAAACTGATTAAGATAAATCAATTAACCAAGTATATTTGAAAGTGAGAAAACTTAGTCTCTGGCCGTGGTTTGGTGAATATATCAGCTGCTTGCTGCTCGGTTGAGACGTATTCCAGTCTGATGTCCTTCTTCAAGGCATGATCTCTGATGAAGTGATGTCTGACATCTATGTGCTTGATCCTCGAGTAAAAACTGGATTGTAGGTGATAGCAATCGTACTTGTATTATCACAGAATATGGGTGATTATTTAGCGTCAACTCCATAATCTCTCAATTGTTGCTGAACCCAGAGCAGTTGAGCACAACAGCTTCCAGGAGCAAGGTATTCTGCTTCAGTTGTGGAAGTTGCTACGGATGTTTGTTTCTTGCTGAACCAAGAGATCGGTCTGTCTCCTAGAAACTGACATGATCCACTTGTACTTTTACGATCAAGTTTACATCCTGCATAATCTGCATCTGAATATCCAACTAGATTGAAAGATGAGTCCTTAGAATAACATAACCAACATTTTGAGTGCCTTTAAGATATTTCAAAATACGTTTGGCAGCTGAAAAATGTGATTGCTTAGGATTTGCTTGGAATCTGGCACACATACAGACAGCAAAAACAATATCAGGGCGACTAGCAGTTATGTACAATAATGAACCTATTAAATCTCTGTAGAGTGCTGCCTCAACTGATATTCCCCCTTGATCGGTATCCAGTTTAACTGATGAGCTCATGGGAGTGCTTGCAGCTGAACAAGATTCCATGCCAAATTTCTTCAGCAACTCCTTCGTGTATTTAGTCCGACTGATAAAAATCTCAGTCAACCATTGCTTCACTTGTAGCCCAAGGAAAAATGTCAGTTCACCCATCATGCTCATTTCAAACTTATCTTGCATCAACTTAGCAAATTTCTCGCACAATTTGGGGTTAGTTGACCCAAATATAATGTCATCAACATAAATTTGAACGAATAGAATATGACCATTCTTTGAAAATTTGAACAAGGACTTATCAGCTGATGCAACAAAAAAATCATGATCAGTTAGAAATTTTGAGAGAGTTTCATACCAAGTTCTTGGAGCTTGTTTAAGACCATATAAGGCTTTGTTCAAATGGTAGACATGATCAGGAAATATATGATTGATGAAACCTGGGGGTTGTTCAACATAGACCTCTTCTTGTAGCTGGCCATTCAGGAATGCGCTCTTTACATCCATCTGATAGACTTTGAAATTTTTGAATGAGGCATAGGCAATGAATATTCTGATAGCTTCCAGTCTTGCAACTGGTGCATATGTTTCATCATAGTCAATTCATTCTTCTTGCCTATAACCTTGTGCTATTAATCTCGCCTTGTTGCGCACAACTGAACCGTATTCGTTCAGCTTGTTCCTATACACCCATTTTGTACCTATAACAGTTTTTGAAAATGGTCTTGGAACTAGGTTCCAGACGTTGTTATGAGTAAAATGATTCAGCTCCTCTTGCATTGCATTTATCCAGTTTGGATCAGCAAGAGCTTCATCAGTTTTCTTTGGTTCCAATTGTGATACAAAAGCTGATTTAATAATTAGATTTAGCATCTGATTTCTTGTTCTTACCGGATCAGATGGATTACCTATCACCAATTTCGGAGGATGTGATTTCTTCCATCTGAATTCAGCATTTGTTTGTAGCCATGTTAGCAACTGCTTCTGTATCAGTTGGAGCTTCATCAGCAACTGCTTCTGTTTCAGTTGCTGCTGCATCAGTTGATAGTTGAATATTCTCAATGGGCTCTCTCAACTGATTTTCTGGAATAGTTTCATGTTCAGCTGGTTGATCTATGACTTCTGGTTCTAATGTTTGGAGGTTGTTTCGATTGATATGATTATCCTCTTCTTAATCATCCTCCAAACTGATATATGTAAATCCGTCAGCTAGCTCAACTGGATCAGTTGGCTTTTTAGTTAGTACACTTTCTTCAAAAATAACATGAATGGATTCTTCCACATTCAAAGAATTTTTATTAAAAACTCTATATGCTTTGCTAACTGAAGAATATCCAAGAAATATTCCCTCTGCAGATTTTGCATCAAAGCTTTTTAAGTGATTTTTACCATTATCAATTATAAAACATCTACAGCCGAATATCTTGAAATAAGAAACCCCACTTTTTCTTCCATTCCAGATCTCATAAGGTGTTTTCATATGATTCTTATTAATCATAGATCTGTTCTAAGTATAACACGCAGTGTTTACTGCCTCTGCCCAAAACCTTTAAGAAATACTAGAATCAGCAATCATCGTTCTAGCAGCTTCTTTAAGGGTCCGATTTCTCCTCTCAGCTACACCATTTTGCTGAGGAGTTCTAGATGCTGAGAGCTCATGCTTAATTCCAGAATTTTCTAAAAAATTTGAAAGAATTAGATTGATGAATTCAGTTCCTCGATCGGATCTGATTCTATCAATTCCAACTGATTTTTCATTTAATAATCTTTTGAAAAGCTTAATCAGTTGGGCAGCAGTTTGGTCCTTGGATTTGAGAAACATAACCCAAGTAAATCTTGAAAGTCGTCCACAACCACCAAAGTGTATTTCATTCTCCCTAAGCTCATGACTGATATTGAACCAAATAGATCCATATGTAACAGCTCTAAGCATCGGGAAGAAGATTTACGGCCCTTGTTTTTAAAAGAAGATTTTACTTGTTTTCCAAACTGACATGCTGAACAGATTTTGTCTTTTGAAAAATTTATTTTGGGCAGACCAGTTACAAGATCATGATGACTCAGATATGCAATGAATTTAAAGTTCAGATGGTTCAGTCTATTATGCCATAACCAGTTTTCAGAAGATTTGGAAGTAATAAGGCAGACTGGTGCATAAGGTTGTTCAGTCCAACTTACTTTGTAAGTATTCCCACAACGTTTGCCAATTAGAATGACTTCATCAGTTGAGTCTCTAACTGAACAAGTATTTTTGTCAAACTGAACTGAGAAATTGTTGTCGCATAACTGATTAATGCTTATCAGGTTATACTTCAAATTCTCAACTAGCAAAACATCTTTAATTGTAAAGCTACCATGGATAAGTTTACCCTTACCCACGGTTTTACCTCTGGAATTATCTCCAAAACTGACATTTAGTCCAGTGTATTTGATCAGTTGAGATAATAATTTTGCATCTCCCGTCATATGTCATGAGCAACCACTATCCAAGTACCAGATTGATTCCTTGCATGTACCTGTTAGCTGCAATCACATACAAGATATGATTCTGGTACCATTTTCTATTTGGGTCCACAATTGATTAGTCCTTTAGGAATCCAGACTTGGATCAGTCTAACTGACTGTCCAGTTGCCGTATTCCAGATGGTCTTTCCCAATCTGTGTGTGCTCGGTGTGTAGTGTGCAGATGAGACAACGTGAGATTTAGCTTTGTTCAACTGATTGTTCGGTCGATATCTTTTCTGAACCGGCTTGTTGTTATAGTAATTGGAGTAGCCATTTGAATAATTTCTTTTGAACCTTTTTGATGACTGACTGCGTGAGTCATCTAGAGCTTTTGGGCTATAATCAATACCATATCTTCTATCCTTGTTTGTACTTTCAGTAGGCTGTTCAACCAGTTTACTTTGCTCAGTTTGTTCTTGTACCATAACTGATTTGACAAAGTGAATGTATTTCCCTTTATCCATATTCAGTTTTGATTGAGTACCATTGGAAGCCATTTCATCTTGGTTGCTGAATCCTAAACCAGTTTTATCATTGACTGATTTTTGTGATTTCTGTATATCAGTTAATGCAATAGATGATTTGTTCCAAGTCTGAATAAGCTCAGTTTACTTTGAATTTTCAAGCATCAACTTTTGAATCATTGATTGATTCATGCTTCTTTCAGCATGGAGCTCAGCAATTTCTCCTTTAGGACTCAACACCTCAACTGATGCATCAGTTGTAGTTTTATTGTCTATAAGATCATTTTGCTTTGCTCTAGCCTTTTCAAATGATAAGGCAAGCTTATGATACTCACTAACCATGTCACGCAGAGTTGAAATAAGTTCTTCTCTGGTGAAATCAGTTGAGCTAAAGTCAAATACCTGTTGACTGTTTGACTCCAGTTCTGTATCACCAGCCATCTGACATTTCACTTCCTCTTCACTGTCACTAGAACTGCAAGAGGTCTCTGGCTCGGACTCTTCACTGTCAGTTTCAGCCCATTTTGATTTGCTCTCTTCAGCTAAGAACACTTCATTCTTCTTCCGGAAGGACTTCTTATCTTTTTTGGGTATCCTCTTGTGCTCATATAATTTCTTCTTTCTTTCAGTTGAGCCTTGACTGTCTTTCTTGGGTTTGGTACAGTCAGCAATGAAGTGACCAGGTTTGCCACAGTTGTAGCAAGCGTTTGATTCCTCCTTGGAATTGCTTCTCTGATATTTATTCTGAAAATTTCCCTGATTTTTCCTCATAAATCTTCCGAATTTTTTGATGAACAATGACATGGAATCATTTCTTAGTTGATCAGCAACTTTCTCTACTGAACCAGTTGGTTCTGTTCTAAGAGCAGCTAAGGCAGTTGTGGCTGCTGAAGTGGAGGGTTCTCCTTCTCGAGTTTGCAACTCGAACTCATATGCCTTCAGATCATCGAATAAATCATGAAGCTCAACTTTGTTCAAATCCTTGGATTCCCTCATTGCCATGGTCTTTACGTCCCACTTCTTGGGAAGACCTCTGATTACCTTCAAGGCAACTTCTTTGTTTGTGTACACTTTTCTAAGTGCATTTAATTCATTGATGATGCAGCTGGTTCTTTCATCATATTCATGCATCGTTTCACCAGCTCTCATTTTGATATTGTCAAACTTCTGAACAGCAACAGAAAGTTTGTTTTCTTTGGTTTGTTCGTTCCCTTCGCAAAGCTGGATCAGCTTCTCCCAAATCTCTTTGGTTGTCTTGCACATTTTGATTTTGCTGAACGTTACCTTGTCCAGTGTTTTGTATAGTATGTCATTTGCTACGTTGTCCAGATTTGCTTTCTGTTTGTCTTCAGCAATCCACTCGTCTCTTGGCTTTTCAATTCTATGAGGTGCCCCATCTGTGATTGCGACTGCTGTATTGGCTTTCAGAATCTTCATTGGTCCGTCAGTGATGACGTACCACATATCATTGTCCTGTGCAGCTATGTGAGCATGCATCCTGATTTTTCAATCATCAAAATCTTCTCTGGAGAACATAGGGATCTTGTTGAAGGAAGACATGATCAATTAATTTGAGTTGAGATATTCTTAGACAAGATACAACTGCTCTGATACCACTTGAAAGGATCGGTTGGAAAGCTGATGAATGTTTAGAAGAGGGTGTTGAATGAACACTCACGGATTGTATAATATTTTCCAAAATTAAATGAGTTCAGTTTAGCGACAAACTGATGATCGGTATCTTGTCAGTTGATGACAATCAGTTTAACTAAAAAATAGTTGCGGAGGTAAACTGACTGTAAGATAGAATAACTGAATGAAAAACAATAACTGAAATAGTATGCACACGATTTGTTTCTGGATGTTCGGAGAATAAAATAACTCATATGTCATCCATTCTATCTCGAGGATAAGATTTGCACTAAAAGACTTTGATCAAATACAACAGTTGTATCGACTCACTTCAGTTTGGACTTATCACTGCAAATACTAAAACTCTTAGTTACAAATGGCTTTTATAGTTCTCAACTGAATGTAGCACAACTTAGCGAATAAAGCAAATATTACAATCGTGCTAACAAGCTCAAGAATGTAGCCTTGAATGATATTGATAAAAACGAGTAAGTGTGAGCGTAGTGATTTCACGTAGTGATTTCAGCAGAGTGACAACAAGCTTAAATGATAGTTCGTATGTGTTCTTTTCTGCTGACCTCTTCAGTTATTTATAGGCTTCCCTTTCAATGGTAACAATTAAATGTTATTTGAATTTTATATCCGTTGATTTGCCACGTAAATATTCTTCTGACACTCGTACACTGCAGACTCTGAAATGCGGCGTTCCACTACTAGTTGCAGTCTTTTGTACTATTTGTCGATTGACATGTTTCAGCTGAATGATCTACTGCTGGGAAAAATGCTTGATATGTTCACAACTGAATAAATCAACTGATCAGTTTCCAACTGATCAGTCAGTTCTCTTCGAGAGTTCAATTCATCTAGACTTTGTCGCGTAGTTCAGTTTTCTCGTATTCAGTTATTTACATAATCAGAAGGTTCGCACTTTGTCAAACGTCGAAACTTAGTTTTCAACAATATACATAATCGAAGGTCATGAAACGTGTAGTGTACGATCGACTATTATTCAAACAAAGGTCAATTTTTGTTCAAAATTTGGTGCCGCTTGGCTTGCTTCTTGGACGAAACTTTTGCTTGAAAATGAGTAGAGTGTTGCTCGAGTGTTTTGTTGTTGAATTGATTTCCGAATATGAAAGATTTCGAACTTGTGAAATGTGATTTATGTGTGATAATCTATACTTTTTTATAGAGAGTTGATAATGCATCCCACTACATGTCATGATCTAATTTCTCATAAGTCATTGCTTCATGATTATTCTGCCACCGTTTTTATGACCATAAAGTCATGTTTTTATGTCACTAAATATGTCGATTTTCAGGATCTTCACATTGTGCTTGTCCCTACTCACGGTATTCTTTCTCTGCATTGGTGTAATACCAGATATCAATCAAAACAAATCAAACATATGTTCAAGAGATTATGGTTTCATAGTTGCATCGGACAAGTATCCACATACGAGAAGCTTGCAAAAACTTTTTGATTAGAGAATTGCACAAGAAAGGTTGATTACATAAAACTTGATTCCAATCAAACAGAGAGAGAATTTTGTTTTTTCTTAAAAATTTGTTCATTAAGTAAATATTTTAAAAAATAAAATAATGATAATACTGGTGGTCATTCTAAATTTTGAAGCGTTACAATTTTATATCCCTTGAAATGTATTTCCTCCTCGAAATTCGACTAAATGCTTTCGCTGCGTACTTTTTGCTAAAATTTACCGATCTTACCATAATCAATTGAATAAATCTACACGCTATTAAACTATAATTTAAAACTGCACTAAAGTGATTTTATTATCCCAATATTTAAATTAATGGTCGACCTTACCTTAAGTTGTAATATTCATAATCTTAATTCACCACAAAATATAATATATCACATTATATATTAAACCTAACAATATTACATTAACTATATTCTTATAATATCTACACAATAATGTGATAAAACATTATCACAATTTCATAATTCAGTTTTCCAAAATAATTTATCGTTCCTCAGATAAATTTTCATAGCTTAAAAGTATCCCAACAAAAATTTTATTTTCTGAAGTAATAACAATCTAAGTAATTCGATAGAAAGTCCAAGATTAATCTCAATGATGTGATCCGGGTGAATTGGGTGAGCTGGATCGAGGTAATCCACCAAATCTGATAAGAATCTTGTTGAGGGAAAAATGAACAAGAAGATATATCCTGAGGTGAGAATATATCTTTATGATATGGTTGCAACTATGTCCTGCAAACAAAAAGATGAACATATGAATAGACGTCGGAGGAGTGTATGACGTGGCCCCTCCGATGCTTAAATCATCAGGTGAAGATGAAGAAAAATGGTGTATATGCGTGTGTATGAGTATATGTCAATATGTGAATCCTCTTAATGCAAAGCAATTATGCTATTTATAGGAATGAAATATTGAAATCCATGATTACCTTGTTTTCAGTGCCCACTTATTAACTAAGACAAGATGGTTGCTCATACCCAACTCTCTACCACCTTTTCTGACACGTCAAACCCCTGTGATTCTGACAGTAATGATTACCAAATATAAGGTATTTCATACTTGTGCACTCGAGTGCGGTGCTATTTTCGAGACAGTCTGGATAGAAAACCATCACCTAGGAGCTTGTCTGAAAGCTCGGGGTTATGATGTTCTGGGCACTCACATGCCTGGCTACTTACAATCTCCTTCTGCAAACTTACCATGGGGGGGGGGGGGGGGGGGGGGTATCACCACCCCTCCCTTAAATAGTCGGGCTAGAGTCTTAATCGTTGTCCCGATTAGTAAGGCTTGGACTCCATCGAACAAATAATCAATTTTTGCTATAAAAGCATCGGGGCCTCATGCCTCCCAGACATGAGATAAGGTGCCGAGACCTCATGCCTCCCGGGCTTAGAAGATTTTTGTCGTTTCATGTTCTCGGGCAGTAGGGCTGATGTCATGATGACGTGTGCCCTAGAATTTGAACGGTCCAAAAACGTTTCGAATTCCGAGAAAATGAACAGTCTGAGACGCTTCGTATTTTGAGCCTATCCTTTCATATATCCGCACAATTTCCAAGATGCATCCTGATCATCCAATTATCTTTAGATCAACGGTCGAGATCATTCTCCTTCACTCTATATAAAACGATGAACCCTCCTCATTTGTCATTTTTACGATCTCGCATTCTCTCCACAATCTTCCCTCACCTCTCTGGCGTATTGTTCTCTTCCGCTCCGGCGACTTCAAGTTTTCAACAAGTCATCTTTCGATCAATCTCGTAAGTTTTTTCTTCCCCGTTTTTCTCCAAAAATGTCAAATTCTACTTCTTCCACCTCAAGAGCGAATTCTTGAGGCTCGTCTACGAGTCCACCGCGATGCACTCTAATTCCCCTCCTTCTCCTCCCCAAAAGCGTTTTTCCGCCCACCTTTCCTCAAAACCCAAAACCCCAAAAATCAAACCTTTCGCTTTCGGCCCGTCCCGAGCTCTGAAAAAGGCCAAAGGCAAAGCTCGGGCTTCCAGTCCTTCTCACTCCGAGATTCCTGGAGTTCCTTGGTTTGCTTCAATGAGCAGCACTCTACGCTCGGGAGCGGACGAGGAACTCCTGGATCTCGACTCTATTCCATCTTCTTTCACTATTTTCATTTCTGATCCCTCTGATAGGGATGATCACCCTCCTCATGGTTTCACTACCTTCTTTCGGGACCAGGTTAGGAATAGCTTTCGATTCCTCGTTCCTTCCTTCTACATCGAGGTTGCCAAGTTCTTTGATGTACCTATGAACCAATTTCACCCTAATTCTTTCCGGATTATGGCCTCGGCCTATATCCTTTTCAAAATGCACAATCTTTTCATTTTCCCCCTTATTCTTCATTATTTCTTTGTTTTCCGGATGGGAGATAATGCTTTCTCATTATCTACCCGGCTAAAAGCTCGCTTCCTTGATGATATCCCTTCTTCCCCAGAGGGATGGAAATGATGCTTCTTCTACATTCGCCTCACGACTCCCATTTCTTGTTTAACTGGTTTCCTTCCCACTCTTCCTCTACAACCCCCTCTTCCCGATCTTACAAGTTCGAGGTGCCTTATACCCGAAGCCAAGAATTGGTGGAGGTGCAAAAGTTTTCTTCATCCTCCCTCATTTCGGAGGAAAATTTGTTAGCTTACGGGTTGAGGACCCTATCGACCGGGTGATAGACAAAGTGGTTGGCTCGGGCACTCAACCTGGCAATTCTTACCTCTGACTCATTCCTTTATATATATATATATATATATATATATATATATATATATATATATATATATATATATATATATAATGTCATTGCTACCTTTATCATCTTTCTTTTGTGCAGACAATTGAGTGATGCAAGAAGCTTTTGCGAAGAAGTGAGCAGCCGAGAAAGCGGCTAAGGAGAAAAAACAGGTAGCCCAGAAAGCTGTTGCCGAGAAGAAGAAGTTGGTTCAGCCAACGCTTTCCAGGGCTCGATCCTCTGCTGCGGCCAAGGAGGAGGTGGCCAGGCTCGACAACTCCGCCCGGGCTGTAAATCAAAAGGAGAGGGAAATGGTTCGGGCTGACTCTCAGGAAGATTCAGCGGATCATGTTCCTCTCATCAGGAGGAAAAGAAAGGCGGTGTCAAGGACAGAGCTAGTCCTCCTTGAGGGTAATAAAGGTGGAGATCAATACACCCCCAAGCCACCCAATCTACTCCTCCTCTTCAAACCCAACCACTCACCGAGCCCCTCCACTCCGGCCTGCAAGGAGTCCGAGGCAATCTTTTCTTGGAGGGAGCTCCCTCTACTGGAGTAAGGCTCCCTAAACAGATGCTTCTTCCTGCTGAAAAGGCACATATGAAGGACTCTCTCCCAACCCCCAAACTCTTCGAAGGATCTTGTTGGGATCGGTTAGGGGAATCACTGTTGAACTACAATAGCTCGGTTCTTGAAATATTGAACACCGATGAATTAAATCGAGTTTGGTGTTCAAACCAAGCGGAAAATACTCTAAATAATCCTTCGTAGAAATCGATTAAATATTTTGTAAACCATTTAAAATATATGCAAGTTGAATGAGTAAAAATATTTCAGTTGAAGCATTTTATCAAACACTTGATATGCAATATTTTGGTATTTGAAGAACACATAAAATGCTTCAACAGTACTTCTTTAAAACTATGAAAATGAAAAGTAAATGGAATAAATAAATAGATACGAATTTGTTTATGGATGTTCGGAGATTTAAATACTCCTATGTCACCCCTTCTTCCCCTTGGGTAGGATTCATTAGAAGACTTTGATTTATACAACACCTTGTACAAACTCATTCAGTTAGGACTTACACTACTGCTAAAACTGAACTCCTAGTACTCAAAATTGTAGGCAGCACCGCACAATCAACATATTGTTTAATGTCTCAGATGAAAATACTACATACACAAGTTTATTGTCTTTGTGCAAGACTCACTCAACTAATCTTTGAAGTTCAACTCTCTTGTATATGTGTGAGTGATTGTGTGTGAGGAATTTTTCTTTACAGTGTACATCTCAAAAATATCCTCATACAAGGGCTTGTGCTCTTAAGTAGCTGATTTCTTCATGCTCACTGCCCAAGCTTTGAATCCACTTCAAAAGCTCTAGTTTGATCTTCAATATGTTGTATTTATAAGCCCCAACAATGATATATACGTTAGACCCAAGAATATGACCGTTTGAAAAGATTCTATACTGTTTCCGAGATTGCAACGGTCAAATTCAGCTTGCCGGACATTTTCTCGACTGGTCAACTCTGGTCAACTGATCAACTCTGGTCAACTCAACTAGTCATTTAGTTCAACTGGTCAACAGCTGGTTCAATTCAGTTCAGTTGGTCAACTGCTGGTTCAGTTCAGTTCAGCTGGTCAGCAGCTCGTTCAGTTCAGTTGGTTGGTCAGCTGGTCAGCAGCTGGTTCAGTTGGTTCAGTTTCAGTTGGTGTGCTGAAATCAGCCTAGCTGATTTCAGTTTGTGCAGAACCAGTAGCTTGATCGTCATTTATCAGCATCTTAAGCTTCGATTCAGACTTTGACTTCTGAGATTGATTTGTAGATCTTCGTCTTATATTTCCAACGCCTACTGAATCGCTTCGTTTTGATAACCGAGCTGAGAGATATGACCAAAATACCGCAGCTGCTCAAACTCAACTGAATGTTGTTTTTGTGTGATCAGTTCGGTAATTGAGCGATCAGTTAGACCATGATAACTTCTGATTTTGCCCAACTGACGTGAGATACGACTTGTTTCAAATTGAGTTTTCTGATCAGTCCAATTGGCGGAATGTCATTTGAATCATCCAGTTAAGCGATATCATCCAAACACCGAAACTTGCCAGAAATTCAGTTTGTGCAGAATTCAGTTTCAGCTTGCTTCTTGTGTTTGAAACTTCACACTTGAGTAATTATGTCAGAAACACAATAACAAGTTGTGTTAACATCAAAATCAAGATTGTGAACATGAAATGTTCCAACAGATCTAACCGGATCCTTTCTGTAAGTTCCACTCCTGATTTATTCTCTCTCTTTTTTTGTACTAACTCTTGTTGGACAGGGTGTTCAAATGCTGGTCTCGGACTTTGAAGAGGTTGCCGCGGTGGCCACAAAGGAAGGCGGTCGAGCCCGGACCACCCAAGAGCTTTAAGAACAACTTCAAAGGGAGCTTTCTCGGGCTCGATCAGCTCATGAAGAAGAGGTGACCGGCCTCAGCGCTGCTTTGGATTCGGCCAATCAGCAATTATCAGCGGCTCATACAGTTCTGGAAAAGGCCCGAGATGACGTTGAAGTCTGCCTTGCCCGAGAGAAACCTTACAGGGGCATATCTCTGCCTTAGAATCAAGGAGTCATTCTTTGGCCAATGAGATGGAGAGAAAAATGTCCCAGGCAATTGCTGCTTCAATCTCCTGAATTCAAGACGGCGGTTAAGGATCGAGCTTACTCTTTCTTCCAGACCGGTTTTGACAAATGCTCTGAGCAATTTGAAGAGGCCGGGCTTCTCCCGAAGGACAGAGAAGACTTCCACGACTTTGAGAGAGCCATACTGTCCCTTCCAAAGGATTCTGAGGGGAAAGAAGACACAAAAAGAGAGGAGCAGCCGGGCTCGAGTCAAATAATTCTAGAATAGGATTGTAAACCTTTTTCTTCTTTTTAGTTTCCTTGATTGTAATCTTTGCCTTCGGGCTTTTTCATTAATGAATTTTTTTATTTTACCTGTCTTGTTTCTCGTAGATAGATTGAGAATACTTGCAAAATACCCTATCTTAGAAATAATTGGATTCTTCTCATTCGTATATTGTTTCTGAATGTTAAATCTCAAAATTTTTCTAAGTGTTGGAAAATAACCAGTATTTTTAAGAAGTAATCGGTGTATGGAGCCCTGAGCCAGGGTACAGATCCCTTGATTTTGTAAATGATCGAGGTACGGAGTCCTGAGCCAGGGTAAGTACCAAATAAGGGAATTGCTCTAATTTCGTGTCCAAATTCAAAATTATAGGCCATGTAAGTTAGACTCGTTGAAAAAATATGTGGATTTCATATGTATACAAAAAAAAAAAATTGGATAATTGGATGCTCCACGGGAATAGTTCCCTCGTGGTAGGGTCAACTTCCCATCTGACTCGCTCTAGATTTATTTGGGTCCAATATGACTCTAAATATCTACGAGTGAGTCTCATGTGAGACCGTCTCACGAATCATAATCCGTGAGTCGGGTCAACCCTACCCATATTCACAATAAAAAGTAACACTCTTAGCATAAAAAATAGTACTTTTTCATGGGTGACCTAAATAAGAGATCCGTCTCACAAATATGATCCGTGAGACCGTCTCACACAAGTTTTTGTCAATATCTACATGTTTGAACAAAAACATATATGTTGATTTTTAAGAAAATTTTGCAGTTGACTTGAATAAGCATAATTTAATGTGTCCAGATCCGTCTTATGAAAAGTTTTAATTAGCTTGTATGAGACAATTTTACGAATAACATTGTGAGGTGGATTTTCGATCCGAGCCATAAGAAATTTTACTTTTTATGTTTTAAGTATTATTTTTCTATGCAAAAGTATCATTTTTTGTTAGTTGTTATATGAAAAAATATTGTGTAATTTTATATTGGTTTGAGTTAAAAGTGTTGTTTTTTTTATATCAAAAGTACTATTTATTATTACGTGTATGTATCAGGTTGACCTGTCTCTCACGGGTGATCAGTGAGACCGTTGTATAGGATACTACTCATTAATTAGAGACCTTTTTATATATAAAATCATGTTAAGAAAAAACTAAAAAAACGGTGTTTAACATACAATGTGGATGTGCAGATGGTTTATAGGATGACCCTGACAGGAGTTGTTTATATCTTCAAAATAGGGGATTAGATTGTATAATAATTAGTTTTCATGTGTAATCATTTTTGTTGTAAAAATCGATCCCTTTTTTGACGAGCCATTTGAAAGCAACTCAAAAGTTTACGAGTCCAAATATGCAACTCATTCAGGAGATAACATACACAAACAGGACAAGAAACGTATGAATGAATCTTACATTACTTGAGTTGGGCTCCAATATATAGCGTAGTTGTGGAAGTCCGCAGTTGGGTTTAGGGGCGGAGCCAGCTAAAATTTTAATCTCTAGAATTTTTAATATTTTAAATTGATATACCCGGACTAATATCATATTATTCTAAAATTATATTAAATTTATCTATAATTTTTTTCAAAAAAATTTGAACCACCCGGGCTAAAGCCCCGGTACAAACCCATGTCCCTCCGCCCCTGGTTGGGTCGAATCAGGGATGAAACTGCTGTTCTCTGCCGCCGCATCCTTGAGAAAATATGTTTGTATGGATGGTTTAGGGATATCCCGATACGTTTCCTATAAATTTAAAGTCTATTTCATCGTGTTTTTCACCAGGGTCCCTGGACTTACTGGATAATCAAGGTACAGAGCCCTGATGACAGTAGATGGACTTTATAACTGATTTATTTATATTCATTAAATATGTTACGTAATCTCAACAATACCAAATTAAATCATTCATTAAATATTAAATAACAGTAGATTTAAATTTTCTCAATAAATTTTTTTTTCTTAACACGAATAAACCTAATCAGGAATCCGCTCAACTGTTGTCAAAATAAATGATTATTTTTGTGTTCTCCTTTCACGGGCTTTCCGAATGTACTCTTGATTCCAAACCTCACTCAGATATTGATTATGCCTTTAATGGGGTTGGCAAAACTATGATATGAAAATATCAATTTTAATTAATATATAAGAACACTAGTAGCTAGCTATTAGTGTGAGGTATCTTATACATACATTAATTAAATAATGACAAATAACGCTAATAATTGGCGGCAAGGATATATGTCGTGGACTGAATAATTTTCTCTTAATTAGAAAATAAAGTAGAAACAATGTTTTCCATTCATATTCAATATAACATTACTCCCGAGCCCTGACCCATATAAATCTCGTGTAGACTCTTGGTGGGATGGGATGGATACAAGATATTTCCAATATAAATTACATGACATCATGTATTAATGAACTCGTATATTATTAAAAATCTTCGAAATCCCAATGTTATTGGTATCTTCTCCTACTTTGAAATCAATGTTTTTTGTATTATATTCTAAAAATCGTTAAATCAACATTAAAGCAGAGCCGGATTCTAAAATAGTTAGTAAACACAAGCATTCCTACTACACTGATACTACAATGACATTAGATACCCGAAACCTTCATTTGAAACCAACAAACACTATTAAAACCAACATTAAACCAGCAAGAAGAAACTTTGTCCCGAAAACAGTAAATAAGAAAATGTCCATCAAAACAGTAAAGAAGAACACATTCCTGAGATGACTCTGTTCACAAAACTAAGCAAAAGTACCACCAAAATTTAAATAGCTTGTTCAACTCCATTTTTTCTCCTCCTTCTCCTCCCTCCTTAGATTCTTCTCCTTCTCCAGAATCTTTGCATTCTGTTTTTTTTTCCCATTTTACTATTCTTTTCCCTTTTTCGTCTCCTTCACCATACATTTCATTGTTCACGTTTCCAGCTGCTGCATGGTGATCATTTCTTTGGTATTCCTTGTCATCAAACTTTGTCTTCCAGAGACGAACAAATTTCACCAAGTATTTCTCTGGATTTTTTTTAAGATAGAAGGCACTCTGGCCCCTATCTCTGGGCCATTGTTCATCTTGTTTCCAAGATAAACAATGGACTTTGAAGCTTTTTGTATGGCACTGTTGGTTTAGGAAGAGACGGGGGGCTGGGGCTGAGGCTGAGGGTTGGATGCTGATAAAAGAAATCATGACTGAATGTGATAACCGATAGAAGAGGGGGTGAGAGTTTCTTTGTGAATCTGAGGGGCGAGAGTTATAGACGAAGGCACTCTAAAGCTGCAGGGAAAATATTCGGCGTAGAGTGGTCCCATTTTCAATTTTATTTTTAATTTTTTTATTTTATTTATTATAAATATATATATATTAAAAATTATAAATAATATTTATTTTTTATTTTAATAATTAGATATTAAATCATAAAAATTTAAAAATTAATAATTGTTTATTTTTAAAATATTTAATTATTTATGTCAATTATTAATAATTAAAGACTAATTTGATTTAACTTAAATATTATTATTTAAATTTATAAATAATAAAACATTTCGAGAATAAGTTGGAGATGGATGTTGTAAATTTACCGTACCCTGAGCCACGGTACGGTAACAATACCGAATTTTTCGGTACGATAATGGTATACAATTTGAAAATTTCGGTATATACCGGAATACTAAAATACCGAAAAAATATACAAAAATTATAAAATATATAATATTTTAAACAATAAATTTATAAAAAAATTAAATATAAGATTTTTTCGGTATAAAACGGTATATACCGATATCGTACCGAAATCTCGGTATACCGTACAATTTCGATATAAGCGGTATGCTAGTTAAATGTACCGAAATTTTCGGTATGATATCGGTATAAATTTTTTTATACCGTAATTTTCGATACCGTACACGGTATAAGATTTTCGGTACGGTACGGTATATCACCCCTACTTCTAGATTCACGTGCATCATTCATGTAATTCTATGATCTTATACCATTCATAATATAATTTTAAATATTATTTTAGTAAAATAAAATAATATTTACTAAAATAATATTGAAAACGAATGGCTGAAGAAAATGAATTATAATATGTCCGAATTATCTTTTTATCAGTGTGGACTGAAGTTTAATGTCAAGTATATCGATATATACACTATGTTTCTGCAAAAATCATTCCCATTTTTGGACCTACATTGTATTTTTTTTAAACATGAAAGAGGAGTGAGAAACAAAGAAGATAAACATATTTGAGCAAATGTAACCTGCGTAGGAACGACTAACTAGGCATGCATTTAGTCATTTTTTAAAGATTGATCGGTTCAACATTAGAATCTGATTACGGATGGAACAGTCGACCCTACCCCTGCGGGCACTGCCCGCAGGGGTGATCCAACGGCTCGGAAAAATCCGAGCCAATTTTTTTTTTTTTTTTTGCATGAAGGTAAGCCCGGATCACTCATGTGGAGTGATCCGGGCCGTTCATTGTGCCTGCACGGGCAGGCTCGAATTTTCCATTCGGGATAGCCAACATTTATATTATTACTATGCACACGCGACATGTGCACCCCATAGGTTAATTGATGTTTTATAGGGGTGTCATGATCTATTGATGTTTCACAAGGGATCCAAATGCTATTAGCATGATATCTTTTAATCTGGTGGTAGGAAATATATGTGGTATATCGAAATTCTTTGGTCTTCATGGTGTTTAAGGGTTTAAAGATGCTATTTAGCATTCATGGATAAAACTAAATTAATATTTTTAAATCTAATTTTTAAACAACTTAGTACGTATGTGGCTCATTATATTTTAGTTTAAATGAACAATCGAATTATGGAGCGAGAAAACTTTTATTTATTTTTATTCATAATCATATTGTCTTTTAAAAGATTTCAAGTTAAAATTCATCAAAACTTTTTTTCGATCAATCATTTCAAAAGAAAAATTACATTCATTGGCTTGTCAGCAATTGAGTAAGAGATCGATGAACAACTTGATTATACAAATTTGATTAATATTTTTAGCTCTAAAATTGTAAGAAAAATTGTATTTTAATGATCATTTGGACATGTTTGATCTTATTATTATATTATAATAGAAATATTTTGATTGTTTGGTTTTTTTTTATCATTTTTAATATACTGGTTAGTTTGAAAAAGTTGTTACGGAACAAAAAGATTATGAACATATATTATGATACAAGGATATTTTTTTAGATTTAGTCTCGGGCTCAAAAATTGTAAACCTAAACACTAGCAATCTTGAGGCACATACGGGCTCGTGTAGAATTCTAAATAAATGTAATACACTGTAACACACGGATAAAATGACAGCCCGTCTCCGGGATTAATAAAATAAATAGCCACAAAATATTTATAAATTTGATTTGTATATATTTTTTTTATTATTATAACTTTAAGCATAAATTCACGCAAACTCATCATATAACCAAGAATAATAAAAAACATAAGCAAGAGCAAACTTACACATTGTATGACCTATAACCCAAATCGAGAAAGAGAATTAATGGTCATTATCATCATCAGGCGACAAAATGAGAACAAATAATATAACTATGATATTCAAAAAATCTTATTACATTGTTTTTTAGAAATGATTGTTTTAACTATTTTGCATATGATTGTAACATAATGAATCATCTCTTTATTTTATTTTTTTCGGAATATACTAATATTCATCATTTCATTCACTAAGAACTTGTTTTCAGATCTCTCAACATAATTATTATTTATATTAATTAAATTATTATCTTTCTCAAAGATAGCATATTATGACATTGTATTGAAGCAAAATATATAATATATTATAAAAAATTAAGTATCTGCATATATACTATTATTTAGAAAGTTAACCATCAAATGATCATATAAAAACTGTTATAATATTTTTTAGTTTATCTCAAACTAGAATCAAATGTATGTATATTCATTTTCCCAAATATTTTCATAAACTCATTTACATATAATGAATTAAGTATATAGATATGGGAAGAGTTTTCAAGGAGACCACATACAGCCAACTCGACTTTCAAGGGGTATATGTGCTTTTGCAATTCCGTCTATTCGAGGGGTTCCTGCGACACAGCATAAGTTGAGACATCATGGAAAACGTGGATTTCCATCCCAAATGGACAGCTGGCGTTACAGAAAAGTCATGTATGAGAATCAATGAAAAGTCAAGATCAACTTTGGGATGACCGAGTTGAAGTAAATAAGAAATGGAAACCATTCTTGGTTAAAACAAACATGATTTGGAAAAGAAATTATTGAAGCATAGTGACCAACCTCTTGGAACAGCAACAAAAAATCAGTTCTTTCTTCCACCCACTAGCATAGTGTCACAGCCAGATATCAATCAAAACAAACACTAACGACAATAAATAGCTATTGTGACACTTTTTGTAGACACTTTTAAATTAAATGTTGTTACAAATACTTAATATGACACTTTTAAAAAATTAATAATATTTAAAATAAAACAACATATTAGATTATTTCATGACATGTTTTACTTGATGTCATCTTTATATGAGGGGAAACAATTACTTTTCCCACATCGTAAAAAAATCGTTAAAAGCTCAAAAAATTCACTATAAATAAGTGTTGAAGAATATTTGAGTTAGATAAATATTGAGGAAGAAAAAAATAATTGTCTCCCTCCTATAACAAATGACATCAATTAAAAATGTCATGATAACTAATCTAATATGTTTTTTATTCTCACATGTATTTTATCTAATTTTCCTCTCCTCCTATATTTATCCAACCCAAATATTCCACATTTGTTATTGTCACTATAAATAACATACCACGACACTTTTAGTTGTCAGTATAAATGATTTTACTGGACATATTAAATTGTCATTGTTACTAGAATAAACAAAGGCATCTATAAATGTATTTAAATATGAGTTTCCTGACATTTAACATTGTCATTCTCTATGACTTATTATTACACCGTATAGTGTTGTCCATTAACATTTATAATGACATTACAAATGTCAGTAAGTGTAAGACAACATTGGAATAGATGACATTATGTTGGACGGATGGTCCCTAAACGCTGAATGCCGCTAAATATTGAATATGATGACATTAAAGCATTGTTTCTTTGTACGTGACTCAAGCATATGTTCAAGAGATGGTGGTTCCACAGGCGAGAAACTTGCAAAAAGAGAAAAATCACACAATAAAGGTTGATTATATAGAATGTGATTCCAGTCAAACGGAGTGTGAGTTAGACAAATTTTTTTTTTTTGACATAATAGATCTTTTCGCTTCAAAAATATCATGTTAACATGGTCATACTCACCTGGAGTTGATCAACATTCAATATTTATTAGATCCAATTCGTGTAAATGGTAATTGGTGACTTTCGTTGGCAAAGCTAATGATTTACAACAAAATTTGACATGATTTAAATGCGGTCATGTTTCCTACGTCGTTTGAAGGGTTGCACCTGTGATAGTTTCGTTGTTGGATGAATATATATATATATATATATATATATATATATATATATATATATATATATATATATATATATATATATATATATATATATATATATATATATATATAATGTGTTGAAGGAAATGCTAATGATTTACAACAAAATTTGACACATTATATATATAATGTGTTGACACATTATATATATATATATATATATATATATATATATATATATATATATATATATATATATAATGTGTTGAAGGAAATGCTAATGATTTACAACAAAATTTGACACATTATATATATAATGTGTTGACTATTAAAACAAGCAAAAATCTTTTTTAGATTTGTTAAAGATTAAAACGGAAAATCGTGAAATTTCCAATTTTTTGAATTTCTAAATCTCTTTTCGAATCCAATTCTAATTTAATTATTTTGTTTCCAGAATATTTCCCAAAAGAAGATTTAAAATACTCCCATAGCTGAGTAAATAATATTCTTTTATACATATAAGCTAAATTGAGGTAGCATATCCACCCAAATTATATTGTATTTTTTAAATACAATGTAATATATTTTTTTTTATGTATCTAACTCCATTCTATTTATCATGTGTTAATCGTATATGCTATGGTGTGTTTGGAGATTTATGGAGCCAACATGCAATGGCTTACCTGGAAAGGTTAAGATAGCTAACATTTGGTAAAGAAAACCAAACAGTACTTTGCCATCTTTAAAGCTTCTAAGTAATCATTTTGTCATATTTCGTCTCTCATTTGGTGAAGCAAATAAAAAAAGTAGGCGTCCAGCCTCGTTACAAATAAGGAAATCGTGGACTGTGTGATCCGGATCGCCTACTGTGCACAGCATGCTGCTGTGCACAGGTTGATTTTTTTTATTTTTTTTTTAATTTTTCTTTTTTTTTTCTCTTTATTTCCTCTCTTATTCTCTTTTGTTTTCCTTCTATTTTCATCCATTTTTTTTCCATCTTCCACAAACATTGGATAATTTTATATAAAATAATATAAACATTTTAATTTTTTTATGTTAAATTAATGATTTTGCAATTAAAAATTACTATATTAAATTTTTACATGTGAAAAATCGTATCATTTTTTTCGAATTTGATGAGTATTATTAATTTTTTTCCAATGTACAAAATTTTTAACAATATAAAACTATTAACATGTTAATGCTTAAATTAAAATTTAGAACATTTCCACTATGCAATATCAAAAACTAAAATTCAACACCACATTTCCATCAAAAATAAATAATTCATACATTTTGAAACTTCATTTCAACTAACAATGTTTATACCACACCAGGGGATGTTGTGAACAATTTTTTTTAAAAAAAGTTTATATATATATTTTTATAATTTTTTTTATCATTTTTTTGGATTTTTTGTTTTATTTTTTTTTTACTCTCATTCAAATTTTTTATTTTAAAATATTTTTTGCTCCTTTTAAAATATATTATAATTCTTTTTTTTTCGATTTTTGATTTTTTTTTACATTTCAATTTTAGTTCTTTTCGGATGCTTGTTTCGTCCATTTTCATCGATACTCGAACAAGATTAAAAATTTGTGATTTGTTTTCGTCATCAATCAATTCTACCAAAAAAACATCAAATTTTCATTAGTATAGTAAACACTTGGTTTTACAAATAAGAAAGAGAGAAAAAAATTATAATATATTTTAAAAGGAGCAAAAAATATTTTAAAATAAAAAATTTGAATGAGAGTAAAAAAAAATAAAACAAAAAATCCAAAAAAATGATAAAAAAAATTATAAAAATATATATATAAACTTTTTTTAAAAAAAATTGTTCACAACATCCCCTGGTGTGGTATAAACATTGTTAGTTGAAATGAAGTTTCAAAATGTATGAATTATTTATTTTTGATGGAAATGTGGTGTTGAATTTTAGTTTTTGATATTGCATAGTGGAAATGTTCTAAATTTTAATTTAAGCATTAACATGTTAATAGTTTTATATTGTTAAAAATTTTGTACATTGGAAAAAAATTAATAATACTCATCAAATTCGAAAAAAATGATACGATTTTTCACATGTAAAAATTTAATATAGTAATTTTTAATTGCAAAATCATTAATTTAACATAAAAAAATTAAAATGTTTATATTATTTTATATAAAATTATCCAATGTTTGTGGAAGATGGAAAAAAAATGGATGAAAATAGAAGGAAAACAAAAGAGAATAAGAGAGGAAATAAAGAGAAAAAAAAGAAAAATTAAAAAAATTAAAAAAATCAACCTGTGCACAGCAGCATGCTGTGCACAGTAGGCGATCCGGATCACAAATTGCACTAGCGACGGTTTTGAAAACCGTCGCTTATACAACCGTTCCCATCAAGATCGGAGACGTTTTACAACCGTCGCTATTTTCTCTAACCGTCGCTACTTGAGCTTTAAACAATACCGTCGCAAATTGTCACACTGTTTTCCTCCTGCGATGAATTTGCTTTCTTTCTGCGTTTTTTTAGTCTTGTTTAAGATTATGAATTTTATTAGTTTGTATAATACCGGTCGTTTTTCAGCTGATTTTTTTTACACATATACAATTAGGGGTGTGCATTCGATCGGTTCGGCCGAACCGAACCGAACCGAATTTTATTTTGATAACCGAACTGACCGAATTAGTTTTAATAACCGATCACAAATTAACCGAATTAAAATCGGTTAATTCGGACCGATCGAATTAGCCGATTTTTTTTAAAAATCAAGTTAGATATAAAACATTAAAAATATTATAAATTATATAATAAATCTATTTTTTTTAAAAAAAGTAATTTATTATTTGGTTAATCGATTTTTTTTTACGAAAACCGAAACCGAACCAAATTAACCGATTTTTTAAACTTCCAAAACCGAATTTCCGAATTGGCTCGGTTCGGTTGGTTATTTCGGTTTAACCGAGATCTTGCTCACCCCTATATACAATGCTTCGGCGTCTTCTATGTTAAAATATTATATAATTCAATTTATGTTAACATTAAAATTATAAATCATTAAAAAAACATTAAAATTATAAAAAAAATTAAATTAAATTAGCGACGGTTAATTAAAACCTGTCGCTAATATAGCGACAAAGTTTATTAGAACCGTGACTAATTAGCGACGATTTTGCGCGACGATTTTTGTATAACTGTCGCAAAATGGTTTCTAGATTAGCGACGGTGTTTTTCGTCGCTAAAAAAACCGTCGCTAATCACAAATTTATTTTGTAGTGGACAAATTTAAAGAAAAAAACAATTATCCTCGATAAGTTCTGCTTATTGCTATTACTACCCACTTTGACTCTCATCACCACAATTACTACAAATAACGCAAGTCTAACAGTTTCTGAACATATCGATCAATATCATATCAACCATATTAATTTAATTAAAATAAGAAAAGTGTGTTTAAATTTATAATTTAACACCAAATGAAAGCCTACAAAATTGTATTATACATAATTAAAAAAGCTAATAAAAACCTGAAATTTAATTAACGATGTATAATACAATAAAACAATAAAAGAAAATCTTTGTAAATTAAAGAAACATTATCCAACTAATCCCAGGTAAACAAAAGAAATAAAATAAAAACAATGATAATAACAAACATAAAATTGACAAATATCAAAATAACATATAAAATAAATGTTTATTCCCGATTATATAATAATAAATTGAGAAGAATAAAACCACCAAATGTATACAACAGCATGGAATACAAACTACATTCTGTAATTCGTATTATTCGCACCATTTCTTAATATAAACTAATTACAATTATAAGAACTTTTTTTATACACCACTCGATTGATCTCACTTAATTTCAGTTTCTAAATTCATATCAACACATCATATTTCAAACACATTTAATAAATAGTATTCATTAATAGTTAATGATGAATTGATACAAAATACAATGACGATAACTTTTCGAAATTCAGACTATGAATTTTATTTATTATGATTAAAAAAAATTAATCACTTAAATTAAATATGATATTTTAATTTATTTGTTTTAAATTATTATCATTCATATATTTATTAAATACTAATATTCGACTGTTACCCAAATCTTCTTTTACATTCATAACGCAATTCTATGTATCAAACTTTAATGAAAATGGCTGGCTCGCATTATTCTCCATAGGAAATGTGACTGCAACTCACCATGTTGGCTTCATTTAAGCATATTTGTCGTCTGATCGAATGAAAGTCATACGTACAATAGTTGAATATTTGGAAGATCAGCGATTTGTGCAAAATTATTTTATCGATGTTTTCAGGTGATAAAACAACCCGTTGTATACCATTTTTGTAACATTAAAAAATTATCAATGACCGTGCAGGTATCATGTTTTTGTTGTATTCGACTTCTTTTTGTACGTTTACACCAATTATACATTCATAAATTTCAATTTTTTTATATATAAAATTTACGCCTAAAACAAATGTTAGTTTGCTTACTTAAATTTATAACATTAATTAAACTCATTATTTCATTTCAAATTTGACTGAATTGTCAAATTAAATCATGAGTGAATCAATGAATTTTTCAAAAAGACGATTAAAAATGTATATAATCCATGAACTTCAATTCATCTATTGACACAAGATCGGATTTTTTTCCCTTACAAACAATAAAAAGAAATCTCAAATTCATTTCAAATAAATAATAACAATTGAGAAATAATTTCTAAACTAAATAATCATGATAAAAATGTCCCTTTTATATTAAATATAAAATACTATACAATATCCAAATTAAAAAAATCTATAATAATTATTTTTTTTATTGTTTCCGATCTACAACAATTACATAAAACAAATATAGTAAACTACTCATTATTTTTATTTAAAAATATATCATCACCATTAAATATTGCTAATGCACTTACCAAAACTATTAAGTTAAGTACAAATAACAACAAGGTGAAATTAAACATAATAATTTAATAGCCAATTTTAAAAAAAAATTATGATATATGTGTGTTTAACAACAATTTAACATATATTATTCAATTTTAAAAAATATCTCTTTTACAAAAATATAAATTAAAAAATTTATTTATCTATTCTTTTAATTAATAGAAACTATAATTAATAAGAATTACAAACGAAGAATTTATCAATGTCAACAAAAATCAAATATTAAATAATAAATATTTCCGAAAGAAACAAAAAAAATAAATGAATAAACGTGTTATTTTTCTACTCCAATTTAAACCAATAAGATAAAACACAGTAATAATTTGGCAATTTAAGAAGCTCACAGTTTTAATATAACAAAATATTATATATAATAGATATATAATATGAAACGTTTTAATTATCCGATAACGAAATAAATGAAAAGACGAACATATGTTTTGACCAAAGACAATAAATGTTGCTGAAATTAATTAGATCATGAACCATTAATTACAAAATTTAAATTAATAATAATAAAAATACTTTTAAAAAACATAAAATAGATATTGCACATGATACATTTAGAAAATCTCAAAAAATATATGTTGTCAATTGTCATGTGTTCGTCATCACATCTTTCAACCCAACAAATTCTCTTTGCACTATAAAAAAAGTTTAACAAAATATGTTTTATCATTTCAATGTTAAATTAAAAAAAATACTATTTGTAATGAACTTCTTTACGTATAACTCTTAAGTTTCCAAAAAATTCTTAAAATCAAACATCTAAAGTCATATAAGTTCATCCTGATTGTGATTTTATAACCCAAACCAATAATCTGTGTCCTAATAGACTACAAATTTAGTAAAGTTAATGTTAGATATTGATACTTATAGGTCAAACTATATTATATATGTGAAACACAAATAAAACAAAATTTAATCAAAATATACTATATGCAGTTAGACATTCTACCATAATTTATTTTTTTGATATTTTGCAATAATACCACTTGTACAACCTGGATATCTTTTGTTTTGCCGGAATTGAAATGTATCAAAAGATTTAAATGTTGACATGGTTCCAAAATAAAGTAATAATTTATATGAATATTTGAATACAAATATTTATTTTACAATATACGAAAAACACAGAATATCTCATAATTATTGTTACGTTTACAATAAACTTTTTTTGCAATATTTATATTACTCCCACTTTTTGAGAATTCCTTAACTATAGGGTGGGAGGGCTCAAACATAAGCCGCTTACGAGGGAAAGTGTGTGAAACCACGTCGGCCATAGGTCGTTCTCATATCTTACCAACTTAATAATAATAAGTTTGATATAGCTACATTTGCAATAAGAATTTCGGAGACAATATATAATTTTTTTTTGAATTCGATTAGGAACAAAAATCGAAAAGAATCAACATAAAGAAGGACATAAACTTTTTTTTGGGAAAAAAATCATTATAAAACAGTGAAGGCGTGAATGAAAAAATAATAGATGTCAGTTTTGAATCTTACCCGATGTTTAACTGTAGGAGAACATTTCCTAAACTATGGGGTTGATTGAGTCTGGAATGAGAACTGATGAATTTGAAGAAATTTGAAATATTACTTTTTTCAGAAAAGGGTAAAAAAGGGAGAAAAATTGGTGTCCTCAAGTAGCAGTTACTTTTTATAGGTGTCTCAACTACAATAGAATAGTGTGTGTGTGTGACTATATATATATATATATATATATATATATATATATCGAATTGATTTATATTTATGATTAAAAAAATTCATCAGTGAGATCGGATAAAAAAAAAATTATTTTGATCCTTGAGAAATTCAAGTTTTGTATTAAATTACTATGGGATAAAACAAAATCAAGTTATTGGAGAATTGCCTGTGTGTATCTATTTTTAAAAAAAGTATTGTATGTATCTATTCTGAATTTATTAATGATATTCATGCACAAAAAAGAAATATTATTACTTTCAATTCATTTCATATAAACATTAAAATCTGTATTTTCTATAAAAGTTTTGTAGTAGTTAAATATATATCTCTCAATAATAATTGGTATTTTATACTTTAAAGGGTGCCCTCTCCCTTGAAATATTCGCTGGATTTTTTAAGACAAGAGAATGAAAAATATATGTTTTTTTCAAGACGAGAAGGAAAAAATTTGGAATTTGGGTCAAAAGCTGTCCAATTAAGTCAAGGTTTACAGATATACCAATAAACAAAGGGCAGTAGTCTTTATACACTACTATAGTACGTAGCACCCTGAACTAATTACGACATATTAGTTACGTTAGACTAAAATGTGAGCAATTCTCTTTATTCAAGTTTTATGATTTTGTTATCAACAAACAACACAAATGAAAGATAAATGAATTAGTCTCTTATCATATGATCTCACATATATTTATTCGTGAATCGTGAGGCATGTCGAATATGTTCATATTTAATAAAAAGTAATATTTTTTTCATGAGTGATACAAATAGAAGATCAATCTCACAAAATTGACCTATGCGACTGTCTCACGAGAATTTTTGTGAAGATAAATATGAAAAATGAAGTAAATTGTTTTGCTGAAATTCTATTATTTTGATATTATTATGGCAAACGACTCACAGAATTTCTAAGCTACTACGTGCCAAATGTTAAACTCCCACAATCACAATGATTGGTGAGAAATGGAGTAGTTACTTGGTCTACCTAAGAAGGAAGATTTATTAATTTTTTAAATCAATTTTATTATGTTGCTTTATTTAAGTAACGAAATAATTATATTTTTAAAAAATTATAACAAAAATAACATTTATAATAAATTATACTAGCGGGCTCCTTAACCAATCAAAAGTAAGAAAATTCAGAGACAAAATCATGATCTACTACACTTTAACATAAATTATTAAAAATTAAATACATTCAACACCATAAATAAATAAATAAAATATTATTGATAAAATATTTTATTCTTATAATTATTTATAAAAAAGAGATGGTTGACTCATCTTATTATTATAAAATAGTAGAATATATTTTTTGTGTATACGTATTTATGCGGCAATTTCCTAACCTGCTCTGCTAAAAGAACTGAAACTATGGGAGGAGGCAACGCCTAGAAATCGAAGATGGCTCGGGAGAGGAACGCGGAGAAGATGAAAGGCAATAAGGGTATTACCCATTTCTATAATTTTATTTTAAATTATGAGATCGAGATAGGGTTTCTCCAAGATTTGACGTTTCTTGATTTTCTGTCTACTCTTTCCTTTTGCCATGATAAGAACTACCTGAGTTGATGGCTATCTGTAGCACACTATTGTTTGGTTATGATAGTAAGATGCATTTGGGTGTGTTCAATAATTTTAATGATACGGGAAATTCCTCCTTTTGCTCTTATTCAATCTAATAATCCAGCAGTAGGATGAACATATTCAATAATTTGATTTTCTTATGGTAAAAAATGAATATATAAATCCATTATCAGCCGCCTCCTGAATCAGTTATCAAATATATATTGTTCATTAGAACTGTACCAGCTATATATTAAATTAATTGGCATGGGATACTTCATATACGAATGGAGAGCTCGATGCCTCGACCACAAGGCCAACATGCTGGAAAACAGGGTTGCGCTATGCTACTACCTCCATTTGGTTTAAAGATTTTGATGAATTTCATGCAACAATAAAATAGATATGTAAATGATGTAATATGCTAAAGATTTGAGGGTTATCGATAAAAATAAAATTAAACGTCATGCATTATAATAATTTGTCAAACATTCATAAGCACAAATTGCAGTTCAACTCTAGGTGCATAAAACGTTGGGTTACATGATTTCCAGCTCCACGGTAGATAATGTTAACTCTCAATGTTTACATAAATTAATTTATCCAGCTCCATCAACTAATTTTCAGAAATGGAAATCTCTACTACAGTTCAACAGATGAAATGGACGATAGATTGCACAATTCCTTCAAGCATATGCCCAGCTGGGTTTTGAAACTGTTTCAGGTGATATAATTAGCAAGAAGCTCCCTCGAATATCAAATATACGTAAAGCAAACACGTATATGTACCATTTAGATGTCAAGATGCCTGGGAACGTTTCGGTGGAACGTATGGTACACGCTGGTCTTCACAAATATTCTGCCATATTTATCAGAATCGATTCAACTCAAGAACAACGGAAAAAGAAGCTTATAAGTACAGAAAGTAAAACATGTCTACCAGGCTAAGAAGGGTATTTTGTTGCAATTATATGAACAGAAGCCAGCGGTTAACAAATTAATCAACGTGAAATGGGGAAACGGATAATAAATTTGAATGCTTGTGTAACTTGGCTGATTTATTGGAAAATAAACTAGATCTAGCATACCTGCAGGTCGTGGGGGAGTTCTTCTGAAACTGCAAGTGTATAGCAACCAGGAATAAATTTCCCTGAAATTGTTTTGAAAGCATCATAGTTGATATGATCAAGATCCAAGCTTCCATCATAACAAAAAGAATATAAAAATGACAAAAATACTTGTAGGACCGAACAACATGAAAAAGAATGGAGCGATGCATCAATAAAGTTTTCATCATTAAAGTAACAAAAACTTAGCAGGCAATAACAAAATGATCTTCCATGAATGACTTGGAGCAGTTAATAAATTTTCAAGAATGAATTTCAAGTACCAAAAACAAACTCCTTCCAAAGTTTTCAAAAGAGATCCATAATCAAATCACTTAGTCGTTAATGTGATCTTTCTTCCGGTCTTCGCGAAAGCCATCGCTCAAGCTGTCATCTCCCTCAATGTCCTTCACTAGTTACAATGACGGATGACCCATGTCTCCAACACGGAGACAGGCAGTTTGCTTAAAAATGGGCTTGAAAAGTAACATCAATCACTCTACTTAAGTAACAATGCACCTACCTAGTCAGTTGAAATAATGGGAAATATTGCTCAGAGCCATCTAGGAGAAGTCACTGTTCATCAGCCGTGAAATTGACTAGTTTGGATGAACAACAAAGATAGTCGTAGGCAAGAATCATATATAAGTAACCTACATTATGCTTTGGAGGATAATTACCTGTTACAGAATTTCTTAACCATTTTACACACGCAGAAATTCGAATAAACGATAACGAAAGCAATAGTATAAAGTTAAATACCAGTGCGAAGCCAGCGGGCAGCCCAGCTCCTAGTTGTGTCCACGATTGAAATTACCCTACCCATAATTAAAATCATAACATGCGATAGATTTCACAAAAGAAATCTTTACTCATTTTGAGCATTTTTATTTTTGATTTTTTAAGTAAATTAAAAGAGAAACAAACCCATTGAAATTGGGGGTAGTGCAGTCAGCTACTCGTTCAGGATCCTCCTCCATCTTAAAGAAAGGACAGTTCTCACACCCCGATTCAAAAAACTGTGAAGAAATTAGGCCTTTTTCTTTTCTTTAGGGTTGATAAAGAACAAGAAATCGAAAGGGAACAAACAGAAGGTAAAACCAACCTGGTCATGCGTCTTTATGAGACGGCATCGGAGGCAGGCTCGGAGCTCATGTCCGAAGCTTGTGGGTAGCTGTGCTGCCACGACGCCTCCTACTTTATCTTGATTCGCCATTATTTTGATACAGCTAAAACTTTAAATAGTACAGAAGTACAGTTTGAGGTTTCCCCATTTATAGAAATCTCTTACAAAACTTCGATATCTGTGTGGGGAAAAAATCCTTGTCCATGAAATAATATTACCTGAAGGTTACCAAGTTAAATTAAAAAGCCCTCTACTTTTCACTCAACAAATAGATTAATGTCAATGTGTTAAAAAAAAAAAAGAAGAAATACACGTAAGTTGTGTTCCATCTTAAAATTCATATTAATTCAACAATTACACATTCAAATAGGTGTAATGTCAACATGCAAAGATGTTGTCAGCTTGAAGACGACCGAAACCCTTTCAAGAACTCTAGCATTCACTTTAAGACAAAAATAATGTTTTAGATATGTTGATAATGGGGAAGGATTTGAATGTTCTAGGTTCGTAATAAAGATCTCTGAACTTGAATATTATAAATTTATTTGAAATGACATAGAATGTTGTGAAAAAAGTTTGACATATTTACCATTATATAGTAAAAGATCTAGATAGTGTAAAAGACTTCTTCTATATGGGGTAGGGGTTCATTTGTAAATCATTCAACTTGAACAAAATAATTGAACAATTTATTCTCCACTAAATCAAATGTTGTGATATTTTAAATCAAAAAAAGCAACGCTCTTCGGTATTTATTGGTATAAAATTTGAAAAGCACAATCCTCTTCCCCCATTTTCTCACCCAATAGAAATTATATGCTCCACAGTTTCTTTCAGTCAAATGTCATGTCTACTTTTCAAATAATGACAATGCTTCATATAAATAGCAATCCAATCTTCCTCTCTCAATCTTTGAAAACTTGAGGTATAGGAGTTTTTCCAAACTCAAGCAGAGATGATTTTGGGATTGAAAAAGAAAAAAATACTTCTCCTCACCAAAAACCATAACAAATATCAGGATTCCATAAATATTCTTCTCAGATTTACGGACATGCAAATCACATGCGATCCCAGACATTGACAAAACATATATACAAGTAGATAAAACAACATAGTGATTGAAAGGGAAATTTCTCAAGAAAAAGAAGAGGTATAGGCTCTTTCCCAAAATTCTTTATGGAGCCAACATACCAGGAGTGTTTAAAGCAGGTGAACGATCTCGTTTGTCAGCTTCTTGACTTTCCCTGGTGTTTCTCGTGGATGTGGGTAAAGGCTTTCTTGCCACATCTTTACCAGCTTGGGAACCAGAGAGAGTTTCAGTTCCTCCCAGTTTCTGCTTGGCCTCAATCATTAACTGCCATTTTGAAAGCACGTCGCCAACTCCAGTAGCAGCACGAACAGCAACATTTGCAGCTGTAGTACGCATCTTATCATCTTCATCCTTGTTAGCCTGCGGATAATAGAAATAGAAAACTTAGAAATATATCAGGAATTTCAAACATTAGGAGAAAAAATAATTCTCAGTACCTTCGCTGATCTTGTACGGCTTTCATCCTTTTCCTTATCACCATCGACACTAGAATCACTCTCAGTCTGCATTCCACATAATAAGAAAGACATTCACTCAGTTTCTACTAAATAAAAGCGCAAAATCCACATAGAATTGCTAAAAAGTGTTCTAGAAGCTTACTTCATTCAGTTTCTGAGATTTTTTTGTTTCTGCCTGTTTTTTCTCCCATTCTTCACGAGCTTTATGGTTGATAGTCGTGATTTTTTGCAGAACGTCTGAGGTGACGACAGTTCTGTGCCTTAACTTCTCCATGTCAACTGAAATTTTTTAATTTGATAAAGGAAAGCCTTCACACAAAAAATGCTAAAAGAAGAAAAAAATTAGCAAAGCAAATAAAAGAGAAGTACGAAAATAAACATGTTTTGACAGTCTGATGAGATTAGCTATAATGCCGCGCATTCTCTCTTCCACACACTAAGTGTACAACATTCAACAAGAAATAAATAAATAAATAAATAAATAAAGTCTGACGAAGCTTTCGTAAAAATGCAGTAATGGAGAATTCGATTTTACCAAGGACAAGCACCGCTCTACGTCACTGTTCATATTCTTCAAACCAGATTTTTCCACTGCCAGAGAGCAGACAACACAAAAATTCTAATATTTACGAGGCGAAGTGGGATGCAGAATAAGATGTAAAAAAGATAATCCAAGCAAAGATGGTTCGTATAGAAATAGTACTTATTTCTGCCACTAGCTTCTGAAGTGGAATCTTATGCAAAATCAGCCTTTCTTCCTCTTCTTGAACAACTCGCCGAGATGCTTCTGAAGGCCGACCGTCTTCATTGGAGCCAGAAAAAAGTTGTTCTTCTTCCTCCTATTCATGCATTTAGTTGATAAGAAAAACGAATCAATGGTTATACACAAATACAAGTAACAATGGAGTGGATGAAAAACATAAATATTTTCCAAACATAGCGTGAAGGAGTTACCCTGAGATTAACCCCGCTAACTGCAGTAACATCATTGAGTTGTTCAATGCTTTGATCCAAAAAGGCTCCAGCCACCTTTTGCTTCTTACTGCTGAATATTTTACAATTAAGCACTACATATGCTGAAGTTTTTTATTTTCAAGATTTCCTGATATGCATCAATAAATGATTTTACCTTGATGGAGGAGAAGAACCAGGAGCTTCAATTTGCTTCTTCTGGCCAACCAGAGGCTTTTTAAGGGGAGGCTTGAAGTTTCCAGGTCCAATGGAAGCGGTCAAGGAAGACATCCGAGACTCTTAGAATTAGAAAGGGGATACAAAAAGAGAGAAAGCGGTAAAAGCTAATATAATAACAGTCGTGATATCTTAGAGATAAAAGTTATAATAAGAAAAAACTATTTGCCTGAGCAATAAAATTTCCGAGGAAGAAAGAAATCCAATAAGCAGAAAAGTAAGATGAGGACATAGGCAATCAATTCAGCAGCTGAGTGTATCAGGCAAGCCAAGCGAAAAAATTTAACAAGTACAGCCAGTCTAAGCAAAAATCTCACTGGAACTTCTCGGCTAGCAAATTGTTGTATAAAAAAAATTCTAAAGCTTAATTTATTTTCTAGAAACTCGAAGATTTCCGAGTATAGAAATAAATCATGATTTCTTCAGCTGTAGCGCTCTACGAGGTCAGGTGAACTTATTGCAGTACAAGTTACATGGTCCCTCTCCATGGACCACTTGCCAATAATCCTATGATTCAACATTCGTGTCACATATTTTTTATTTCGCCTGAATCGAGGAGGAGAACAACAAGGATTAAACTAAAAACTCTAAGCCTCAACAAGATAGAGCAGTTTGGCAAAAGCCTCTTGACTTGATGGCATGTCCTCTCCTATTTTTGGGAGAGGTGGTAGGTTCTAGTCCCTCACCTCCAATGTATATATCATAAAAACAACACAGAGCATGAGATTCATAGTATGAAGAATAAAATATAATAAAAATAACCTTCAGTTTTTCCATTAAATGAACAATGAAGAATTATGCAACCCACATGTAACTATCGTACTTTAGACAGAAAGGATCAATATTGGTTGCAAGCACTATTTTTACAAAGTAAAATAAAGACCTCTGGAGGTAAGGATAGATTACCAATAAACTAAAAGTGTTCTATGAGAAATTACATTTATTTCTCTCTGTCTTTTTTTTCTACATATGGTGGAATAACAAAAGCTAACACGCGACAAGAGGCTAAATAAATTGAAATTTTAAAACAAGTTGATAACCACAGAAAAAGTAAATTAACTGAAATGCGATTACACCTTGAAAAATTGCTCAATAAATAACAATAAATGCTATGCTTTTACTACGGCATACGCACATGGTTCAATATAGTGATTAACAACAGTCAAGATAAGAAAGGTTTTAAATGTCGACCACTCACACATAGCAATTATCCAAATGTTAAATCAGTTAGATTTTCATGTTAATATTACTTCTTTGCTTCACATGCATCAGACCGACTGCCAAAGCAAGAATTCTTTACGCAAATCGATATATATGCACGCATAAACCTGGTCTGAAAGCCAAACAACAAGAGTATGACAGAGAAACTAGACATCCACATACTATTAAAAGTCGCAAAATATTATGCTCATCAAGCTGTAATAAATGAGGATATCAAGCTTGTAATTACCATGTTTTGCGTAGAAGACAAATTTGATAACCCCAGTGAGGAATTCGGCTGGGCTTTGGGTTGTAGTTCACTTGATTGATCAACAGGTTCTTACTTCGCATATGGCATTGACGATGAAACGCCAGGGGACGATGCCCATTCGGCTAGATTCTGTGGAAGTTCAGCGTCGCTGGTCATTTGAGTCAGTCTTCTTGCCTGCATTTTCTTAGGATCGCTAAAAGAAGATGGCCTCTCAAACTTGGACATGTTCGTCACATTTGTATTCTGGATTGTTGGCCCCAAGTAATTAGATATTATATTCGGATGAGCTGAAGCCTGCCTTATTTGTGAATCATGAAGCTGTGGTCGCATAGATGTTGAAGAGCTAAAATTTGTAGCAGAAAAGGCTGAATAATTACTCCCAGAAGTTCCAAATGTGGGAAAAGATGTTTGTGAGAAGTGTGAATGCTGCTGCTTATCAAGTCCCTGTATTGGAAACACATGATGCTTATTCTACTGACTAAAAGCACTCAAACTTGAAGTTCACGATAGAATTACTTGTAATCCTTGTGAATCAGCTTGACTTTCCACCACGTTCGATTTAACTGTATTACTATCAGCCATTGGATTTCTTAAATCTGTCAGCATTTGTGCTGCAAATAAAAAAAAAGAGGCGTTTTGTCAGCAGAAAATCATTAAGGTTTATGAAACAGTTGATGCACAAGTTAAGTTTCATTAAAGAAGGCACCACTCGATGACCCTTGCAATTGCCGTCCTCCGGCTGAAGGCTGTAACTGATGCGGATTAGGGGTTGTCTGCAAGTTCTTGGCAGCCTGAATTCCATACCCTCAACTTAAACCTAAACTCAACTAACAGATTTTCAAACTAGAAACATAAGTTCATCGAACATTATACTGTCACATACCTGAGTCTGTAATTTATACACAGCCATCTTTAACATCTGATCCCCGACAAGACTTCTCATTTGTCGGACAAAACTATCTTTAGAGATCTCGTTTTTCTGGTAAAACATACACCATTGCTATATGATATCAATGAAAATTGTGAAAATTTTATAAACTTAAGGTAAACATTCTTAAAGGGCTATTGTTTAAGAAGTGAAAAAATCTGATAACCACCCTAAGCTTGAAGTAGAGAGTCTGAAGTTGCATGGCTCTGTCCTTGTCCAGTTGTGGCTGTATAATAGGAAGCAACATGCCAAAAGGAACTTGTTTGTTCAACTTGACCGAGGTACCAGGCTGTTGATTACTACTTGTCAGTGACTGTTGATTACTTATACCCGAGGTTGTTGCCTGTTGGCTGTTCAACCCAGTTTCCAGAGCATGCTGATTCATTGTAGCCATGGTCTGTCCATTACTGATTCCAATATTAGATGTTTGTTGATTTCCTTTTCCGGTAGAAAAGGGTTGAAGATCATTTGATTCTGGAGCTAAGGGCACTTGATTATTTGACCCCATTGCATTGGACTGTGGACTATTCACAGTTTGTAATCTGTACAACTCTGATTCCCTTTCTGAGTATGACTCATTGTCAGGTCCCTGGATATCGACAGGATTTTTTCCAGAAGTTATCACACCAATAGGTCGGGATGCAGGTAGAGTGTTCTGGTCATCTTGTGTTTGAGGAGAGCGATCGACGGATAGCAAAGGAAAGATTTTAAACTCGTGGGTCGAGTCGTCTTCTTTTGTGTCGCTTTTAAAATCAGACCCATCCTGTAGTAACTCCAATTGAGTTTGATGCCGAACCTTTGGCTCCATAGTCAAGATATCTTTCCCACTTTGAAAATTAATGTCTCCATCATGGCTAGATGTTTGCCACTGCTGAAGAAATTGACTTTCCGTATGACTGATTTCCTGAGACAAGGCTTCTGCACTTTGAATTGCATGCATTAGGGAATACAGTGTATCAAGACATGTTGAGAATCTAAAAACGAAATTGGTGGTAGGGCATCTGAAATAAGCATCAACGGTACTGTTAGATGTTAACTAGATTTTGGCCATTGTTATGAATGAGCCAGTCCTAAAAGCTTTCCCATTCCTACAACATGGTATCTCATGGGCAGGGCCGAGTTGGTTCCTTACTAGTTTCAAATTGTAAAAGTACTTTTTTCCCAAAAATGTAAGTTGCACCCAATACACATTAAATCTCCGAGCTCTAGACAAAATCACAGGTCAGCGAGCGAGCATATCCATCATATTCGAAAATATACCATCAAAAATGACAAGGCAAAGAACCTGAAATTCCACTGGCAATTCACTAAGTACAGGACCTGCCGCAAAATCAATACTAAAGAGCCAAAAAAGAAAACGATTACCGCTATTGGAATCAGAAGGCTGATGTGATGTAGAAGCATTGCCGCCTTCAATGTCTCTGTTCAATTCAGCTGTGAATGCATCCACGTCAGCCCCAGAATGCATTGTTTCGTCCTAGGAAACCGTCCAAGAATGAAATCGAAATAAGAAAACAAATAACAAAAAAAAAGCTCTCGAATGCTTGAAAACTCCAAGATCAAAGCATGATTGGACAAAGCAGTAAAAAGGAAAGAAAATCGAGCAGACAAATGGTGGGAAACCTCTTCTTCTTCAAGGAGTTTCATAATATTAGGATCCATCAAAATCAGCTCCTACTGTTTTGGTGTTTTCCTGAGAAAGATGAAACGGAAGTAAACAATTAAGGGCTGCGTTCTAAGACAATCTCCAACCCACTGCACTACATTCTGCACTATATTTTGCACTATAATAGTATAACACTAAATTCATCTCCAATCTATCTACACTACATTCTACACTAAAAAAAAATATTCTCAAAATATTCTTATAATATTAATTTTAATTCAATAATAACTATTTATAATTTCATTACACAATTATACATAATAAATATAATTATATTATTTCATTATTTATTAGAAAATTGATTTAAAAAAATAGAATTATACAATCTATTTAATTTTTAAAAAAAAATTTAAAAAATTTAAATTATTATTTATGTTTCAAGAATAAATTATTTTAAAAATTTAAAAATAAAAATATTAATTATATAATTAATATATAATAGAATATTAAATATTTATAATTATTAAAAAACAAAAAAAAATTAAAAAAAAAATAAATAGATGTGGCGCAGCACTTTGTGCTGCGCCACATCTAGAGTTGCATTTAGTGCAACTCTAGTCCAGCACCATTTTTGGTGCTGGATTGGAGTTAAAATCCTTGCTCCATGCTCCACAATGGAGCAACTCCATTGTGGAGCAAGGGTTGGAGATGGTCTAAGATTATGAGAGAGGACGACATAACATAAAGATCAATACTTGAAAATTAACTGAATTTTTATGTCTTCGATGCACTGGGAGAATTGAGGAACACAAAAACGACGGCAGTGAGCTGGAATATAAGATAGAAAAGGGGTTTTTAATTAAATGTAATAAACCTTTCAAAAATAAATAAATAAATGTATTTAATAAAAACTATTTAAAAATTTATGACAATCCGAGCTTTGGTTGCTCCAATTTTACCAAGAACCGAGGTTTTTAGCTTTTCCGTCTTTTCTTTTTCTTTTTACCGATTCAAATAATAAAATGTAAGAAAAATGGAGAACAAAAAATCTTAGAATCCGAGAATTGAATTTGGTAGACTTTATTAAATTCAAGTAAAATATTATTTTCATTTTATATTTTTAGTAGTTTATGGATCGAATTTTGAATTTTGTAGTTTACGAAATTTAATAATTATATTTATAGTAAAAATAGGAGCCAATCACCCATTAATATTATTCAGTATATGCAAACATTTGGTACTTATATACACATATGTGTGTGTGTGTGTGTGGCTAATATAAATTATGTTAATTCGGTAAATTAGTGCGACCAATTATGTGTGTGTGTGTGTGTGATTTCTTTGTTTATCATGCCAAACTATGTATATCAGGAATTGTGACAGTGGTTTCATTCTTATTAAAAAAATTAGCTATGAAGGCAACAACAGTACATAATTGTAATAGATTGTCGTGTGTGAGGTTGAGATCATTTTCTCTAAAATGTCACCATTAATTTCTCAACATGCATGCGATATTATGAGTACTCACACTCAAGAAATACATATGCGGCTCGAGAGTCTGTTTCGATCTATACTCGAGTAGAGTTGAACTCTCGACGAAAAATAATTTGACTGCAATCCGAGCTTTGCTGAAGAAAATTTCATGCTATATCACACGTGTTTATAGGGAAGGGAATCAAGGCATGAATCATTTGGTTAGCTCGTAAGGCTTATATTCATAAAGTTTTTTATAATATCATAATATTTTGAGCTGTATAAAACTAAATAGATTTGATTTACCCTATTTACATTGTAAAAAGTCATAGTTGTATCTCTCCGGCGGAGGTTCGAGTTAGTCTCACTCTTTTTTTAATTTATATACCATTAGCAACGTCGAATATTAGCCTTTAATGGGGCAAAGTACTGTTTGTGGTTCACAGAATTAGCAAATTAATCTTCGAATCCTGGATATAAAAGGGCTCGCATTCCCAAAGCGTGAGCTAGCTGCTGCAGATGCATTCATTTCTATCCATTTTCTGCAGCAAGAAACAAAATTTAAATGCATTTAATTGCAATGTCCATCTCACAACCCAACAGCAATCAAGTGTGCTGCGTTGATAAAATTAAAAACCACACCATCTTCATCATGACTCATCATTTTTCCATTAAATACCATCTCAAAACTTTATGATTATATATATATATATATATATACAATCGTTTGTTTTGACCAGCAGTATCAATCATGAAGGGTTCTGGATTCATATCAATGTTTTTGTTGTTGGTGGTGATTGGAACTGCTGCTTTTGGTTACGCCAGTAAAGGGAGTACCTCCTCAAATTCTGGTAAATTTTTCTGTTCATTTGTGCAAATTAAGGAGAGTCGTGTTCTGTTATCTAGTACTGTACTAAAAAATTTGTAAGGGGGTTGATTTGATATTGCTGGTTATGTAACTTAGGTCGATTTTGATGGAGGAAAGGTCAATAATCGATCTTTTTCCCGTTCTTGATTTTTGTGAAAGCATATAATATTTATATATATATATACACACACACACAGATACATTTCTTATCTGCATGAGAAGTTATAAGGTAATTTCTTAATTTCAAGATTCCCTTAATTATTGATTGAGTAAATTGCATGTTAGTGACGATGATTAATTGCAGGTGTGACTTGGATGAGCAATGAGAAAGCAGTGGCATCTCCTTTCAAATTTAGAAAACTTAAGGTACACTGTGTTCTTTCCCACACTAATAAATTTCGGATAATTACCATCTCAAATATCTATCTTAATTATCTTGAATTACGGTAAAAATCTATCTATATCTGGAGCCACTTTGGCCCAGTTTTATCGCTGAAAAAAAGAAGGAAAATTGGTTTAAAAAAATGTTACTTATATTAGTTTTATATCCCGAATTCCGAAAATTTTGCTATATGTGCATATAAAAAGGATAATTTAATTGGTAATTATATGGTGTGCACTTATAAAACATAAATATTCTTACTTTATGACTAACTATTTCATCATTAAAATTAAGAGAATTTTCAATGTAAAAAAATATTCGGTAGTGCAGATGTAAATAGTATCTTCAAAGCAAAACAATATTTGAATTTTTTTACGCTACGCATCGAGAGGTTTTATAAATTTTAAAATAATATTTTTTATCTTTTATTTAATGTACGTAGGAAAAATTTAAAATTTCATGCTGCATGGCCTTTTTAAATATATATCTTTTATTTAATGTCGGAAATTTTGAATATTATATATATATATATATATATATATATATATATATATAGACACACTAAAACTGAAAATCGAAATAAGAAGAAGATAGATTTCTCTTTTTAACGTAATATCTTAGAAAAGAAGAAAAAAGTGTATCCTGAGTTTGAGGTTCTTAATCCAGACCGTGTTGAATTACTATGCTCGGAAATGTGCAACTTAGAACTCTATAAAACATCACATGTTTTACGTACAACTGCTAATATGTATTATTAATATTTTCCTTTCTCATCAACCAATCTACAGGATGAAATGGATCCTTGGGTCTCAAATGATGCCAGCGAAATCAACTTGGAAGATTATCGTCGTATCGATCCAGTTCCGAGTTCGAAGGCTTCCATTCGACCTGGACCGGTCCAGCATGGTACCCCGTTGATGCCATACATCCCCAAACCAGAACCTTCTCCTCCTCCCTCTCAACTCAAGCATGGTGGGCATCCTTAGCTCATCACTTTCATCACTTTCATAACATGAACTTGGTTATTATTAATTACCCTTCAAGGAATAAATAAAGTTGTACTGACATTACACATAATTTCGTATCTTTTTATGTCGTGTTATTGTCATCATATACGTGCATGTTATATATATATATTATATATATATATATATATATATATATATATATATATATATAATATACAGAATTTAATAAACCCTATTTGGTAGTAGCGTGAAATAAAATTCTGAATTTGTCGTACAGAATATTGTATTTGTGAAAACACAGGTAAGTCATGGATTCTCTAATAGGCATATTAGTCATCAGTATTTTGAAAGTTTAACAGACGTCTATTCATGAGTAGGTCTCATGTGAGACCGTCTCACGGATCATAATCTGTGAGACGGGTCAACCCGACTCATATTCAAAATAAAAAATAATACTCTTAGCATAAAAAGTAATACCTTTTCATGGATTATCCAAATAAAGATCCGTCTCACATAATACGACCCGTGAGACCATCTTACACAAGTTTTTGCCTTTTTTTGGATACAATGTTCGATTCGAATTGAATAGAAGTTAAAAGGCAAGTTACCACTTTAAGCAAATAGAAGATAGTAATTCGTGAATATTATAAAGTACCTTTTGAATCCATTGAAGTAAAATGGCTAAAAATCAAAGATGATATAGAGTTAGATTCCTCTTAGATTTAGTATGTGATTTGTAAAATATACTCCATATTTATAAGCCTAAATTTCTTTGAAATTTAGTATGTATAAAAATATAATCCATAGACCATATATATAAGCTAAAATTAAATTCGTGCATATATTTTCCATTAAAGAATATAATCTAAAATATGGAGAAAAAGGTTAATAAAAACAATTTTTTTTTGGCTCAAAAGGATATGGTGACGTTGATCCCACTGCTGGTTGAGGAATAAAACATTATTTACCCATTTAATCACCAAAAAAGTCAAAATAGGAGGCCCCGATAAACTCTCCTTATTACATTTAATTAAGCTCAGTCTCCAAAAAGTTAAATTAGTACATTTAATTCTGTTATCATTATGCAAAAAGGTTGAGTAGCTTTGGCTCTTTGTTACCAACCTTCTTCTTAACCTTATCTCTTCCTATGTCCGGTGATATTTCGGATAGTCCGGACCCGAACGATGCCGTGTTCTCCCCGCCGCCACCCCATGGTGGATATTCCGTGATGGCGATGCCGTTGGTTCCATGCACTAGGAGCTTAGCACCTAATTGATCTTCGTCAGCTTTCGAAGGCAGGATTCCGGCGGGCAACGGCCTCAGAGATCCGCCGGAGAGAACTGTCTCCACTGCCGCCTGGCAGATGTTCCAATTCCCGGTGGACAACAGCCCCACCGCCCCGTTCACTGGGTTCACGGAACGCCCACATGCCTCAAACAGCAGAGATTGAAACAGAGCTGTTTCAACAAGAGGAGGTTTCGAAAACTTTTAAGAACACAGATACACAATAAATAGTACGATCATCCATCGGAATCAATATGTACTCACCGGGTCTACGGTGTTGAGGGACGGCGGAGATGAAGGACATGAGGTCGCTGCGGCCGAAGAATTTTGAAACGAAGAGGGTTGCGTTGGCTTGGGCTTGTGGGGTTTCGATCCAATCCAAACACGGCTTTAGTATGCATTGGTCGCTGCAACCTCTCCTCAGAACTCTGCAGCCATTGCAGCTCATCTTGTGAGGGAATGAGAATCTTGGTTTCCGCTTAATCTTTTCGTTTTCCTCCGAGATTTCTTGAACTCAGAGGAAAACAAGAACAGAGAGAGTAAAAGGAGTGAATTTTGGAGTTCATTATAAGACACTAAAATATGAGTAGGGTTCAAGTTTAAAAGTAACCCTGGTTGGGTTAAGATATAGGGCGTGTTTGGGGTTGACGCCTCTGGCTTTGAGGTTATAGGAAATTAAAAGAGCATTTTATTTCGAAAATGTTGGTCATATCATATACTCTGTCAGATATATGTACAAGATATAAAAATTTATTAAAATAATTTTTTATATTTGTTATTGAAGAAGCATATATGGCCATATGGGCATTAAAAATACCAAAATTACAACTTCTTCTTTACCAAGTAGTACTGCTTTCCATGGTTGTTGAATGCATAAGCAGTGGAATGAAGCAAACATGAGATTTGAATTGGTTTTTCAACACTATAATGAACCGAACAAGATGTGGCTGCATGGTGTAAGTAATGTATATTTTTAAGAAATTGAAGTACTGAATATTTAATAAATGCGAAACAGGAAAAAAAAAAAACTATGAGCTTTTGTGATAATTAATAATCTTTGTACTCTATCTATAAATCTATAATGACTATAAATCAGCTAGACTCACAAAATATGTAGATTTAAAAATTTTGTTTGAATATTTTTCAAGTCAGTTTATTCTAAATTGGCATGAATATTATAATTTTTAGCTAGATATTTCTTAAATGGTAAAACACATAATTAAAAAAAAACGAGCAAAAACCAGTTTCCACACTAATGACCAATCTTATTAAAATCAAGACTTTATTCCAATTAAGTGAACGAATTCTTTCTGGCAGCCAAGCATGAATAATGAACGATCATTCTCTCATTTGAAGCAATAACTTTAAACTATAGTTTTTACATCTCAATAATTCTACTATTAGTTAAAATAGTATTATTTATTTATTTATTTATTTTTGATATATTTGGTAATTCGAGATGAATATTGCGACAGGAAATGAATGAAGAAGCCAAACGCAGTCCTTGTTAGTAAAGTTGGTGGAGGATGTGATGCGATGTGATGGGAAGAGAATATCTTGTTCCAAACTATGGGTTCGAGCGGCTCCGTGTTTCCGCGGCTTTTCAGAAATGGGAGACTGATTCTCCACCCTTGGATTTTTATATTTTGTCTTCTTTTGTTTTTTGTTGCTTTCCACGTACACACTCCATTATGTTAATTCAAACATTTTCCATCCTCCAATTCTTGGGTCGTTGACTTATTTTCCCGACTTTTTACCTTCGATTTTCCCACCTTTTGATTTTCATTTTGAGAAATTATAAATTATATTAATAAATTTTAGGTTTTTCCCCATCTACCCTTTTGATTTTTCATTTTGAGAAATTAAAAATTATACTAATAAGTTTTAGGTTTTCCCCCATCCCCCTCCTACGCTCAATTTTATATATATTTGTAATGTGACACACGCTAAGTGTATATGATATTATATATAAATATTATTTATTGTTTATGTATAATATATTTTTATTTCGAATATTTTTTAAAAATATAAGAAAATTTGATTAGATATATTAATGCATTGTTTGGTGTGCATGATAAGGGGGGATTGATTGTTAATCCTTCACTTATCATGTGTTTGGTGTGCATGATTAAGATTGTGATAGGCCCGTTCAGCCCGCACCCAGCCCGCACTATATACATTATTATCCTCATGTGGGTGATTATATAATCCTTTGGGAGATAAGGGATTATGTTTGATTAATTTAAATTTTTCTTTAATATTCTAAAGTTTAAAATAATTATAGATTCAAAAAATTTAATAATATTTAAATATAATTTTTAATTTGACTAATATTATAAATAATTTAATTATTATTGATCATATTTTTTATTATTATATTATTTTTAACTGTAATATTATAATTTTTATTAACTATTTTTATTATTCAAATTTATATTAATATTTTAATTATCACAATAAATGCATATTTATATTATTATCAAAATTTAATTATTTTTTATAATATTAATCGGTTTTTTAGTTTTTTTTTTCGAAAATTGGAATTAATGAAAATTTAATAATTAATATAATATTTAAAATTTATTTATAATTTTTTAAATCAATTAATTCTAGATATTTTATTTATTTATTCAATCATTTTAAGAATATATTACTAACTAATATATGATGAGGGCATTTTAGTAAATAATTAACAAAAATAATCAAGCAAGTTAAACTCATGTCAAACATCATATAATTTATCATGATATATTGTGTATCTTTACTTTTTATTTTATAATCACTATTATTATATATCATTTACTTATCCTATCACACGATTCAAACGGTACCTAAAAGTATAAGTATACAAAATGAAATCTTTATTTATATTAAACGTGGTGATAGATCATAGGGGATTACTTTAATGATCTCACACTTTGTAGTATAAATAAATAAGATAGAGAATATATATATTATATTTGTATACATGGCAAAAACTTGTGTGAGACGGTCTCACGGGTCTTATTTATGAAACAGATCTATTATCTGGGTCACCCATGAAAATATCACTTTTTATGCTAAGAGTATTACTTTTTATTGTGAATATAGATAGAGTTGACCCGTCTCACAGATTATGATCGGTTAGACGGTCTCACATGATACTCACTCTTGTATACATATACGTCAACTCTTTTCTCTACACTTGTTGAGTGAGTCCCATGTGAGACGGGTCAACCCTACTCATATTCACAATAAAAAGTAATACACTTAGCATAAAAAATAATACTTTTTATAGATAACCCAAATAAGAGATCTGTCTCACAAATATGACTTGTGAGACCGTCTCACACAAATTTTTGTCACACTTGTTATATCGATTTTTAACAGAACATATAAAAATTAAATAAATTTTACCAGCAAAAAGATCAGATACGTTCTATTATTGGACCCGATTGTGTGTGTCGACTCTTTTTATATTATATGTTATAATGTCCGGCCCAAGTATTACATTGCTTCGGCCCGTTCTCTCCACCCAGGTTTGTGACTGATCACCACTTCGTTAATCGGCCTAACCATCGATATTTTATTGATATATGTATAATACTAAGAATTCTTGGATCCTGAGTAAGTAGTCATTACAATGTTAGAATATTGTGTCGAAATAAATGTAAATACATTTGGATTATATGTCAAATTCAGATTAATCTATGCTTCACGTGAAATTATTTTCTCGTACCTAAAATCACCACATAATGTACTAAAAATCTAAATGCTGGAATTTGAACACTATGAGAAAAACACTTCAGATGTAATCTAACATAGATTTTTCCGTCAAATCCGAAGTCTTTGGGCTCTAGATCAGCTTAGGAAATGGTTATCCCGTGTACTAAGTCGGACTTTGAAATGTCGACTATATATTAACCGAACTGGCCACTTTTTGTTGGCAGCCGACTTCCTTTAATGTACCGAATTCATTATCAAACCAGTCAATATTTTCATATTGAGGCTAGTCAAATATTGAAATTTTAAAATTAGGCAAGCTACATTAAGAATTAAAGTCATATTAAACCACCATTAGTTTAATTTAGTTGTTCATGGAAGTTGAACGAACCACTTTTTTTACACAAAAACAACTGGGGTATACATTACTTTCTTGAATATAAAATTCTTAAATGTTGAATTTTTAAATAAACCGTGCATCGAATGTCTTTGATTTTTTTTTTTTTTACTGGTGCGACTTGAATTAACCAAAGAAGAAAAATTAGTTTAATGTGTGAGTCGAATTTCAGATCCGATCCCATTCACACCATACTGCAGATATGTACTGAATCTATCTGTCTTAATGATATATATCCGTGAGACCATCTCATATGAGATCAATCTTTAAATTTAAATTGTGTATATATAAATTTAAACTTTATTTACTAAGAAGTATTATTTGGACGGAGAAACCTAAACTACAAGGTGATTGATCAGTTCAATACATTAATTTTATTTGTGACAAAATTAACTTTTTAAACTTATATAAATTAATCCATTTAACTAGAATGCAAATAATATATTTATAATTTTAAATAGATTTTCAGTTTTAACAAACCGTAAATGAAAGTGACCAATAATTACGTATAGCTTTGGATATACATGGTGAAGCTCAGACAACATACGTAAACTAATATGAAACACGTGTGCCAATTACTAGATGGATTCTAAAAACCATACGTGTACGCTTTCTTTTCGGTTTATTTTTCCATTCCAATTTTTTGCACGTCTTCACGTATGTACATTTCTGTGAGAAATTAGTAAATAACATATTGTAAAAGTTAGTATTATATATGAATGATTATCCAACCAAAATTAAAACTATATCATTATATATACCACTGTGCAAATATTTAGATGTATTCAATTTATTTAAAAATATTATTTAGATGCTAATTATTTCTATTTAGTAATTAGTAAGATATGATTCTGGCGGCTGGCTCCGCTTCTGGGAGAAATTCAAAATCTAGAACTTCAAAAACTTATTCATTCAATCTGTTTTCTTTTCTAATTAATAAAAATGCATTTATTTCGGTTATAACATGCATTTAAAATGATAAAAATTAGTTTTATCAATATTTTTTTGTTTTTTCATTTCAAATACTTATTTTTTTATTGTACTCCACTCTCGTTTTTAAACTTGTTTTTCTAATTGAGTTGTGATCCAATGTATTTATTAAACAAAAAATGAAAAATTATTTCATGCTAAATAATAAATATAGATTACAGTTGAGACATCCCATCGAAAAAAATTTACTTTGTAATCTGTCATTATGCTGTTAAGTACTGTTGGCATTATGGATTTTTTTTCTTACAAATTCATAATCAATTTTTTCCTTGCAAACAACGTAATTTTAATATTTCCAACGTGCGGACCGTTAAAAATGCTAATATACTAAAATAAAGAGAAATAACGAAAAACACCTTTACTGAAGTCGGCAATCCAATCCCTCCAATTACAAATAATAATCTGTGACTGAGATCTATTCCAAACTATATTAACACAAACTAAATTTCCAGCCACCGAGAAAAAATAAATAATAATAATAATAAAATGAATTTTCAAAGTAATATCCTAAATTCTGCAGATAAGCTAAGTCCATCCTCTCAAAAGATTTCCATCTTCAGTGGCAGCGATAGACGGGATTTCTTCGCGGGGTGGGGGCTTTCTGCTTCGTCTTCAATCCCGGAGCCGAAACCCGGCCGGAATTCCGGCAAAGCTGGCAAGTTCAAATCGAAGTCCCTGTGAGTAATCGTGGAGCCCACACCTTCCGAAGACGTCACCCCGCTGCTTCCCGCACGAGCGGCGGCGTGGTTGGTTGCCGCACCGCCTTCGTAGTGGCATCGCTTGTGGCCTCCCAAAGCCTGCCCTGTGGGAAAGCGCTTGTGGCAGATCGAGCACTCGTGGGTCTTCCCGCTTCCCGGCGCAGAGTTAGTTGTAGTGGTGGCTGTGGCGGTGGTGGCGGAGGTAGTCGACTGCTCATCCCCACCGCCGAGCTTGCGATGGCTGGCCTTGTGCCCCCCCAAAGCTTGGTAGGACCCAAATGCCTTGTCACATACGGAACAGTTGTAGACCAATTTAACCGGCTGAAGCGGTGGAGGCCGAGTCTGAGGCTGTAAGTGCTTAATAATCTGTGATGTAGTGGCAGAAGTAGAAGTAGAAGTAGAAGTAGAAGCAGTAGATGGTCCGCCGCCACCGCGAGCGAGCATAATGAGACAAAGAGCCAAGTACTCCTCCTCCGTGGGCTCTTGACGTTCGTCGACACTGCGCGGACGCTTGGATCGCTTGCCTTTGGTCCAAGACTCAAGATAGCTTAAACTGGGGTTGCTGTCGAAATGAAACGACTTGTTAGGAGCGGTGGGTGAGTTCAAAGCTTCAAGCGCCATTTCAAGATCGATCTAAAACCTAAACAAGCTTGTTCTTGAATACAAAGAGGGAATTAAATTCTGTTCCGGAGATGAATAACAGAAAGATGAATGAATATATTGAGCAAGAGTTTCTGTTGTATATAAAGAGCATGAGAAAAGGGAAAAGGAGTGGGAAGATGCGTGACAGGTGTGAGGAAAGTAAGACAGTTACACAGCTATGTATCTTTTCGAATACTTCACTTTTTGTCTAAAACAAATATTGCGCGTAAGCTAGCTTTACTTATTTAGCTAATAGCCAAGTGGAAGAAACGTGGAGTTTAGAGTAAGTGAAGTGTGTGGGTAGCCGACTCAGTCCAAGTCAAACCTTCCACGCGCCTCTTTCTAAAATGCTCCACTTGTACAATCGGAATCGAATATTCTATTCTTAAATATATTTTAGGTTTTTTCCTCAAACTTTACCACAAATCCACAATCATTTCTCGACGTTTTTGCAAGAGTTGGATAGAATACTTCTGCAAGTTGTAAAGGCTCAGTTTGTTCTTTGTCCGAGTTCCATAAATATTTTAATTCTTTGTCATTTTGTTTGTGAAGGTAGTTGTACACCTTCCATCTATTTGGGTGCAAAGTGTGCAGATTATTCATTTGTCCATATTCCAGAGAAGAAATATTTGCTCGGCTCGAATAAATCGTCAACTCAACTAGTCCGATCTACCCAATTATCATCATTATTTTTACCACTACTACTGCAATATATATCAAGTTTTCCATATCCATAAAAAAAGAATTCGAATTTCTGCACGTGATATGATCGAAGATTAATCTTATATTCTTATCCGTTAGGTTAAATAGTGTTCAAAAGTACTGAATATAATTGGTTATGGTTCCTTGTACGTAATTACTAGTACATCAGTGACTTATTGAGAGAGCTGGTACGAATTGGGCAACTGCGAAAGAAACTTACATTTTTTTTTAAATGTATATGATATTAGTGATGATAATAAATTATATTTTCTTGAGAATTGGGTGGGGCGGCCATTTATATTGTTAGAAGCAAGTGAGATTAGACGCAACTGCACATAGTCAAGTTTCACGTTTTAAAACACAATCGATGATGTATGACTTCAACTATATAGCTAGCTAGCCAGTATTAATTAATTAATAATCCATTGTGGACTAGTACCTTATTTGTCAATTAGTTGAGTTCCAAATTATATATTTTGGACCGATCGTAGATAGCTAATTGTGCAGTGCCTTTTTCTATTTAACTTTCAATGAACAAGAACTATATTCTAAAAATAAAAAAAAGTTTAGATTTCTACTGTCTTGTCGTGATCGATTTGATGAAACAACTGAGTTACTTGACGAACGAGTTTTGATATATTTTCATGAGGTGTGAAATTAGGAAAATGTTAAGCCTGCTGATCTGTTGTAGATAGCTAAGCAACTTGATGCATTGCTGTGAATGCATGACACTGACGCGTGTCATAAATAACTTAAAAGTAATTATAAATTTGATTTCTTTTCTTTTATTATTATTATTATTATTATTATATATGGGTTTTTGAAGATGCGTGCTGGATAATAAAGGGGGAAGTTATTTAAAAATCCTCAATCATAATATTTCTTTGCATTCACTCCCTACCCACAAAATTGTGGTACTATTTCATACAAAATGTGGTACACTTCATGTGGAAATGTGGTACACTTCATGTGGAAATGTGGTACTAAAAAAGTACCTAGGGACTGAAAACAAAGAAAAAAGGCGGCTGGGGACTGAAGCCAAATTTCCCGTAACATGAGACTGACAATTAATTAATACTTGCACACTTTTAAGTGTGAAAGGTCGGGTAGCTTTAATTAATTATTTACTCACATTAATTTCCGGGAAAAACTGCATGTATATGTATCTATTTATGATTTTTGTCATCAACAAATTTCAATTTTAATCATTTATTCTTATTTTTTGACAATTATAACTATTTCTATTGATAGTGCGGCTCTGAACATGTCATCACAACATTTGCATCACACCGCTGTCACGTTGAAAAAATAACTACATTTGAAAAAATAATGATAGTAGATTTAAACTGAAATTTGATTATGTATCAACAAAAATCACAAACAAGTAAACGAATATATGACAGAAATGCAATGCTTTCCTTTGCCTTTTATTTTTAGAATGCAGTCGATGTTTGAATCTATAATCTATTGAAATTTTAAATCGGTCACAACAAAAATCGAATATAATGAATTCACGCATCATTAGGATTATTACAAAATATGGTATCCCTACTCACAGAAAATAATTTTGTATCTTTATACGTTGCTTTCAAATTTGTGAAATATATTTTGAACTAAAAGGAATATTAAAAATATAAATATGGACTGAGTAAAATTATTTCGGACCTCACAATGAAAGTGAGCTAGTTAATTAATTCTTTGGGATTGGGCCTCTGTTTCAATTTGGTTCCATCAATTCGAGCCCACTTGGAATTGACATTTAACAAGTCTACAAAATTTTGAATGTCATTTCCTAAAGAATAATGCTACTTGTACTACCATATTTGTATAATAATTCTTGTAACACAAAAAATTCAATACAAAATTCTATTTATCAACATCTCATTATAAATTCAATGAAAAATGTCACGGTATAATAATAAAATATCACGATTTAGTTGTTGTAAATATCGTTATACGATATTTTCGTTGTACTTTTAGCATTATTCTTTCTTAAAGCTCAAACTTAACTATCTAAATGGAACATTATTCCTTAATTTCTCCTTATTACATGAATCTTATGAACTTCGACCTCCTCACATGTGAAAAAATATCCTTAATAAAGAAACTTAGCCAAAATGGCAAATATATCCATCAGTCTATAATTTGTACCTTGAAAAAATGAAATTTTGACTTAATTAATTAAGTCCTTTATCGAGTTAGTACCGTGATATAGTGGAATTAATTAAATTGAAAAATGTGCTGCTTGTGGTATGTTTCTTCACGGTTGAAATCCTAAATGTCGGCAGTCAACTTTGCGAAAAAGTGGAAATAATATTAAGAACGAACTTTAGATATATAAAATTTGAAAATGAAAAAATTAAGCATTAATAGTTCAAAGTAATATGTCCAACTTGTGTGTGTGCGTGCGTGTATATATATATATATATATATATATATATATATATATATATATATATATATATATATATATATATATATATATATATATATATATATAAGTCAACTGATAGTTTTTTAAAATTTTAATTTTGGCTGTTTTAGACATGTTACATTTTTTTTAAATCTCGCGCTAATTATGAAATTTAATTAAAATATTATATAAGTCAATGAGAATGGAATTAATTAAGTATTGTATCGATGCATGTATCCTAATGTATGACTTGCAATTGATGTCAATGCACCAAAGTCTATTGAAGACAAATATTGGAAATAAAACATAAGGTCGATGGACCAACAGAGCGACGTGTAGACTAAAATATAATTTAATTTTCTAATTTAATATTTTTAAAAATGTAACTTTTATTTTTCCCAAAATCTACGGAGTTTTATAAATCCAAAATTCAACATATATTTCCACCTAAGCTTTAGTAATTAAAATAAAAATTGTAGATTTTTCACTTTGTCAATAAATATCAGTTACTAGCTAGCTAAAAAAATCAACTACTAGTTACCCTTTAAATATAAATTTTAAAAAACTCTCTACATTTTAGCTTTTAAAAAAAGTTTTGGACGCATTATTAAATGCGTTGAGATTAAGTAATTAATTGATTCATTTATCAACAAATCGTGTGTGTGTATATATAAATAAATGTAATACTTCTCAATTATTGAACAAAGTGACCTTATACCTTAATTATATCGATTCATATTATATAAGATATTAAATATCGTTTGGCTCGTAAATGTAATGATGAAAAATGTATGATATGATGATAATAAATCAGTATATATACGTATAATATTATGATTTATAACTTTCTAACTCTTTGTATAACTTGAGCCAAACATTTAGAAAAAAAAGATATATTACAACTAATTAACACATCATCATCTGTATCAAATAGTGCCTTAATATTACACCTGCTCCTCTAGTTTAGTTAAAAGTGTAACTAGGAAAACTAGCTATTTAGTGTAATTTGTTAACAAAATCAAAGGGAATAAACAAATATATAGCGTACTCTCATTATCATACGCAGGCAACCCTACCCTAGCTCAGCAATTCTAAAGTCATCTCAGCTCACTCAAAAAATTATAAATTTGAGAACCATCTCTATCGTTATTCGAATGTTGAGTAGTTCGTTTATTGCTTTTTTTTTTTTTTAAAAAAATGCTAAACATTTAAATGTTTACACAAGGTAGGAAAGTGACATAAAGTTGTAAATTCACATGGTTGGAATTCAAGCAATGATCTATATATATATATTATTGGATATATCTCCATTGAAATCAATGGCTTCAAGAGAATGATGCGGATGATCAAATTGTGCCTATATTATAAGAATAAATATTTTAAAATCAATTTTACCATATAAGATTTTTTTTGACTTAAGATTTTACCCACTAAAAAATATCTATATATCACCAAAGAGAAAGTTGATAGATTGACGAAATTGCAAAATTATTAATTTAACATAAAAGAATTAAAATGTTTATATTATTTCATATAAAACTGTGTGAATAATATTTGTGGAATAGGAAAAAAAAATAGAGGAAAATGAAGAGAAAATAAAAGAGAAAAAGAGAGGGAAAAAAGTATAAAAAATAAAAAGAGAAGATTTAAAAATAAAAAAAAAATGCCATGTAAGCACAACATTATTTGATGTGCCTACCACCACTGTAGGTGATCCGAGTCCAATTTACACATATCATTATGAATTAAAAGGGTTCATTGGCCGTTAGGTCTATAATTAGTTGAAGGGGATGTACTTACTATATATTAACTAACAAATACTATTTTATAACAACATAACCTGCATTACCTATAAAAAATTATGCTTTCATACATGCTAATATATAATATTATATATTCCCATTATATGTTATTCATGGTATAACCTAATAAAATTTAATTGGTATATATTCATTTAATATTTTTGGCAAACAGCTGTAAATGCATTTCATATAAACAATATGTGTACTGTGTAGATATAGCCTAAAATTTGTCAGAGAAACCATGCGGCTGAGCCAAAGAACTACTTACTGTACGAATGGTGCCATCATGATATTTAAAATTAATTGAATTCGTTTCAATCATTACGGCTTTAATTAAGACTATTATTCAAGCTGGAGAGAACAATTACAATTTTATTATTTTAGTAGACTTCAATAGCAGCACGATTACAAGTTTATGGTTGATATAGACGTGATAGTCGGAATTTGTTGACTCAAATATATATATATATATATATATATATATATATATATATATATATATATATATATATATATATATATATTGATGTTCTAATTTATATTTTAATAGCAATTTCTGGGATACATATGGAGGACTTTATATTTTAACATCTCAAGCATTTAAAAATTATACACACACGCTTATTTAAATATATTATAAAAATTTAAATTTATTAATTTCTTACGCTTGAAAATTTTCAATATGCAGAATATTCACACTGTAGAGTAAATCGACCATCTTCGTCAAATTAATATATAGCCCTCCCCCTAATAAACCGACTATATGTAAAAATTATTCAAACACCAATTTCTTATGAGGTAGTATCTATCTATATGAGAAAGATAATAATTTCAATAGTAATTCTTGTGTGATACGGTTTTAAGGATCTTTATACGTGAGACGATCCAACTCTGCCCATATTTACAAACTCTGTCCATATTTACAATAATAAGTAATACTTTTGGTATAAAAAGTAATACTTTTTCATAAGTAACTCAAATAAAAAACATGTCTAACAAAATTGACTAATGAGAACATCTCACAATTTTTTTTTAATTTCAAAATTCCTCTTAATTCAATCACTAAAATATTTTTTATCACACACTCGATTTAATGAAATTTCATCCATCCCAAAAAATACTCACTTTTCGTAAATTTTTTATTTATTGATAACCAGTACGTGAGATCGTTGTAACGAGACCTACTTACACACACACACACATATATATATATATATATATATATATATATGTGTGTGTGTGTGTGTGTGTGAGTGTGTGAAATTTCACCTTCTAAGTAATTAGCTAGGTGGTTGTGCTTGCAGTACTGTGTGTATCATCGTGTGGTAGTTTGGAGACAAAGATTGGCTGTCCTTATCTATTTCCCATCAAAATTAAAACTTTGTAACCTACTGGTGATATATTCCCCCCGACCCGACAAACGAAAACCCTAAAGATTTAATTAAACCAATCGTGCGAAGCCGGCCACAGCTAGCCCATCCAAGAGAACAATATCTGTTTTTCAGGGTATTTTTATCGCTTCACTGTTTCGAAAACCGAGTAGATTTTATTCCCACTATTCATTTGTAAATTTAACAGCTTCACATTTTGTAGCTGAGATCGTGGAATGGGCGGTGCGCAACTCCATTTTTAAAAGATTGGTAATCTTTAAGGTTACATATATATGTATGTCTTAAATTTGATTAGGGTTGAAGAGAATCAATGCAAGCTAGCGACCTTGGAGTATATTATATTATATATATATTATAAAAGAAACACTATATATATATATATATATATATATATATATATATATATATATATATATATATATATATATATATATATATATAAGTATTGAACAATGCACTATTGCTCATGTTTTCGTTGAAATATATATATTGAAAGTTATTTGTTTAACTTAATGGTAAAAAGTGTGTGTCAGATATAAGATTTGTTTCGGATGTTGTAACGTCTCGTGACAACATGCAACAAAATAATATAACACACAAATAAATAATTTAATTAAAAATAATACATAGATAATTATGCATAAGTGAACATACTCGTTCAATGTCATATGAATAACTAGAAAAGAAAATCGAGTTAACAAAAATAACCAAAACAAAAAATGCAAATCTATGGACTGTATGACTGAAATTCATAGCAACAAAACAATTCTTCAATCAACACTTTGTACGAGTGTTATCTTCAAGTGTCTTCAAAGCATAACTGTATTGAAACAACAATGGTTCGTCTTTGCGAGTTCTCTTTCTTCTCTCGTATCTCGCTCATCTCGCATCACTTCTATGCAGCAATTATTCTTCAATATATATAGACTTGTGTTGATCTTGATAAAATTATTTGAATATCTAACTACGGGATATGGAAAAAAGAAAATAGTCTTTTATTAGAAAACAAATTCTTTTAAACATTCAAGATCAAAGCTAGAGTTTAAGAAACTGAATATTATAGAAAGACAAATCTTGTGCAATCAGAAAATGAAAGAGAATTTAAGAGATAAATTGTCTCTTGCAAGGCAAAACAAGTTTCCTTTCAATCACTTTTTTTTTTGTCTTCCTGGACAAAATAAACACAAAAAATTCAACCCAAGTTGATTCAACTCCAAACACCTCCATTTAACTCGTTCTGAATTTGAAAACATACATCTCTATGAATTGATAATGTTAATTTGATTGTTGTTAGTAGTGTTGACAACACGGGTACAGAAACATTTATCACTCAAATTTAATCAGAGCATCAAAAACAGTGAATAATAACTAACACCTTAATCAAATAATAATAAACAAAACTAAGCACAATTAGAAAGATAAAGATAATAAAAGATCAATGATCAATTTCCTCTCTCTTCAGTATCTTCGTGCTCCTATGCTTTAGTATTTTCACGAGTGTCAGATTGTCCAGTCTCATAAGTTTGTGCACAGCTATCTCCTCTTTTTGTCCAGAATGGACACCTATTAATGAACGATCAATTCTTTGATTTGAAAGATTTGCTTAAGTGCAAAACTAATCTGGGCTGTAGGGACAAGCCAGGTATATAGTCAGGACTTTGTCTCTTCTTTGATTTTTACTAGTTGATTTCATATATTTTGATTTATTTTATGAAGACTTGTCTATTTGCTGCTAATTTTTTTCGAACTTTTATTTTGTTTATGATGTTGAATTTTTATGGTTTTTCATGGATGCATTGTAATTGCATGTGTGAATTATGATTTCAAAAATATTAGACTTGCTATTAAGATGGTAAGTTTACAGATTTGTGAGTGCGATGTTTTAATTTTGATGTAGTTAATGTAAATTGGATTAATTAAAGATGTGGGTCAATGCATCGTTTTTATTCGGCAGGAGTTATGATTTTCTGGTAATTGATATATCTATCAATTTTTATTAGAGATAAACAATTTTAAAAAAAAACTATTTTCATGGAACTTGATAATGCAGTATTACGGATGAAAACTGGTTATTTGTTCTAAAAAAATTCAATAGTTGTAAATTTTGAAAATTCGTACGTATATTATATCTTTTAGACTCAAATATAAAAATTCCTGCTATCAAATAACTAGTTTATAAACGTTGAGCTCCCGCTCCCATGTGCCTAGCTAACAAGGCAAAACTTGTCAAAGTTCGTGTATGGTGAAAACTTCAGTGAGTTCCACGCCAAAACATAAACTCAGGCCATTTTAAAAATTTAAACTAAGTTATATTATATTATTCGTGATTATTAAATAGAAATTGGTTAATGTATATATTTTAGTTATAGTTTAATTGAGTGCAATACCTTCCATGCTTGCTTGTTATAGGGCTAATCACTAAATTATTGCAAATTAATTAATAATTTTTTCATCGCACCACATAATTAGCAATTCATTTATGGTAGTGTAAAGGGGGTCAAACCTAAGGTTTGTAACCTAGTTTTTCCTAATTTTTAGTTTAACTAATTCCAATACGTATATCTTAATTTAAATCCCCGATCCAAAATGCATGCATCAAATTTATTTTCTAATTAAAGTGTTCTTTATCCTAGCTACTAATGTAATTTTATAAAAGAGTAACATAATAACAAAATAAAAGCTCATTTCCAAGGTTTATTAGAGATTTTACAAAATGATTGTTGATAATTCATTTAAAGTTTAGTATAATATATAAAATACTAAATATATTTTTTGAAGTATAATATTTATACATAAAATGAAAAGATTTTTCATTTTACATGGCCACTTTTTTTTTAAAAAAATTACGATGAGACATTCAACTGCATCTAACTTTCGATATGAACTAGATAAACTCTGAGTTAACGCAGTGGCTTGCAATCACGTATCGAATTGGACAAATCTAATGGGACATGGTTCGCTCGAGAAAGTCTCAGGCCACTCTTATTCTTACACATATATGCGGCGTAAATAGTTCCACAGCGCGTTATAGGTGTGTCACGCGGGAAAAATGCCGGAAGAAAATGTTAAAATTGGTAATTAGTGACTAAGTTCACGCAATCTGTATTAACTTCCATGAATCTAATTTCCATATATTGTTTGGATATGTGCTTGTCAATTAATATTATATTAAATTTAAAACAAATATATCACATGCAGCTGGAAAATCGCAGATATATTATTTTTCTTTCCAAGAGAAACTTTATATACTATTATTCAATATGAAACTCGATTGCTCTGTTAAAATAATGTTGTCGACAAAAATTTTAAATCATACAGAATAATATTTTTTTAATAAACTCTACAAAATTCTGCTATAAAGTAGTATAAAAGAAGATTTTGTCAAGACAAAGATCTAGATAAATAATGCAAAATGCATTGGAGTAATAACAAAATATATAATTCCAGTAATAATCTCCATCTTTGGGTAAACAATTTCAATTATTGAACTTTAATTTAAACTAAAAATAAAACACATAATGATCAATGACAGTTATATATAAAACGTGCATGTTACATATATGTTGCAAATATTTTGATGAATAAATGAATTCGAAAATCTTTTGTTAACATGATATTAGTGAACCTGACTCTATGGGATCATTAAATCATCAACTACACATCGGGATCTTTGTCACATTTTCTTCCGGTTCTTAGCATGAATTTTTTTCGAGAGGTTTTAACCTACTCTCCGGCTCGCGTATTCATATCTTTTCCTTTCAATAAAAGCACGTCTCGCGTGTTTGATTTTGATTTTGATTTTTATAAAAAAAACACGAGTCTCTCTCAATAAATATAAATAATACATTATCGTAACTATTTATATCAAAATACTAAAATTATGCATTTGGGTGAATGAGATATTCATTCATCTTTTACGATATGAAAAATAATAATGAAGTGTCATTAGTTTTGAAGCTCTAAAGTCGAAAACCCACAACTATTCTACTTTGTTCCGATTTATACACTCCAATTGTCAATTACTGATACATAATTAATCAAGTTTGTGCTAAATGAAATGTAAGACGTCATAACGAGATTGTCCAATTTTGTAAAAAAAACCAAAACAAGGTATAATGTCAACTTTTTTTTTGGGATGAAAGTAAAATGTCAACTGTAAACCACAGAATTAATTATTTAGGTGAAATTAACTTGAAAATTGTTAGGTTTGACGTTAACTATCTTAGATGTGATTTAACTATCACAAACATTGGTTAGGTTTATGTTATGATAGGGACAAAGACCAGGCGTTACGGACATAATGTCGGATTTAAAATTGTGTACATATCCCCACGACTTCTCTATTTTATTATTTATTATATCAGCATAATTAATTCCCTCTAATTATTTGTTATAAAATTCAACAATAATTCCACGTTCTACCAATAACCCTGTACGACGTTTTGTTTCCCAATACTCTTAGCCTTAACCCATGCATTCACCAAATCATATTGTTAACATTCTCATAAATCATTGTTAGTTTCCATCAAATGAGAACAGAAAATGTACAAGACTCGACATCTTCTTTTAAATGAAAATGTAATATTTACGTATTCAATTTTTTGATGAAGTTCTTATTAAGTAGCAGTTCCGTTAGATTTCCATGCATTTTGTTTGATTGCAATTGATGGTTTTTGTCTTTGATACATTGGTAAAAGGTTAAGTTACTCGTTGATTGCACAAGGAATTCTACCATCGAGAAACGAGTCAATTATGCTCATATTTATAATAAAAAGTAATATTTTTTCGTGAGTTATCCAAATATAATATTCATTTCAAAAAATTGATATGTGAAACAGTCGCACATTAGTTTTTGTGATTCTTTCGATTACAACACTTATCTTGCGTCGATCAGATTTGTGTTTAAAGCAGAGAAAAGGATGCGAGAGTTTTAATAAATTGAAGATTTATTATCTTGAAGAGGACAATTTTTTACATTTATTTATTTAGTAAATCACATAAAGAATTACAGAAAGGACTTTAATTTAATATGATAGGATCAGTTTAACCTGAGTAATGAGGTGTTTTTCCACTTGCTTAAGCAGGCTGATTCCATGCCATATTTACCCATAGCAGAATAAAACCTAAACAGTTAACAATATCCTTTATTTTTAATTAAAATGTGAGCAAAGAACAACTGTTTAAGCTCATCAAGAATTGCAAATTTAATAAGGCCATAGTTATTTAGGTCTCCAAATGAGCTGTTTTTGGCCCCCACATTTGACCTATGACAGTAGAAGTACAAAAAACTACTGGGACCATACCGTTTTATAATCACATATAAAATAATATAAGATTCAAGTCAATCCTTGCCCCAAGTATAAATACATGTAACGGATTTTTTTATGTTCCACACCAAAAAAACCACTTCAAATCCTCACCAAGACCTCCTTTTTCCTCTTTATTTATTAATAACTACAGAATGGGGTCATTTGGAGCTTTTCTTGACGAAGAAACGGAAACTTTGAGCAAAATGTTTTCCTGTGAAGATCCTGATCAATTCTTGCTTCATTTCAACGTCACCAACATTTTCTCCAATAATGGCCAGATCCCATCAAATTTCTTGGCTGATGGATTAAATGATGAGGGTTTGTTCTTCACGAACGACACTAATTTACAACAAAGTAGCCACAGCAGTACTGAAATTGGCAGTGCCCTTCTACTTAACCAATTATCAGGCCATGAGCTTTACCACTCTAATGGTGTTAGCTTTGTTCAAGATGTAATTACCAGCAATGCTCATGTAGATACTTATCCGATGGATTACAATAACTTAATGGTCCCTGTTTTTGCTGATCATATTATGGAAGAAATTCTCCAGCTGAAAGCACAAATATGCAATGATCAAGTGGGAAATGCTGGAATTCGTGACACGCTGAATGGTGAATTTTGTGATGAAATGCAGCTCGAGAAAAAGCATGAAAGGTCCGAACTTCATATTGATCATCAGGATAAGGGTTTTACTGTTCATCAATCCCGCGTGGATAAATTTGAGGACAATCCACCCCAAAGTCCGAGGAAAAGATCTTGGGTTTCAGGAGATGTAAGTATAAGAATTTAGATTAATGTTATTATTTTTTCAACAGTGCTTCTATGGCACCATTGGATCCAGCAGGAGGCAATGGCAACGCTGACTCTTTCATATGTTATTATTATTATTATTTTGAAAATAAGTTTTTGAATCCAAGTGCCTGTTTTCATGAACGGTGATCAATTCTTGAACACAGGCAAAGAAAAATAAGACGAATATGCAGTCGAAAAAGAACAAGAAAGCTGTCCAAAACAACGACGACGTTGGAGAAGAGAACAATGGTGATGTAAATGGACAGAGTTCAAGCAGTTGCAGCTCTGAGGATGATTCAAATGCTTCTCAGGCTCTGAATGAAGGGTCGAATTCGGAAGCTAAAAACTCGAAAGGGAAAGCAAGAGCTAGCAGGGGTTCCGCAACTGATCCCCAAAGCCTTTATGCAAGGGTAAAACACTTGACCATCTCAAAATTTTTCAAAATCTTGATATATGGGGTCTGACTTAATTATTGTTTTTTTTAAAAAAAATGTTAACTAATTTTACGTATAAAATATAAAACTTTTTATTCGTAGTGACGACTCCTGTTCGTCCCCTCTAAATCCAGCATCTTCTATTTGATATGTCGTATCTTAACATTAAACGATCCCTTCTTCCAAATTCTACAGAGAAGACGAGAGAGAATCAATGAGAGATTGAAGATCTTGCAAAATCTTGTACCTAATGGAACCAAGGTATATTAATTAAATTAAATGCGGTAAACTTTTAATTTTATAAATTACATAAAATACTATATGATTAATTACTAAAATTTGCAATACGCATCAGGTTGACATTAGCACAATGCTGGAAGAGGCTGTTCACTACGTGAACTTTTTACAGCTTCAAATTAAGGTAAGCTTAAATATTAATTGGTTCCCACGATATATATTTTCAACTTTATCGGTACAATTATTTATAGTTCTCTTAGTAATGCGACCATCGAGCTAATTTATGCATGTTTTTTACGTTTGATTCTCGCAGTTGCTAAGCTCGGATGAATTATGGATGTATGCTCCAATTGCATACAATGGAATGGACATGGGCCTTTATCACAAGATTGCTCCAAATCTGTGGTCATAATATTTTTCTGAAACAAACATCAAATTCTGACCTGTAACCAATTTGAGGATATTCTTGTTTCGATCGGCGTCGAGGATTAATTTAATTTAATGTTTTTGTAATATTATGAAATAATAATAATAACAACAATAAGATTCTTTATTCAAATTTTCCTATACAGAAGTGTAATTTGTAAACTTATAATACTCTGTTGCATCATTGCACGTGCAGTCGAAGAAACTGAGTAATTTAAGAATTAAAATATCCCAAATTGGTATATTGATCAGAGATCATGTATCCAATGATTTGGATGCATTTAACTTTTTGGACATGACTATGTGAACTGAATTACGCGGATTTTTGTATAATATTGTTGACATCAAGACGTGATTGAAATTGATAGAGAGAAATTCAAGGAAGTCAAAAGATATTAGTGGGAAAATTAATTTAAAAAAATGAAGGTTCTTACATGCATGTAACCAGCTAATTTCCAAATTGATTTGAGAAGAAATATTGAACAATAATAAATAAATCACTATAAAACTATAAGTTAACGGATATTTTTAGGATTTTGTCAAAAACTTCACTAACACAACAAAATATTTATTCGTTAAGGTTTAAGTTTAATATCTATATATATATATATATATATATATATATATATATATATATATATATATATATATATATATATGTTAAATATACTAAAACACGATTGTATTTTGTAGGCTTTTGTGAAACACGTTTCTTCTCTTCTTTGTTTACGGTATAAATACCATACTTGGACGGTTAGTCTGTTAACTGAAATAAGATTCTTCTTCATTTCATTGAGCTGAGTTCATGTCAATTTCAGTTCTTAACATGGTATCAGAGCCATAGGTATCATCCTAGGTTCTTTTTTTTAGATCGATTGCTCGATCGCGATAGCTCTGCTAGCCAATCTGTTTTTTCTCTCGGATCTCTTGCCGCGAGCTGATGGCGAACAATAGCAACTTCAATGATCCGTTGTACATCCATCCATCGGATACTCCAGGCATCAATTTGGTAAATGATCCGCTAATTGGTGTGGAGAACTATGGTAAGTGGAGCAGAGCTACTCTGATTGCACTACGGGCGAAGAACAAAGTCGCCTTAATTGATGGCAGTTGTCCAAAACCCCCAATCGGCCATCCGAACTCCCTTCAATGGGAACGCTGCAATGCGCTTGTATTATCCTGGATTATGAATACGGTATCGAAGGAAATCTTCGACGGAATAATCTACGCATCTGATGCATCGGCTGTCTGGACAGATCTCAAGGAACGCTTTGACAAAATCAATGGATCGCGAATCTTCTCTTTACATAGAGATATTGGAAGGTTAACACAAGGTAATAGTACAATTTCGACTTACTTTTGTAAGCTTAAGCAGCTTTGGGATGAATATTCTGCTCTCGTGATCTTACCTTCATGTGCATGTGAGGCTGCTAAAAAATATTTAGAACTTGAGCAGCAACAGAGGCTCCTTCAATTTCTTATGGGGCTTAATGATAGTTACATGAATGTCCGAAGTCAGATTTTAATGATGACTCCATTACCTACGGTTGGGCAAGCTTTCTCCCTACTATCTCAAGAAGAATCACATCGAGCTTTATCAGCAATTGAGACTCCCATAGCAGCTTTTTACACTAACCAAACAAGGATAGGCAGTTCAGTGAAGAACAAAATGAATCTATTTTGTGATCATTGTAATTGGCATAGACACACTAAGGAGAATTGTTATCAGCTTGTTGGTTATCCTCCATGGCACAAGTTATACAAAGCTCCGATTAAGGGACAAAAAAAGTTGTACAACGACAATGGGAAGCAAAGAAGAGTGTCAGGAGATGTTAATTTTGCAGATGACAGCCCTGCTAGGTCTACAACCTCTCTTGATCAACCAAAAATGCCAGCCGGAGCTCCAGCCCTTTTTACTCCTGATCAGTATGCGGAAATCTTGAAGCTCTTAGGCAACCACAACATACAGAATGAATGTACACCTGTGGTGAATATGGCAGGTACTTCCCAAAATTTCAGTTCCGAATGGATTATTGACACGGGAGCTAATGAACATATGATTGGTGATGTCTCTCTCTTGCATAGCTCTGAATCTGTAATAGACACCACTAGTGCAGTACGATTGCCTAATGGTAGTAAAGCCAGTGTTAAAAAGACTGGTTCAGTCCCATTCACCGATTCCATTAAACTTGATCATGTCTTGTATATACCTCACTTCCAATTCAATCTCTTGTCCGTATCCAAATTCACCAAAGCTCATGCTTGTTTTGTCACCTTTTACCCTCATTCTTGTGTGTTTCAGGACCTCAGGACTGGGAGAGTAATGGGGATTGGTAAAGAAAGACATGGCCTCTATCACTTCACTTCGAAGCCAGTTTCAAAGTCATCTTCAACAGATAATTGCAACTTTCACTCTTTTATACCTAGACTGCATACTCTTTACTCTTGTTCTGCCACTGATCCTTGTAAAAATGTTAGCATTGATACTTGGCACAAACGGTTAGGACATATGTCTATATCCCGAATGCATTTGTTACCTTTTATACAAAAAATGATTCATTATCACATTGCTCAATATGCCCTATTTCAAAGCAAAGCCGTTTGGCTTTTCCAAAAGATAGCTCTAGATCTTCTTCTCCCTTCCAGTTAATCCATATGGACATTTGGGGCCCATTTCATACTCCCACTTACAATGGTCAAATGTATTTCCTTACCATTGTGGATGACTTTACAAGGGGGACTTGGGTTTATTTGATGCAATCTAAAATAGATGTGCTTAGGCTAATCAAACTTTTTTTTGCCTTGGTAGACAACCAATTTTCTGCCAGAATTCGATCCATTAGGACAGATAATGCTACTGATTTCTTCAAAGCAGAATGTAAACTTTTTTTTCTCTTCATTGGATGTGATTCACCATAGTTCTTGTCCTTATACACCCCAACAAAACGGAATCGTGGAGAGAAAACATAGACACATCCTTGATGTTGCGAGATCACTCCGATTTCAATCCTCTATACCACTCAAGTATTGGGGTGATTGTGTGTTAACAGCCGTCCACTTAATCAATAGAGCCCCCACACCTTTACTACAGAATAAATCTCCTTTTGAGCTATTGTTTAACAAGACACCTTCCTTCAGTAACCTGAGAACATTTGGGTGTTTATGTTATGCTTCAGCCCTACCTCTTGGCCACAAATTTTCTTCACGAGCTGTTCCTTGTGCCTTCATTGGTTACTCGAGTGTTCAAAAGGGATACAAGCTGGTTAACCTTCACTCCAGCAAAACACTAATTTCTAGGGATGTGATATTTCACGAACACATTTTCCCTTTTGCTATCAACAGCCAATCTCTTCTTGTTTTTACTCCACAGTCTACTACACTGGATTTTTTTCATGCCACTGAAGACCAAGCGCTTGTTACTCCTCTGCATGAATCACCTACTGCAGTGGTTGTTCCTTTGAATGAGCCACCTACTGCACCTGACAATCTCCCGGTGCGTAGGTCAACTCGAAACATTGTCCCTCCCATTTGGACACATGATTATTCTTGTTCTTTCACCCATAAACACAATCCTAATGTTTGTATATATCCCATGGAAAATCACCTTAATTACAATCACTTCTCCAAGCCATACCAAGCTTTTTTGGCAGCTTTGTCCTCAGTTAAAGAGCCTCAGTTCTATCATGAGGCGGTCACTGATGTTAGATGGTGTGCTGCTATGGATGAAGAGCTTAATGCATTGGAGAGAAATCACACATGGGACATAGTTGATTTACCACCACGGGTGAAGCCCATTGGATGTAGATGGGTATATAAAGTCAAGCTTAAATCTGATGGCAGTGTAGAAAGGTTTAAGGCACGCTTAGTGGCAAAGGGGTACACTCAACAGCCGGACATTGACTTTCATGACACTTTTTCCCCTACTGCAAAAAATGTCACGATTAGATGCCTGCTCACTGTAGCTGTCATTCATAATTGGCCTCTCTTTCAAATGGATGTGACTAATGCATTCCTCCAAGGGGATTTAGATGAAGACATTTACATGAATCTGCCACAAGGGTACAAAGTTACGGGGGAGAGCAAGGTTTGCAAATTGAATAAGTCTTTATATGGGCTAAAGCAAGCTTCTCGGCAATGGAATACGAAATTCTCCACTATCATGATTGAGGGTGGTTATAGTCAATCACAACATGATCATTCCTTATTTTTCAAACATGATCGCACTTCAATTACTTTACTTGTGGTCTATGTTGATGATATCGTTATCACAGGCAGTAGTATGACAGCAATTAAGCAACTAAAGACATTCCTTCATTCTAAGTTGCAACTCAAAGACCTTGGGCTTCTTAAATACTTCTTAGGTATTGAAGTGGCTCGTTCCAAAGAAGGTATCTATCTTAATCAACGAAAATATACTTTAGAACTTATTGCAGATACGGGTATGGCAGGGGCCAAACCATTTGATACCCCTATGGAGCAGAACAAAAAATTAACTAGCCATGAGTTGGACTCTAGCTTGCACCACAATCGCACAAATGCATCTGAAGATATGTTGCTCACTGATCCGCATGAGTATCAGCGGTTGATTGGTCGTTTAATATACCTCACTATAACTAGACCTGACATATGTTATGCAGTTCAGTCTCTTAGCCAATTCATGCATGCTCCAAAGAAGTCTCACCTGGATGCTGCCTTTCGGATTGTCAGATATCTTAAAAGAAATCCGGGCCAAGGCATCATGTTAAGGCCATCTACATCCCTTTCCCTTACTGCATATTGTGACTCGGATTGGGCTGCCTGTCCCATGACCCGTAGATCAGTTACTGGCTACTGAATTAAACTGGGAACATCTCTTCTTTCTTGGAAATCAAAGAAACAGAACACTATTTCCCGATCCTCAGCAGAGGCCGAATACCGTGCCATGGCTACCACCACTTGTGAGATCGTTTGGATTGTTGGTCTCTTGCATGACATGGGACTTAATATACATAGCCCTACGACGTTGTTCTGTGATAATATGGCGGCCATCCACATTGGTGCAAATCCAGTCTATCATGAACGGACCAAACATATAGAGATTGACTGTCATTTGGTTCGCGAGAAGATTAAAGACGGCATTATCCGCACTCAATACATACCTACCCATCAACAACTTGGTGACATCTTTACAAAGAGTTTGGGGAAGTCATCACACACCTACTTGCTTGATCTTCTTGGTGTCTGCGATCTGCTTCAACCTTGAAGGGGGAGTAATATCATTTCAAGCTTGTTGCAGTTGCAGGGCATAAACATTCGGTTCAAGCTTGCTGTTAAGAGCCACGCCAAGCTTGAAGGGAGAGTGTTAAATATACTAAAACACGATTGTATTTTGTAGGCTTTTGTGAAACACGTTTCTTCTCTTCTTTGTTTACTGTATAAATACCATACTTGGACGGTTAGTCTGTTAACTGAAATAAGATTCTTCTTCATTTCATTGATCTGAGTTCATGTCAATTTCAGTTCTTAACAATATATATATATATATATATATATATATATATATATATATATATATATATATATATTATAAATTTATTTATAATATTATAAATTTTTTAAATACATATCAAATATAATATTTTTTCATATATCTAAGGTGTGATGGTATTGCAATAATATTTTTTCTCTCACTGTTTATGTCTGGGTTTTTACTTGTTACGTTCGCTTAGAGAGATGCATTTTGAAGTTAAAAGATAGTTAGTGTAGAGATATAATACTTAATAATATTAATTATACACATATATATAGTAAATAAAGATAGGAAATATAAATGGTGGATTTTTTTTTATTTAAATAAATTGTGGATTTCACAGTTGTGTGAAATGGTTCACTAGTGTAACACAAGAATACTTTAATATATACTTTTATTGGCCTTTGGGCCTCACATATAATGGTATCTGAACCCGACTTGCTATATTTTTTGTTGATGAGCCCGTATTATACTAATTTGGGCCTCGCAAATATTGTATCTGATCCGATCTTGCTAATATTTTGTTAATGGACCAACACGTAAGCCTAATATTTTAGGGCCTCACACTTCTGGAATCTAACAGAACTTGGTAATTTGTTTGGACCAATATGATATTAGTTTGGGCCTCATACATGGTATCTGAACCGTTGCTTTTTGTTGGACCAACTCGTAAGACCAATATTATATTAGTTTGGGCCAGACACATTTGTTATCTTAACCGAACTCATTATTTTTTGTTTGACCCAATACATAAGCCCAATATAATATTTCTTTGGGCCTCAAATATGGTTTGAACCGAACTTGATAGTTTTTTGTTGGCTCAAAACCTAAACCCAATATGATATAAATTTGGGCCTCTGACATGGTTTCTTGCTAATTTTTGTTGGCTCAACTTGTAAGCCCAACATGATATTAAATCGGGCGTCACACATAAATATGGTATCTGAACCGAACTTGCAGCAGCAGCACACAGGAGAGGAGAGGAGAGGAGATCATTGTCTCATCCATCGGTTCAGCTGCTCCGATTTGACCTAGCGCCAGCATACAGTATTGGAAGGATGTCTAGTCGACATATACCCCAAATCAGAAACGAGCACAAAAGTTCCCCTAAACCCCAGAAAAAATTTGTTCCAAAGACGGATTTCCAGAAGCTTAACACTCGTCAAACGACACTCTCTAGCTCTCTCCGTGCTGGTTCCGCCGCCGCGGCGGATGGAGGTAGCAGTAGGGATGCTGAAATCGCGTCGACTGGCAGAGTTACGATGGGTGAAAACGGGGAATGGGCGAATAAAAGCTCCGCAGCTGGTAGATTTGTAATTTATTTACCCCAAGATGAGGCGGTTGCTGCGGGACTTCGGGTTGATGATGGTGGATTGGATCCTGTGGAGTCACAGCATGTTGTTGATTTGCTGAATAGAGAGTTGTCTCGTTTGCTCAAACTCGGTCCAAAACAATTTTGGAGAGAAGGTTTTTTTGTGTGTGAATGTTGATGATCGAAATTTGTGTTTTGATGATTCTAGTTGCATGGTGATAGCAAACTGGATTGTTCCGTAATAAATATTAAAAATTTGATATTAATATTTTCTGTACTTTTGTTATGAAACTTTGTGGGTGTTGCCGTGTTGGTTCCTGAAAACGCTACAATGAGGGATTGTTCTTGTTTGCATGTTACTCATTTAAATGAAATTCTTTAAAAGATAGTGTTACTAATTTTGGTGTACAATTTGAATTGTTAAAAACTATTTTAACTGTGATGTAGGAATTTGAATATTGCTTGTGATACTATGAACTTTATCATGATCGCAACTTCTCTAGGTAACTCAGAATACCAGTAATGGTATTTTCAAAAAAAAAAACAGAACATTGGTTCTGGTTAATTACTTGACGGACAGACCATTGTCTAGTCTTTCACTGACTTGAGTTATTTTTTATGTTGGCTATTTTCTTGATATTCAAGCCACGGTTTAGTTTCTAACAACTTTCCTGTTTTTTCAGTGTCTACAGATGAATCATTATATGCTTTCCTCGAAAGCTTTCTGAAATTTAGAAGTCGTTGGTATGATTTCCCATATCATGGAGTCCAAGGAATAGTTGCAGGAGTGATTGTAGATGAATTTGAGCTATGCCGAAGGGTCTTCATGGTCTTGTATCGATTGTATGTTACAAGTAAACCCATTTTTATCGTCTGTGCATCTATTATTGCACTGATACGTTTGTTTGGTTCTGTATCTAATGATCATTTTCTTTCGCTTTAGATCTTCAAATCGGGATCCTGGAGCTGAGGCTGCTGATACCCTGAGTCCAAAAGATTATGCTGGTGTGATCATTTTTTATTCTCCCTGTTATATATAATCCTGTTTGCTTAATCGATCAATAGTATAATTCAGTTTTAGACGCCACACACTTGATAATAAATTTGGAACATGAGCAGTTAATTCCTGGGCGGAGTGACATAAACAACTTCCATCAGGTTGCTGTTGGTAACGACACAATCTCATGTCTTGTAATAATAGTATATGTGTGCCATTATGCTCACATGTAGCTGGGGAAATGTCGAATGAGATGAAGCTGGTTGATTTGATATCTTAGCAGCTCAAAATATCAAGTTTTTTAAAGTATTGGAACGATGAAGATGCGTAAGCAGCATATTAGTGACAGCAGGCCATGATCTTGCTTCAATTATCGCTCGATGATCAATGTGCTAACATTTGCTATTTTCTTGAGATAGTTGTTGCTGATCTGGTCTTGTATGCCAGTAATGTATGTCGTATTTTTTTTTACAATGTCTAGAAGGGATATAGACAATCACGCTGAAAGATAAATTTATATGATTGCAAAACATCACTGTTGTTTTTCTTCTACGTAGACACTCTTTGAATAATTGGGCTACCAGCGCACTTTGTTACTGATTGTATGTATACTATAGTCCTCTTGCAGAGCAAGAAGCTGCTGGATTTGCCAAAGTTGTTAGATATATGTGCAATATATGGTCAAGAAAATGAAGATTTGACCAGAAGATTGGTATGTAGTAAAAACTAAATCGCCCTATAGCTTCTTATGATTTTTTTGGCTTTATTAGCTGGCCGTTCCGATTTCACTATCTTGATTATCTTGAACATCATGACACTAAACGTTCCTTTGAATTGCATTGATGGCCTGTTTTAAAGTTCTATTTCTAATCATGTCTGTCATAACTGAAGTCGATCCGTTTGAAAATCTGCGACTGTCTTATTAATGAGTGATTTTGCGTTTGTTGATATTTTCATTTGCTACTTGAATATGTGAATTAAATTGCTGTATTGATGATTTCAAATCATGGTCTGCTAATTTTAAATGATTGCCAACCGATAGCCTGTCTACAATGCGGCTGTTGCACTTGGTGTTTGTGTATTAGGTTAAAAGTTGTGTCTGGTAGTTATGAGCTGAAGAGTGAAGACTGAAGAATGAAGTCATAATATGCTCTTGAAAAATAACACCACTGTTAGGATTTCAATAATGCCATGTTCAACATCGATTGAAACCTTTTTAGTTATGTTGGCCAAAAAAATCTAGAATTCCTGTTCAAAATTACCAAAAAATGAAAGGAAATCACTGAAGTTACTTCCAAGTACACACTCAGGACTGACTTGTATTCATTTTTATTTTCCAGGTGATGAACGCAATGAAGGCTCAGCCCTATCTGCAGGATGACTTTCCAGTATTAATGTCCAATTTCCTCAGCATTGTCCAGACCATGTATCAACGATGCGACTCCAATTTGAAGGTACTTTCTTATTTTTTGTAATTTGTCCCCGAAGAAGATGCCATGTTGTTAAAAGCTAAGTTTTTTGAATCTTGACTGGTTTCTCGTCACTTTCAATGCATTGTTGTATATTTTATGTTTATTATTTAAAATTCCAATTTCCGTAAGAGTAGAGGCTTTGAGCTAGTTTGGAATGCCATGATTCCAACTCCTGTGTGGAATTGATATATGTAGAGGTCTCTTTTAATAATTTCAGGTATGAAGTATTAAAACATACAAGTTGCAACTGTTTTCCCATTATGAAAATCAAATTCTTTTGGGGTGAGTGGTGACTGTTATGAAAATCCTGTGGCAGCCGGGACGCTTGATTCTCATGCAATCTTGATTTATGTATAATACAATGAAATCATTTGTATTGCATCTGAAATGTTTACAGCTAATGTTTTATTTGGACCTCTATGTACAGAATCTACTTGGTTCTGGTGGTTTCAAAGACCAAGAATCCAATCGCCTTCGTTTTGACATTCTAGAGGTAATCTGAAAATGTTTGATGGTCTACATCAATCATCCTCCCTCCTCCTACTTAAAGATGTCAATTTATTTGGTCCTTCAAAAAATTGTGATGTCAACCTTACCATAGAGTTGACTAATGTTGGGAAAAGTTGTTTTAGTGCTGTTTTCTGTGGCTATTATATCTTCAGATTTTTAGTTTGACTCGTTCCCAGTCTTTAATTTACAGTTTATGGACTTCATAAATGACGCGGTTGTATCATTGGATTCATTTATCAATGCATATAAACATGCAGCAGTTTTCTTCTCTTCCCCAGTTGAAAGGAGGTTTGATTTTGCCATCTGATTGTTTTGTTTTTTACTTTCAAGTTTTCAAAGAATGAACATCATCAAGGTCTATTTTCTGTGCAGTGATGGCAATGAAGAATTGCTCATGACCCTTGCAAGGCTTCATGACTCGCTTCTGCCATCTCTCCAGAGAGGCTTTCATATTGTTTTTGGAGGTGTGAAAGACAGAAACCAGGAGATATCGAGAGACATCCTTTCGAACGTTCTTATCAGTTTGAAGATGTTATGTTCTAGGATAGTGACATTTGGTTGGAAATTACTTTATTTCTGTTATCTTAGTGATGATGCATTTGAAAGTAGTGATTCTCCTCCGGTTTTGTTGAAGATGTTTCCAGCCAATGTGGAGGACCCTGCGGTTAGGGCAGACATTCTAATACAGTCACTAAAAGATCTCTGTGGAATCCACTCATATGTTTCTGAGGGACGAAGCAGAAATACACTAATCCAAAGCATCGAAAAGAATCACAAGATATTGAGTAGGATTCAGTTATTGCAACAGACTGGTAAGAATTTCAATATGGTTTTCATTTATAGTGTGTTCGTGCAAAAGCTTAATCATTGATAAATACCTTTCTAGTGAACATCTAAGTTACCTTTTGTACGTCCTTGAGATCCTTGACATAAACCAAAACTGTCGTTTAGGTTGGATATCTATGGATAATGAGCAATTCCAGTTTCTTGCTGGGATCATGAAACATCCTCTGGAAACTGATACAAAATTGAAAAGCTCTGATCCTGTTCCAGTGACCAGTAAAGCGATGCAGACAGACGAAAATGCAGCAATCGTTGAGTCCAAAATCAGTCAGATTAAGGAACTCTTTCCTGATTATGGAAGGGGTTTCTTGGTAGCTTGTCTAGAAGTGTACAACCAGGATGCAGAAGAGGTGATTCAGAGGATCCTTGAAGGAACACTTCATGAAGAACTGCAGACTCTTGACGCTAAACTAGAAAGTATTTCATCACCTAGGGCTACACCATCTGTCAGCAGCAAGTATGATAAAGGGAAGGGAAAGCTGGTAGAATCCGTTGAGTCCCCTTCAGAAGCTGCGGCATCCACTGTGGCGAAAAATGCTGGAGTGTCTTCCAGTTCATCATCTATTTCCGTTGGAAGATTCATTCGCAAGAATGCAGATGATTTGTCTGATTTTGAGACCCTTGATGCCAAAGATAAAGAACTGGCAAAAACTGCTGTTCTTATTTCACAGCTCGAGTATGAAGATGAGTATGACGATTCTTATGATGATCTAGGATTGAGCATCTGTGAATCAGTGCTAGAAGAATCCGAGGAAATGGAGGACAAAATGACCTCAAAGAGAGGAGGGTCAACTGACGCTGATGGCGGCTCAACCTCAATTTCTGACGATTCAAAATGGGGATCGCGTAAAAAGCCTCTATTTTATGTCAAAGATGGTAAAAATTACAGCTACAAAGTCGATGGTTCTGTTGCCGTGGCCAATTACAATGAAGCCAAACTGCTTAATCAAGCACAAAAGGAACTTATCCATGGCCTTGGACGAGGGGGAAATATTCCTTTGGGCAGTGTCAAGAAGCTAGAAGAATTGAATGAGCAGCACATTAATGAACACGCTACTGATGAGGTTGAGGAACAAGGAAGAGGTCGGGGAATTTCCAGGGGTCGAGGAAAGAGGGGTTTCTCATTGGGTGCAAATAAGAAGGTTTCAGAGTCGAATGAGGAGCAAAATGCAGGGCGAGATACTGATGAGGTTGGAGGAAGGGGTGGTAGGGGTGGAGGGCGCAGAGGCGGAGGAAGAAATCATTATAGACAGGATAGAGCAATGAGGAAGCATTTTTCTGGCATGCCTAGTCATTATAATGCATAAAGTTTATTTTCCACTTTTTGTGCTAGCCCATACCTAGAATCTGTATTTTAGGTAACAGAGGTTCTGGGATTTGCTTGCTTGGTCCGCTCATGTAAAGTCTACAGAATACTAGTTTAATCATGATGAAGTCTTGTTTTACGTTTTGAACTCGTTTGAACTTAAGAAACGTTTAAGCACCATAATATTGTTAGGAACCAAGAATGAACTGTGCTGACTGATTCAAATAGCTCCCAATTGATAAATTTCAAGATTTTATATTTATATTGAAATGCTTTTTGAGAGAGAAACTAATGCTTTTTGAGAGAGAAACTGATATGATATTTAGATATATTTTCTAAAGAAACTCTAATAAAAGTTAAAACACTCGTGTGCGTGTGTGTAAATATATATTACTACTCTAGATCGTTTTTTTTATAAACAGTTTTCGTGTTTCGGGTTTCTTAACTGACTAAATTTATTCTTTATTTAAATCTAAACACAATCTCAAGAACCACATTTTTCACTCATTACTTGAAATGAAAATCTATTTACCTGTTCGATTAAGATTCGTCGTTTTAATTATCAAAATATCTAGATTCGGTTACATCCATGCACGTGAGAAATTTAAAAAATCTGTCCTACGATAAACCAAAGAAAAGTTGGAAATGGCAGAAACAGTCCAAGGTGAGTGAACAATAAAGTTAATAATGTAGGCGTAACCATTAATACAAACCCAAAGTCAAGTTGCAATTTCTAGCAGTATCAAACATTAAAGACAGTAAGATGATGAACAGACGCAGATAATCCGCAGGTTTTGGTCGGGTATATCCTCTGCTTCTTTGAGTTAAAAGGCAGCAGCTAAAATCTCTCTTGCGTCTGGAAATATATTTCATAAAAATGCAATTAAATATTTCAACGCTTTCTTCAATATATAAAGATATTCGAGAGGGTGATTTAATCATCAGCAAAGGCAACTGCATAGTGGCCGGAGTTCTTATCCTGCAAATAATTGACCAATAGCAAATCAAATCTATGAAAAGAGGCTTTGATAACAAAGCATGGTATTGAAGTTGCATGATGAACAGAAACAAAAAGGTCAATATGAAAGCAAGTAAACAAACAAGATTACCAGATGTAATTACATTACTTTATGCGCACTGCCAATTTTTTAGTAATAAACAAACAAGATTACCCGGGGAAGAGACAGATCAAAGTGAAAACATCCAGAGCGAAAATGTGACTTGAAGAAAATGAAGTACCTGAGATAACATCCTCTGTTTGTTCAGTAATTGCGTTCTTGCCTTGTTAAGGGCAGAGTTAGGAGACTTGTACATCCTCTGTCAAGCAAGAAGCAAAAAGAAGAACATTTAAAAACACAAAGAAATAAATGGCAAGGATTGACAGACGAGCAAAATACCATGCTATACAAGAAATAATAACAGCCCAACTCCACATTATAATAGATTTTAAATAACTGAAATAACAAAGGAAAATAATCCAACTTCCGCAATGAATAAAACATTTCTACAACCAGGGGTTCCAGAGTTTGGTGTCAAAAACTTGCTTCAGCAAAATCGAGATATGTAGGTTATTAGCAAACCATGAAGATTGGGGTAAGACTGCTTCCTAACAATTACAATCTATGACAAATATTATCAACCAATTTAAAGATGAGACAACATAAATAGTAAACCACAACAAAAGGAAATAGCTTCGAGAATGTAATATCAGACAAACCTTTTCACCATTTGACATACGATTCTCAACTCCTGAAAGTAGCTTTTTCTTAGGCGTGAAACCAAGGGCATCTTGTAGAAAATGATTTTCCTATAAAAACAAGAGAAATAAACCAATGGATAATCTATGTGAAGGTAGAGTGCATAGCAGACCTTCACAAATCCAGATAGAATTTTACCTGCATGTGCTTCACAAATCCTCCTCCAAGAAAATGCTTCAAGAAGTTTAGCTATCAATCACAAAGATTAGAAAAGGTCAATCTCGAAAAGATATCACGTTGGTATAAGCTTCCAAGGAGATAATAAAAACCTGTATCAATTCAGCCCATGTGCATGTATTTAAGGAATCTCCACCAATCTTCATTGACATTTCAGGGGTATAACCATCCTGATGCATTATTAATTTTTTGTGTTGTTATTCAAAATAATATTTTCAACAATAGCTGCATTATGAAGCAGATTAAATTAAATAAACGACCTCAAGAAAATCCAGAATATCTCGAAATGTGTTCCTCTGACTATTGAGATCTTTCTTGGCAGAACCTTTACCACCTGCCTCAGAAGAGAGGCTTCTCACTTGATTAAGAATTTTATCTCTTAACCCATGTATTGACATTATTTTCGAGAATCATTCACATTATCAACAGAGTTGTCGTCTGAGATTTTAGCATCGCCACAGAATTTCTCCAGGCTCCCTATCTCAAAAATTAAAGCAAGCGCTTCACCGACAGCAATTCGTAGTGATCTGTCATCCTTATCCAGCAGACTAGAAAGATAGGTGATTGACCTACATTATTTTCAAGAGAGGGCATTGGAACTTAATTACAAGTAGATATAATGATAAAAAAAGTCAAGCTAAACATAAAATGTCACTAACTCTTGCCAACTTTTTGGGTTCAGAGTTCGTCCATTCATGGTAGTAAGAAGAAATGACCAGGCAGAGACGACCATCGTTATCATAGGCCAGAGAAGGTTTTGCAGCAGCAACCTACAGTTTCAAAACGTAACAAACAGAAACAGCACAAATTGTATGACTGAGAAACAACTCAATGCATCCTGTAATTACTGAACTTTTATGAACATATGTAAGTGCACATAATGCAGCACAAGCAAAGATATCCAACCCAAAATAATAAATCATACATACATTAGGACCCAATTTCGGATGAGCCACCTGCCACATTATTTGCATAGATTTCTCTGTTTCCTCTGGTTCTTCGCCACCAACAAATGTAATAACAGCCAAACATTCAAGCAACTGTAATTACGCCAGCATGTTTCCACAAAAATTAGTTCAGGTATCAGTAAATGGTAAGAAAACAATCAGGAGGTAACATTTTGCATACCGAGGATGATTTAACTACTTCAGGCCGAGTTTTAAGAGCCTCTAATATAGGAGAAATTGATTCTTCCAATATTTCTTGTGCTTTACCCCCGGGGCCCGTGGTCAGTGCTAAAAGTCCTAGAAGTAGATGCACAATGAATAAAAGTTAGCCTCCTACTAAACTCCCAGATTAAGTATGATTGTACAAAGGATATGAGAAACACCTATCATGTGAGACGCCAAAGCAATCTCCTTAGCCGAACCCTTCTTGACTGAATTCAAGCATTGGTGCAGTAATGTAGCAAACCTATAAAGAGAAAAATATTCTTGAACCTAAATACAATCATCATAGGAAAAAATGGAACATTAAAACTTCGATGAAAGACCCAATTTCAATCCCTGAACACATATTAACCCTTAGCCAACTGCTGCAACTTTTCAAGATAGGGAAGAAGTTCATCCAGCAAACCAAAATTAAAACCATTAAGAGGAATAAATGAAAAGTTAAAAAGTTTCAAAGCATATCATACGATCATCAACTCGGTTTCATGTTTGTCATGTTTCATATCAATAAATGCTCCCTTTGCTGAACTATGAACTCAACCGGACTGATTTATTGTATAGATTCCTTGCCAATTAGATACAATGAAACTTCAAATCTTTAAATTCAACATGTTATTTATTGGTGTATATATTTATATTTTACGTAAGTTCAACATACCACTCATTATTGCCATATAGAAATAATGTTGAATCTGCTAGTAATTGTTGTGTTCATTGACCAATCAACAACACCAATAGACGATTCACGATGGAACACTCATGTTTTGACAATAGGTAAAAAGAGACAATCAAAATATTAGATATGCAAATGAGCTAAATATTATAACACCAGAAACAAAGAATAAGCATACTTCTTTTCAACAAACTCAAGCTCCAAGCTGTTATTAAAGGCTTCAATTATTGATGACAAAGCCTTTTCCCTTGTCGAACCTCTGAAAACAAAAATAAAAAAACATGTTTGTAAGTGTTCTTATCGGGTCTAGTGATGTGTTTCAATGAAACCATTTACCAATCATTAAATCTATGCAGACGGCTGAAGAAGATAGAGATTTTCATGCATTCACACCCATTTATTTTAATACCACAATAATCAAATAACGAAAAAAAATATCAAACTACCTCTTCTCATACAAAGCGTCCAAGCATTGATCAAGAAAAGTCTCTGTATCCACCTGTACTTCCTCAACTCTAGACACCAACATGTTATCTGTTTGAACAGTTGATGATGAACTTACACTATCGGCATCATCACTATCCAGCATTGCAGCACACTTTTTCTGAGAATTTCCTGAAAAAATCCGTACATAAAATAAATTATCAATTTCCATACGTTGGCATAGATACCAAATGCTCCACAACAATAGCGACATTAGTTTATTAGAAAACGCAAAGATTAGACTTTGCATAGTTATATAAGCTTCTAACCAAATCTTTGACGCATAAATAAAAAAATCAAGAATCAGAAACAGCCAGTCAAACCACTTCTTTGATGAGTTTAAACGCGTCATTCATGAATAAACCAAAATTTTCAGTCAATGGATGACACACTAAACCATAAACAGAAGAATCAAGAGTAATGATTCAAATAATTCCAAAAAAAAACAGCGATAAAGACCTAATTTTCTACTAGTTGAAAAAAGTCGACCCGATTATACCACGGCAGGACTGAAAAAAGTCCGAAAAAGAAAAAACTTACTTCTACCCATGATGCAGTGAAAACTCCTTGATCAGTGAGACTACTCGAATCGACGTTAGAAGGAAGAAATACAGTATTTATCAAAAATCAAACGATGAAATTGAACGAGCGAAAGGAGAAAATCGGCGAGCTTGAATTGCGAATAGCGCGAATATACTGTGCGAAACAACCGATAATTGGAGCCAGAAACCAATTTATCCATGAAATTTTTGTCGGGGGATTTGGGAGGAAGTTGGATTCTTGTATTGGGAGAATTTTTGCGGTTGTGCAGAGACACATGGAGGAAATACTGGACAATTAAAAGAAAACGGATTGTATATATGACTTTTACCAACTAGGGCCTGTTTGGTGGATACTTAATACTTAATGAATCACAAATTTTATTTTATTTTTTGGTTGAAAGAATTAAAGAATCGCAATTAATTTTCAGTATAAATGAAATTTTCTCTATAAATTTCATATAAACATATTAACTTGAAATACTAGATTATAATTTTTATTTTAAAAAAAATACTTAATGAAGGAATGTGATTTCACTAAGGTACTAAGGAATGTGATTTCACTCAGGCCAAACGCGGATTTATTCAAAGATGGGTAGTTTGGAATATTCGTGCAGTGTGGAGGGGAACGGAAATGTGCTGGAGAGATGATGACGTGGATAAATCTTCACCGTTGTTTTGGTTTTGCGGGAGCCTATCCCTGACATTGACAATTTGCGGAAGGAAAAGTCGCGTTTTGTTTTGGACACGTTCTTGGAACACGTTGATTCTATAACACGATTTTAGGCCAAGCTTCTCTTTTTGTTTTAACACTTGATTATATCTACTTTAAAAAAATATGAAATAAGATTCGAAAAATCTAGTTTATAAAAAATTTACGATAATAAGTTAACTAAAAAATTCACCCATATCCACCGAAGCAAATTAATGCAACATAAAAATGGAACAAAGTGAACTACTGTTTAATTAATGGCAAAAACTTGTGTGAGACGGTTTCACGGGTCGTATTTGTGAGACGGATTTCTTATTTGGGTCATCCATGAAAAGTATTACTTTTTATGCTAAGAGTATACTTATTGTGATATGGGTAGGATTGACTCGTCTCACATAAGACTCACTCTTAATTAATTTATTATATTATTTACTGAATTTTTTATATGAAAATTGTGTCGTGCTTAGAAAATATTCTTCGCTATTTTTAATTTTCAAAAGTTATGTTCCATTAGTTCTTCATATAAAGGAGCAAAGCCATTAAAAATAGAATACAATACAAATACAAATACTTTGAGGAGAATAACGAAGAGATGCTTGTATAGGTAACATGTAAAATTTAGTCCGTGCTTGTATAGGTAAAAGCTCAATTTCCGTCCCATATGTAGTTAGTTGTGAAATTTTTAATTATATATCTTTTTTTTAAATAATTATGGTGTGTATATATATATATATGTGTGTGTCAACGATACGATCGATTTTCGTCATTCTCTTCTAATTAAATAAATAATATCATTATTAAATTTTTATAATTATAATTACGTGATCAGAATAATTCTTCATGACATGCACAGATGTAGATGTACATATAATTAAATACCACATATTTTATAACTATAACGAAAAAATTTCTAATCAATCATAATATTTGCAGATAGTTGATATATACATTTTGTTTTGTGTTATCTACACTCAACTTCACGTACAAAATATGTGTTAAATTTAATATGTGTTAAATTTATTCGTCCTGTTTGAAACTAGACCAACGCTTCCTTAATTATAAATGTATTATATTTCATTTGGAGTTCTCTTTGATTTCACATACGCATGGCATGGTTAGTTTTCAAACAAAAAATTTGACTAATTAGGTGGTAATTTTGCCAACTGTCTCGTTTTATTCGAAATTATATTTTCCATACAACAGTCTGCCGGCTCCTCCATCTAAGGTGACATCACCAATGACAGATAAAAGGAGAAAGTTAACCGTCATCACCCATGCAGGAAGCAAGACTGCGTAATGCATGGGTACGTAGTTAAAACAGTTGGGAGGCAAGGCTATCTTTTTATTTTAGTTTTGTTCACGAAACAAACAAATTTTTTGTTAAAAAGAAACTTAGTAAAAGCTCAGCACATTTGACCGATGAATGAATACAAAAGGGCAGAAAACATCCCCATTAAACCATATTGGCACTGCATGCAACTGGGGAAAAAAAACATAAAACCAGCAGCATCTTCTGGGTGATGTCTAGATGCATGCAATATTCCTCCTTTTTCAAATGAAATGTCTCAAAATAAATATATATAATATTTTTGTTATACTATAACGACGAACTTTTTAAGAATAATCAGGCAATGTTATCTGGAAGCATAAAAGACTTGACAACACAAGCCCTAGCTAGTCATCACAATAACCACTGTTGTTTAATAAGTAGTCATAGATTAGAGACAAGAAGTCTTTCTTTCACATGCATCATAATTTAACATTTACATATTGTAAATAAACAAGGAAATTGTTACTAGAAAATTGAGAGCTAGCCCACCAAATAAATTAATCATGATCCATGACTCATAATCATGCCTTGATTTATGGCCGGGCTTGAATTATGTCTACCATAGATCCCTCAAGCATGTGGGAACGAAAATAAATCTCTGGATAGAGATACATATCATGAACTTGATTCTGTATCGGAATTCCCATGATATCACCAATTTGCTCCATGTTAGGTTCCCAGGAAGAAGCCAATGCACCATATCCTACGTTCTCCACAAGATTCTCAGCAGCAGTCATTGTTGTATGAACAGATCTTGGAACTTCGAGTGAAGTCTCATTATTTTTAGCAGTACCACTCTCAGCCGTCAAATCTCTGAATTCATTGTTTCCAAACAAATTTTTCATGAACTTCATTTCATCATCACAGGTCTCGAAGGCGAAATAAGATGTCGAATCACCATCTTCGTTTGAAGTACTAGACGTCCCAACCGGGGGAGATATTTCATGTGGATTATTGCTGTTAGGACTTGTAGCAACAACGTTAGTATTGCTGGATCCATAATTGTTGAAGTACTTTTTCTTGATGTATTCTTCAAGTAAGATTGAGGGCATTTTCCCATTAAGCCCTTGATCTATTGATCTCTTGAGTTTTCTCTTTGAATTTTGCTTCCTTTTGGTGGCATTCCAATGATTCTTAATCGAATTTTCAGTCCTTCCCGGAATACATTTTGCTATTTCTGCCCATTTGTTTCCAACCCTTTCATGAGCCTCAATGAATAGTTTCTCTTCTTCATCACTCCAAATATCTTTCTGTAAAAATTCACCAAATTTTTTTATTAAAATGAATTTTGTACAAGGAAATAACAAAACGAGAAAATGAAGGGAACGGTCTCCAAGAAAATCTCCACGAGGGACATTAAAGTTAGTGCCCCTTTGTAACAAACTTTGGTTCCTTGTCGGTTAAAACCTTTTACAGTCCCATCAACTAATTTAAGAATGGAGCAGAACATGAAATTGTATCTGGAAAATGTGTGCTTCAAACCCTACATTCACAGAAAAGATTGACTGAAAATATGTGTGATTTCGTGCTTTTTTATGTACGTGTGTGTAAACACAAAGCCCTAAAAATATATCTTATTTATACACCATCAGTTTACAACAGTATACTAAATCGGCGAATTCTGAACATACAAAACCCATATGCCCAGTAAAATAATTTAAGATCTGTGAATAAGCTGTCAAAAATCAAATATAAACACAAAATCCTCCACATATAAACTTGAGTTACCTGCCTAAAATAAGAAAGATTTGTGAAGACTGCTGCCACGAATTCTGATAATTAGATTTAAAGTTTATAATATATATGAGAAACAAGACTAAAAATCAATGGAAAAAAAACACAAATAGTACAAAATGATTTTATAAGAAAAAGAAGAACAAGTAATGTTGTGGGAACAAAAATAACCTTGATATCGGGACGCAGATGATTATGCCATCGTTCCCTACACTGTTTCCCTATTCTTCCCTCCATTCTATCAGCTATCAAAGCCCATTTTCTCAATCCATATTGCTTCACCAACTTAACAAGTCTCCTGCATGGATCCAATCCAAAAGTTTTCTCCTTTTAAAATAACTTTAGCTTATGATCGTCTAATATTATATTTATGCAAAACTCATGTATTCCTTTAAACAAGAAAAATCATGAAACTCAACCTGTCTTCCTCTTCGGACCATTGACCCTTTATCCACTTTGGTGTACCAGAAGAGCCACCTTTATCCGTACTTTTCGCATGATCTGAACTCTCTTCTGCTAATTCGACAATGTTAGCATCTGAGTGAAAAAATTCGTTCACAAAGCCAGTGTCTTGTCCAAAACTCCAGTCCAAAACCCCGTCTGTCGAGTTAATGGTTGCATCAAAACCAGAAGAAACATTTGGATTGCTTATACAAGTGTTGAACAAGGTTTCTGGATTAGAAAAATTATTTTGATCCCACAAAAACTTATCAATGGCAGTAAATGGGGGGCTAGGTTGAATCAAAGAAATTGAACTGTTTCCCAAATTTCCATGGAAAAAGCCTCGTCTTCCACCACCTTCCATGAATGAGAGAATAAATCAAGAACTAATCATATGCAAACAAAAAAGCTTTCCTCAAAGGAAAGTTTGCATTTTCTTCGAACACAGTTTGCAGTACAGCAAAAGTGGGAGAATTGAGCTTTCAGTAAGCCTTGTGCCGAGCTGCATGCAATCACAGCCTTTGATTTGAGAACTATCCAAGGGTTGAGAATTTGAGCAGACAAAGAAACAGATGGAGAGACTAGTGGGTCGTCATTAAATTACTATTATTTAATTGCAGAGTAATACTGGTATTAATTACGAGCTTTTTGTTTTTCTTTTAAAAGTAAGTACGCATATTTTCCAATTCTAACCATTTTCATATGCTTTCTTTCTTCTTACAAAGTATATGCATAATCCTTTTGTGATACTACCTACTACATGGAATTCATATATATATATATATATATATATATATATATAAGATCAAGAAATTAATTTGGATATAAAATAAGATATATATTAATCGGCAGGCACCATCATCATATGCATCACACACATTGAATGTTAAGATTATGGAAAATTTTAAATGTTTACAACTTATATTAATTATTTTTGAATGATATTATGGTCAAGACAAATATAATATGCTCTGTCGTAAAGACATAAGTTTTAAAAATCATGAGTTGTAATTCAGTGAGTATTTTACAAATTCACATTTTTACATTGTGAATGAAACTATTAATCATATAAAATGTTGGCAACATTATATTAGCCAAGATTAAAGTGGGATGTTTTTGTGCTTTTATGGTCATTAAGTTAGGGAGGAAATGAGGGAGGACTCTAAGCCTCATCTTAAAGGCTGTATCAATGTGAATTGTTAATTATAGTATGAAACGAACTTATTAGGTGAAAATAATTCATTGAGTAACAAAGTGACAAAGATTCTTCGTTCACTTTCGAAATTTTGTTCGGTTCAATTTCAACAAATATTATTCCAAAATTAATTCAAATCATTTTTAAGATTTATGATTAATTCAGCACCATGTTATTCGTTAGTTTTAATGCCACACATGTTTTTGTTTTGCGTAAGAAATTGGAAAATTTTCTATGTATTCAGAAGGTCATTGTTTTATTATAATTTTTCTATCTATCCAAGAAAGAAAATTTTTTGTCAAACATGTTGGATCAGATCGGTAACAAACTAGATAAATTATGAAAAATTATATATATATATATATATATATATATATATATATATATATATATATATATATATATAAAACTAGTTTATTTTTCTCTCCCGAGAAATTCAATACTTTAATATGATCATAAGTATGTACAATGTCCCAAAAAAAATTAAAAAAAATAACCATTAACTCTTCTCTAAAATTTTATATAATATTTAACTTCTAGAGAAAAATGATCTTGAAACTCATATTTTCAGACAAGCTAAGATAATATTGATTCATGCATACGGAAATGTCCACAAATTATCATTTATTCGCTTTTGGAGTATATCTCATGTGAGACCGTCTCACGGATCATAATCTGTGAGACGGGTCAACCCTACCCATATTCACAATAAAAAGTAATACTCTTAGTATAAAAAGTAATACATTTTCATGGGTGACCCAAATAAGAGATTCGTCTCACAAATACGACCCGTGAGACCGTCTCACACAAATTTTTGCCTCGCTTTTGTAATCATTTGTCATTCTATGGCCATTATCATTCTCCATCTAACATAACGTTTTATCCTTTATTCAATATTATTTCATTGCAGTAGTATGCATCATGAATAAAATCATCTCAATTTTGTTGATAATGGGATAAATTTAATTTAATTTTAAACAACTATGCCAAGATATTCGATACAAAACCGAACAATAGTTATCAAAATCCTAAATTAGAGAATATACTCGATAGATAATTCTCAATAAATCTGGAAAAAAGTAAAAGAAGTTGACGGTCATCAGAATCTCACAACAAAGCCAAGGCAGCAGCATCGTATCATTTTACTAACGTTAGTGCATCAAACCAAATACAAGAAAATCTAAACAAAGCTTACAAAATTACAAAATCTTGATCCTTCTAAAGACGAGACAGCCAGGCCATGATAAGGATATTTGATTCTACAGTCTATAACCATTTTCTATTCAAACGCCTTGTCTCAGATAAATAATGCAGATTGCGTCAGAATCCACAAAATTTACCTCATAAAACTGAAATGAACAATGCAAGTGTTTCCTATTCTAAAGCTTCAAATCTGTGGGGATGATACTTCGAGAATTGGAGGAGTTTATTGTTGATCCTACGGGGATCATCTTGACAGCAGCAGCAATAGGCATGCCGAGAAACCCAAACAATATGCTAGCGGACCATTGCCGCAAAGTAAGAGGATAGGTGTTGGCAAAAGTGCCTAGGAATTCGACAATGATAATCTGGAAAAGAACCGTGCAGCTTAAAACGCCCACAAAAACATAGTTGTCGAGTATGCCTTTGAAGACATTTATTTTCTCCATTTCTCTAGAGCTTATCTCGTTGAAAACCTGTGAGAGTTAAAGATTACCGTGAAATTCTGGAGTTGACAACTTTTGAAGTAAATAAGAACAAAATTTATTGCAAGGAAGAGTAAAATAAGCGTCAATTAGCATAGATTTATGCACTACTTGATTTAGAAATGTGAGTAATGCAAAATGGAGGAACTTTAAAGTAACAGACAACATAACATGCATAAGAAAGATTATTGTTTGTTTCATGTTGAAGAATACCTGACAAAATACAAATGAGTTGAAAATGAGAGTGTTGAGAATGGTATCCGAGTTCTCTCCATTAAGATAGAAAACAGATTTTCCTGAAGTTTGAAGATACCATATAACAACGAATTGATAGATAGATTGTCCAAGAATGTTCCTCCACATGACATTGCTGATGAAGTTCCCTTTCCGGCCAACGGGTTGTCTCCTCATTAAGTCATTATTTGGCGGTTCGGTGGCTAGTGCAAGTGCTCCTAGTGTATCCATGATCATGTTGACCCAAAGAAGCTGAACAGCGGTGAGGGGGGCACTGCCTGAAAGCGTGCGACCAAATGTGAGTACTATTTTCAATCCAAGTTTGCGTACGCATTAAACACATGTTACCTGTCAAGCAGGCTGATGAGAAATTGACAATAAGAGCAACCACATTGACAGTTAGCTGGAATTGAACAAATTTTTGAATGTTAACGTAAACCGAACGACCCCATCTTGCGACTGTAACAATGGTGGAGAAATTATCATCTAGAATTATAACATCAGCACTTTCTTTTGCCACCTGGAAAATTGTAAACCAAAGAGTAAGTTTCTTTTACATTCACGACACTGGTTTACAAAATGCACACAGAAGTAGAAAATATGCAAAAACTTGCCACTATGATATCAAATATAATCTATTAACTACCAGAAATTATCACCTCAGTCCCAGCAATCCCCATTGCTAGACCAATATCAGCCTCATGAAGCGCAGGAGCATCGTTTGTTCCATCTCCAGTTACTGCAACAACCTCCTCAAATGTGGATCGCAGATGTTTCACAAGGGTATGTTTATCCATTGGTGAAGAACGAGCCATCACCTTGTAAAGGAATATATCAGACATCAATATAAAATAGTCATATTAAACCACATGCATAAATAAATACTAAACACAATGTACTTCTGTCAGGCACCAGCTTAATGGCAAGCCAACAACCAAATGAAAGACTTTGGTGGCATTTAATCGGGTTTCCTGTTAATTCAAACTCAAGAATCAAGATTTTTAAAGTCAGTTTTTGAAAGTATCTTTGAATAATTTTATCAGAAAGTGTGTGATTCAGTTTTTGAATCCGAGCGTGAGACTTTCAAATTGGAAAATGATTTAGAGTTGAACATTACTGGAACTGATGTGCTGTTAGCAAAGCGTATATTTTTCATAGTTGATTTTGAAAATGGTTGAACATTAATTTTAATGCTTAAGTGGCAATGGGAAGAAAACACGGAACTGATCATGGTAAACATGAAAAAAGTAAATATGCATCTAGCATACGAATACCTGAAGTTTTGGAATAAGCTCCTGCAACTCTTCCTCGTTCTTCATCCGAAATTCTGGTCCTTCAATTGCAATACCATCATCAGTTAGTATGCCACATTCTCTAGCTATAGCTTTAGCCGTGTTTATGTTGTCTCCTGTGACCATTCGCACCATAATGCCAGCTGACTTACAAATAGCAACAGACTCCTTGACTCCAGGGCGAACTGGATCTTTTATTCCAACAATTCCTATTAAAGTATAACCCTCAAATGGGATAGGGTTTTCAGCAGAAAAGTCACTTCCAATATCCCTATATGCGAGGCACAGGGTTCGAAGAGCTTCACATGCAAATTCATCAATTGTATCCTTCATATGAGTGACGGTTGACTCATCCAGAGGAACAACCTCACCATTTGAGTTCAGAAACCTATCACAGGCATCTAAAATAATCTCAGATGCTCCTTTGCAGTGTGCTTGGAAACCTTCTCCAGGTAACTCCAATACTACACCCATGCGCTTCTTCGTAGAATTGAATGGCTCGACTTTGATAATCTTTGACACTCGTCGCTCTGCTAGGAAATCTCCTCCAAGAAAGAGGCCAAATTCAAGAAGCGCAGTCTCAGTTGGCGTACCAAGTATTTCAATTTTCTCATCTTTATTGATGACAATATCTCCTCCAGTGTTGTTGAATATAGATTTTTGAAGCATTTTCACCACAGAATCAGGAATATTGGAGCAGAAATCTGAACTTTTCATAGAGCCACTAACTTCTTTTTTCTTTCCACAAATGCATGCTTTCACAACCGTCATGTGGTTAGTGGTTAGCGTCCCAGTCTTGTCACTACAAATAGTTGTGGCCGATCCCATAGTTTCACAAGCTGCCAAATGGCGGACAAGTGCCCTGTCATTCATCATCTTCTTCATTGCAAAAGCAAGGCTCAAAGTAACAGCTAAAGGCAACCCTTCAGGAACGGCAACCACAACAATTGTAACAGCAATAGCAAAGTATTCCAGCATTTCCAAGGCTTCATCTCCAGACCAGCTCCAGTAGGAACCTTGATTCATTTTGCGGGTAAAAAGCCCTTGCACCAGAACAGCGAAGGTAATAACAGCAAAAAAGAGACCTATTTTTCCAATAATGGTTGCGACTCCATTCAGTTTGACCTGCAAAGGGGTTTCATCGTCACCGCCTTCACTAAGAGTAGCCATCAATTTACCCCACTGAGTTCTCATCCCAACAGTAGTAACTAGCATTTTGCAGGATCCATCTTGCACTTTAGTTCCAGATAAGAGGAAAGGATTTGTGGATGTCACATTTATGGGTTCACTCTCTCCGGTCAAACTAGATTCATTTATTAACAAAGAATAACCTGAAACAAAGAGTCCATCAGCTGGGACCTGATCCCCAATAGAAAGATGAACAATGTCACCCGAGAGCAAATCAAATATCGAAATTTTTTGTCTGTAACCATTTCTAGTAACCTGAACTGTAATTTTTTTCTTTTCCTTGTCCAAATCCTTGAATTGCAATGACTGCTTATAGTCACTTGTAGCAGTGACAAAAACTACAAGAAGGATACTAGCAACAATCCCAAGTCCATCATGAGCTCCCCTGGGCCATCCTTCAGTTGCAATGCCAACAGCTAATGATACAAGCGCACAAAAAGCAAGTATCATGAGGGTAGTATCTTGAAGGGCTTCCCATACAAAAAGCCAAAAGCCCTTTGCCGGGCTCTCTGCGAACTTATTAATTCCATAAACTTCTCTTCTGTGGTCAAGTGACTCATCTACAATACTAATCCCATTGGTGAGACAAGTCGAAAGCTTGCCAGCAATACCCTCCACGCCAGAATGAACTTTCAACTTCCTCAAATTATGGCCTTCAACAATTGATCCTAATTCATCAGCACAAATTTCAAAACCTGCCTCCTTGACTGCCTCTGGCGCTGTATAACTTATACCTGGAGGTATTGAGTGGAAGATCAGTATGAAGTAACAACAAATGTTAAATTTGAGGTTGCAGTTGCACAAGTTTTTGAAATCTGACCTTGAATAAAGCTCAGAGCAGCTTGGGAAACTAATACTGCTACTCTAAGTTTTTCCTGCAACGCGATAGTATAATCACATTTAATTTTCCATTGAACAGAACAATAATGATTCTTCTGACAGATAAGGGAAGAATATTGTGCAGCTGACGACTCAATTTCACATTGCTACATTAAAATTCCACAAGGAATTCCACCATGAAACACTTTCTAAAATCAAGTAACTTCTATAGTACAGACATCTTAATAATCATATTATCCTAAATGATATGCATAAACTGTATAATTCAACATAGCGCCATCTTTTCCAAGAGTATGTTTAATCCTTCCATAAAACCCGAATGAATGAAATGAATAAACCATATTTTTTTTAAAACCGTTCCATTATTGGCTGAACGTTGTTTTCAGAGTTTCACATGGATTAAGATACACAAGTCGAGAATTCACAAGCAAGATAAGCAAAACAAATGGTCAAAAAGCTCAGTTTGTGATAAAAATTGCTAAATAAACAAGTAGTATTACGTGCGATGGAATCCACAAATCACGTTAAACCAATCCACCAAGATGGCGTGCCTGCTGGTCACCGATATAGTTTGATTTGAATTCAATGTCATAACAAGAATAAATTAATTCCCCAAAAATAGAGTACCTCGTGAGGTGAGAACATGAGATAATAAAATAAACAAATAACAGAAAAACAAAGGAAAAAAAAGTAAAAACATCGGACCAAAAAAGTCAACGACGACTCAAAAGAAGATAGCAAAGATATTTTTGAGGTAACTAGACAAAGAAAGATTTGAACAATTCAAAACCTGGTTAGACTTCTGGATCTCACGAACTTCGAAACGTTTCGACAGATTAGCAGTGAATCTAAACCTCCTTTTACGGTTCTTCACCAGCCAACACGCTTTCCTCCATCTCTGCAACGCTTCCTCCGATGAATTCTTCGCCTTCACTTCCGAAAAATCCTTCATGAAACTCCCCATTCTAAACCTAATTCTTCCTATATTTACCGATCCACAAATCGCAGGCTACACTTACAGATCACACAAAATGGCAGTAAATGTCACCTATTCTAACAATACAATACAGCTTCTGGAAGAGAGCAGCTGACGAAGCTGAACATGAACCGATTTTTAATCAGTTTTACCCGTTGCTGAGTAGAAAAGTAGATTAAAATATGAGCAAGCTGTTGGACGAATGCGATATTTTTATTCCCAAAGAAATAATGATGGAGGGGGAGTGGAAGCAGAGTCGAGGAACTTCAACTACTCATTCCTAAACCATATACATGTGTGAATAAAAATAAACAATTACTTATCGGGAATATGCTGTAGCTGATAAATTCTCTCTAATTTATTAAAGATAGTTTTCAATAAAATTAAATATATGTTCTGTTTTACCTTCTTCGTTTTGGCACCCAAAGAAAAAAAAAAAGAATTGGATTTGCTTTCTGAGCCTTTCTCCTTCTTTCTTGCTTTTTAATAACTTTTTGTGATACAAACTTTTAAATTAACTGGTTAAGAACATATTCGAGGATTGTGGGGCACGAATTTTTTTCTAAATCAGAAATTATAAATTTATAACAAATAATTATAAAATTTAAATTTTGAATAAAACGTAATTTGATTGTTATGTTATATTTTACCCAATCCTATATTGGGCCTGATCTAAGGCTATTATGGGCAACCACAAATAGTTTGTGATGATTTTGGTCTTTAAAAAATTGAAAACAAGAAGTTGGTATAAAACTTTCGAGGCATTGGCCCATTTTGGGACCAGCGTGCTCTAATTCTCATGAGTTACCCATTTGCTTCTTCAAAATTTATATTAGAAACACTATATCTTGTTGTTCCAATAATCACCAAATGTATGTAATTGATGCAATTTTTTTTTTAAAAAAAAAACCTATTGTTTAAAGTTTTTATAATATAGTTAGATTCTTTTTATTTTAAATTATACCCACTCCTTATTACACTTTTTGATCTACTCAAGCAAGAATCACAACGGTAACGACTGGCGAACCGCTTGCGCCAACAAATTTGGGGTGGAGAGATGGGGGAGGTGCCCTTTGCCGCTAAGAGAGCACACTGTAGTCCACCCTTCTAGATGGTTCTTCAGATACGCCTTCATAGTCAACGGAACTCACTTGTCTTTGATATGGTAATATAAAATTCAATCATATTTAAATTCGGAAAATTTATATTTTCAAAGAGATATTAAATTTCACCAATTAGTAATATTGGATTTAGATTGAGACAAGGGTAGAAAAAGGGCAATTTTTTAGGATTTTATAATTATGCAAGGCTATATTATTTAGCAAACAAGGATATTTTCAGAGTGCTTTTATCCCAGCCAGATTGATCTCTGACAATATTATACTGAGTTTTGAAACTCTGCACTGGATTAGAAGCAGAAAACAGGGACACAAAGGCTATGCTGCTTTAAAATTTGATATGAGTAAGGCTTATAACAGAGTTGAGTGGTCTTTTCTTGAAGACATTATGATCAGACTTGGATTATCACGATGTTGGGTGGAGAAGGTTATGCGATGTGTCAGAACAGTTAGGTACTCTTTCTCGCTGATGGTGATCTGGTTGGGAACGTCGTTCCGAATAGAGGACTGAGACAGGGAGACCCTCTTTCTCCCTACTTATTTGTCTTATGCGCTCACGGATTATCATCTGCTCTCGTCTCACTTGAACAACAACGTCTAATTTCTGGGGTTCAGCTAGCTTCTTCCTGCCCATCTATTACTCATCTGTTCTTTGCTGATGACAGTCTCTTGTTCTTCAGAGCTACAATGGCGAACTGTTTTGCGATGCACAATTGTCAGTTATCATATGCGAAGGCTTCAGGACAGCTTATTAATTTCGAAAATTCCTCCCTCTCCTTCAGCCCGAATACAAATGAGCAATTGGCTGAGAATATTAAGTCTGTGTTAGCTATCCCAGTGGTTCACGCCCATTCAGTGTATTTGGACCTTTCGGCCGTCTCTTTGCAAAGTAAGAAACTGCAATTCAGATACCTGGTGGAGAGAGTAGCGAAGAGAATTCAAGGATGGGGAAACAAAACTTTTTCGGCAGGGGGTAAAGAAACATTGATCAAATCGGTGCTCCAGTCCATCCCCACTTTTGCTATGTCATGTTTTCGTATTCCCAAATCGGTGTGTGAAGAAATAGAGCGTGAATGCTCTAATTTTTGGTGGGGAGTAGACGCAGGGAAAAAGAGAATGCACTGGAAATCGTGGCCAGCCTTGTGTAAGCCGAAATGCATGGGTGGTTTGGGGTTCAGATAGCTGGATATTTCAATCAGGCCCTACTAGCTAAACAGATTTGGCGCATTATCTCGGAACCTGAATCTTTGGTGGCCAGAGTCTTGAAAGGCCGGTATTTTCGCCATCAGGATATTATGGAAGCCGATATGGGCAGCAATCCTTCTTCCATCTGGAGAGCGTAGATGTGGAGCAGGCCTTTACTTGCTGAAGGTTTGTGTTGGAAGGTGGGAGATGTGGCTCGTATTAATATGTTTGAGGATATTTGGCTTCCGGGTCCTAGAACCTGCCTAGCACCGATTCCAGACGATGCCTCATTTTCTAAAGTGAAGTCTCTCATGGTGGATGGTAGATGGAGCACGCCTCTGATCCAAAAGAATTTCTCTCCACTTATTGCTCAAAAAATCACTTCTATTCCCATCACTCTGACAAGTAGAAAAGATACGAGATTTTGGAAATATGACCAGAAAGGTATATATACGGTACGAGATGGGTATAAGGCTGCCCAAGGCCTCTATGAATAGCCCCCCTCGTGCTCGGCCCCTCTCCAAAAGGGCTGGTGGAAGTTCCTGTGGTCATTATCGATTCCTCCAAAAGTGAGAATATTCTGGTGGAGAGCGCTTAATAATATTATCCCAACGGAACAAAACCTACTTACACATCATGTTCCGGTTACTGGAAGGTGTCCGTTGTGTCAATTTAACTGAGATACTACCAGTCATGCCCTATTTTCTTGTCCGGCTGTGAAATCTTGTTGGAAAAGAATCTGGATTTGGTCGTCTCTTAAGCAGCTTCGCCACTTAGATGTGTTTGATATTTTTCTAGGGATGAAAGAGAAGTTGAGTAAACCTGATTTCGAACTGTTTATCATGCGTACTTTGGCCACTTGGAATGAGAGGCTTCACTATCTTCATGAATGTAATGGCAAGGCTCGAGAATTGGATGCTAATTGGTGTGAAAATCTGCTCCGGGAATTTCATGCGGCACGTGATTCAATTATGACCGGCACAGAGTCAACTTTGATCAGCTCTCAAAACACTTGGTCTGCCCCGTTAGTTCACCAATTCCGGTTTGATGTGGATGCAGCTTATAAAGAGGGATATCCTAGTTGCGCAGTCGGTGGAATTATTCGTGATCATGAGGGACAACCGATTTTGGCTTTCGGAGAATTGATTGACAAGGCCCAATCTGTTACAATGGCCGAGCTTCTTGCCATCCAAGTTGGCTTGAAAGTCGCTAGGCAGCACAACATTCAGATTCATCAAATCACCTCGGACTCTCTTCTTGCAGTGCAAGCAGTCACAAGGCCAGAAGAAAATCTTAGTTATGTGGGTTCTATTCCTGCGGATATTAGCATACTTATGGAGGCACTCGAGAGCCCTCATCTTTTTCATTTCAGGAGATCGGCTAACCGGGTGGCTCACTCGGTTGCTGCTTTTGCCTTTTCATCCTCCTTTCATTTTGTTTGGGAGCATGGATCTTTTCCTTTGTGGTTGATTAAACTTGTAATTGCGGACCTATTTTCTTCTTAATAAATTACAAGATTTCAGCTGACAAAAAAAAATTCTACCCACTCCTTATTACACTTTTTGATCTACTCAAGCAAGAATCACCACGGCAACGACTGGCGAACCGCTTGCGCCAACAAATTTGGGGTGGATAGATGGGGGAGGTGCCCTTTGACGCTAAGCGAACACACTGTAGTCCGCCCTTCTAGATGGTTCTTCAGATACGCCGTCATAGTCGACGGAACTCACTTGTCTTTGATATGGTAATATAAAATTCAATCATATTTAAATTCGGAAAATTTATATTTTCAAAGAGATATTAAATTTCACCAATTAATAATATTGGATTTAGATTGAGAGAAGGGTAGAAAAAGGGCAATTTAGGATTTTATAACTATGCAAGGCTATATTATTTAGCAAACAAAGATATTTTTAAAAATACAACATTAGAATACGCTAGAATAATTAAATTCTCTTTAAAACAAATTACATCTTGTATTCTGAACTGTAATTTATGTTATATATATGTTACATATATATAATAAATAACTATTGGGAAATTAAATTGAAGCAATAGTGATCACTACGGTAATAGTATCAAAAAATACGGAATAAAATAATCAACAAGAACACAAAGATTTACGTGGTTCACTCAAAATAGACTACGTCCACGGAGCTACTGCTGATCTTTTATAACATGAGAAATATTACAACAAGTGTATATAACAATACAATAAATATATCACACTCTCAACTCGAGTATAACTCAGAAAAATAATTTCTCCTACTCGCACGAGAAAACATTCAACACTCAAATTCTCTCTCTATTTTTCTAATCTTTAAAAAAATTTTATTTTGAAATACAATAACTAAAGAAATTGAGCTCTATTTATAACTAATTCCCTCGCTCAATTATATAAATAATTCGATCTGAGATATACGTAGTTTTTCTTATTGTATTTAATATAAACCCCACCCTATTAAATAAAATATCACCAAACAACAACAACATTTAAAATATCATCGCGAGGTGTCCTGACATTACTCCAATGACAATATTTATTGGGATTAGTTGTAAAACATTTAAAATATCAATTAGTCACCCGAAAGTCAAAATATATACCGGTGGGTTATTCTTGTTATATTACCAACCAAAAGAAACAATATTCGGATTAATATTTATCGGTCGGTATCAAATATCTATATTTCTATTTGACTATATTTTTTAAATCCTTTTGGGGAACATATATAATATCATTTTTATTTTTAAAAAAGTTATGTTTTCCCCTGAATTAGATTTCGCAGGTTGGATTTTCTTTTATTTGGCTTTGATATCAGACTTTTTTCAATGAAATAAAATGTATGGTATTTTTATAAATGCTAACGATGATGAAAATAAATAAATAATTATTGGCTATCGAGTATCCCGAGTTCGTTACCTAACATTCTCCACCCGCCCTTGACGGTGGTCAATGGTTCAATCTTCAGCCATATATTTTAAGCAACAACCGGCGAGCCACGTGACATAATACGTACCTAACTTTCCATATCCAACCAATCAAAAGACTGCGGATAAACGGTTAAAATCTTTGAATAAAACCAATTAATAAAAATAAAAAAAATGGTACACCACAATAATAGAACTAGATATTTTTTGGAAAGGAGCAAAAGAATTTGAAACATGAGTAAAATAAAATAAATGATATAACTCAATTATTCTAAGAATACAACAAGATAAATTAAAGAAGATAAAAAAAATTGATTATAAAAATGAAAATAAAAAACTAAAATGACAAATTTTGCAATAATTTATCAAGTTAGCAACAATGGACGATGATATTTTAAATTATGGCTAAATATTAAGACACTCATTATTTATATATAATACACTACAAGAATAAAAGTTTATGGTGACATTCATAAATGTCATCATATTCAATTTTTAGTGACATTTAAGTTTTAGTGACAACTCCAACAAATGCACTCTATTTCAATGTCGTCTTAAATTTTCTGACATTTTTTAATGTCATTATAAGATGTTAATGACAACTACATAAGCGTTACTAATTATTCATATAATGACAATTTTAAATGTCAGAAAACTCATGTTTTAAATACATTTATACATGGCTTGTTATTATAGTAATAATGACAAATTTATATGTCAGTTAAAATCATTTATAATGACAACTAAAAATGTCGTGTATATGATTTATAGTGACAATAACAAATGTGAGAATATTTGAGTTGGATAAATATAGGATGGAGAAAAAATAGATAAAATAAATATGGGAACAAAAAAACATATTAGATTTGTTATACTGATATTTTTAATTGTTGTCATTTTTTTTAGGAAGGGAAACAATTATTTTCAATCTTCATCCATATATTTTAACCAACAACCAGCAAGCCACGTGACATAATACGTATCTAACTTCACACCCAACCAAGCCGTACATATGATGTATGACATCAACAGAGTACGGATAAATGGTGCACCACAACAATAGAACTACACAGAACTAGATATGTTTTGGAAAAATATCGTACGTTTTATTTCATTGAAAAATTCTTTGAATAAAACCCAAAAAAAAAAATGGTACACCACAATAATAGAACTAGATATTTTTTGGAAAGGGAGCAAAAGAATTTGAAATATCAGTAGAATAAAAATAAAAAGAATATAAATAAATTATTCTAAAAATACAATAAGATAAATTAAAGAAGATAAAAAAAATTGATTAATTATAAAAATGAAAAAAAAACTAAAATGACAAATTTAGCAATAATTTATGAATAACAAAATCCGAAAAATCACCGATTCCAATAAAATATGGAAATTATGAGAACATTATGTTCATACGAAGTTGAATAGATATAAAACGCTTCCAACAAAATATTGAACTTCATTAGTACTACACAGAAAGTGTCTTGGCAAGAGGTCAGCACGATGTGATTACACAACCAAGAAAAATTCTAGAGGATTTTAGTTCATTCCCACAGGATATCCAGTGGAATGAACTCAATATTTCTTATTGAAATCAAATGTGAGAATATAAGCAAATAATGTGCCAACAAAAAATTTAATTTGCAAGATATCTAAGTCAGAATTTTTCTAAAAAATGATGTTTTTTGCACATATATAAACATAATAAATAATATATGGAAGCAGATCGAGTATTATCTCCGGCCATTGAAATTGTTTAATTTATCTGATTTTCTTCCGATCGATGTCTTCTAAGCACTTCACGCTCTCTATAGATGATGTATAATTTTTTTATGAGGTATGTGTTTAGGGACCTGTCGTCCGCATGTTTTGTCAAAATTTGTAGGCAATGGCCATTACCATTTCCTACACGTCTATTTTTCTTCTGATACGTGTCACTTTTTCTTACATTTTCCCACTTACACATATATCTCATTTACCATAGGAAAAAACAAAATATATGAATTATGGCGTTACGTCATCTTAAAATGAGTATTATCTTCTATGTATCACAATGCATTATGTATCTTAAATCGTATAACTTAATGAATAAACCTTATGTTTATTCGAGATCCAATTTTATTAATATTTCTCGAATCAATGAATGTGTGCACAACAAATATGAGAAAATATCACATCATAGTTTCATTAATTTTTTTCTTACAACATAAAGGAACCAAGTCTCATTCTTTCTGTATGATCCTTGAATTTCAATAGTGGCATGCTTTTAGTCAAAAGATCTGCAATCATCAATTCGGTGTTAATGTGTTCGATAAGTAACTTCTTATCTTTAACACGTTCTTGTATGACTATATACGTAATGTCGATGTGCTTGTTTCGACTACCACTTTTGTTATTTTTAACCATAAAACAACAGCTGAATTGTCACAATATATTCTTAATGGCCTAGATATATAATCCATGATTCTAAGCCTCGAAATGAAACTCTTCAACCATACACCATGTGAGGTTGTCTCAAAACAAGCTATGAACTCAGCTTCCATAATGAAAGTAGCAGTCAATGTCTGCTTTGAACTCTTCCAAGATAGAGCTCTACCAGCTAGCATGAAAATATATTCTGAAGTGGATTTTTCGTGAATCAATGCAGCCAGCATAGTCTGAATCAGAGTAGCCAATTAGTTCCAAATTCTCAGTTCGTCTGAACATAAGCATATAATCTTTGGTCCCTTGAAGGTACCTCATTACTTCTTTGCAGCTTTCCAATGGTTGAAACCTGCATTATTCTGATATCTTCCCAACAACAAATGCAATGTCAGGTCTAGTACAAACCTGAGCATATATCAAGCTTCCGACAATAGAAGCATAAGGAATGTTTTTCATTTGTTTCCTCTCTAGATCATTCTTTGGGCATTGGCTCAAATTGAATTTATCGTCTTTCACAACGGGAGTTATACTTGGTGAACACTAATCAAATCATTTTCAAGAAATTTTGCATTTCTTGATTCCAAAATTCCAGTGTTGTGAGATGGACAATAGAATCTGTACCATTTGGATTTTATGACATACCCAATAAAATATTCACTTATAGTTCTTGGGTCCAGTTTATTTTCATATGGGTTGTAAACTCTTATTTCAGAAGGACAACCCCAAACGTGTATATGTTGCAAACTCGGTTTCCAACCTTTTAATAACTCAAATGGCATCTTTAAGACAGTCTTAGTTGGACCTCGGTTTAATATATACACAGCTGTCTTAAGAGCTTCAGTCCACAAGGATTTAGGAAGTTTGGAGTTACTTAACATGCTTCACACCATGTCCAATAACGTTCGATTTCTCCTTTCAGCTACACCATTTTGGTCCGGATAACCAGGCATAGTATATTGGGCAACAATCCCATGTTCTTGGAGAAACTTCGCAAACGGACCATGTGCTTGTCCATTCTCAGTGTATCTACCTTAATATTTTTCACCTCTATTAGTTTTCATGATCTTAATTTTTTTATCACATTGCTTCTCCACTTCAGCCTTAAAAACCTTAAACGCTTCAATTGCTTCGTTTTTGTTATGAATCATGTAGATATACATAGATCGCGAGTAATCATCAATGAAATAGATGAAGTATTTCGGACTTTGCATGTCCATATTAGGAAAACAAATATATGAATGTATGATTTCTAATATTTTTGTACTCCTCTTGGCACTCTTTTTAGACTTATTAGTCTGCTTTCCTTTAATGCACTCCACAAAAGTCTCAAAATCAGTAAAATCTAAAGTACTGAGCACTCCATCATTTACTAATCTTTTAATTCTCTCTATGGATATATGTCCCAATCTCCGATGTCATAGTATAGAAGAATCTTCATTTATAACACATATTTTAATACCTCATTGAATATGCATAGTGATGTTATTATTTTGTAAAGAAATAAAGAAAAGAACATCAACCATTTTCAATAAGATTTGATTTATAAAACAAATTTATTAATTTATCCAAAAACTGAAATGAATAACCAAGAGGTACAAATTTTGAAATTGAAATTAAATTCCTATAAAAACTAGGAACATAAAGTGTCTTTTTCAATTTTAAAATATCACAATTATTTAACACTAGGCAGTAAGTCTCAATAACCTCCACATGCGAAGACATCTTGTTTCCTGAATAGATGCTCCGTTCATTTTCTATTGACTTCCTTAGGTTTGTATACCATGCACGGTATTTGTAACATGGATTGTAGAATCGGAGTCAATCCTCCATGTGTTAATAAATCATAGCAACCATATTAGATTAATAACAGACAAATGAAGTAGGAATACTTTCTTTTCAAGTCAATCCTTAAACTTATTGCAATCATTCTTCATGTGTCCCGACTTTTACAGAAGAAACACTTGGATTTTTTTATGTCAGGTTGGGGTGGAATTATTCATTTCCCTTTTCTCTTGACTTTGGCTTGCTTCATATACCTTTTTTTGTGTAGTCATAAATACATTATCACTCGTTTCCATCAACAACCTTCATTCCTCTTGAACACAAATGATCATTAATTCATTGATTGACCATTTAATTTTATGTGTGTTGTAGAAATTTTGAAGGGTCCATATTGTTGTGGAAAAGTGCATAAAATGTAGTGCACAAGAAAAGTCTAAGACATTTCCACTTCAAGTGTCTTGAGCCGAGCCGCTATGTCCCGCATTTTCATTATGTGCTCTCACACACCTCTCATACTGGTGAGCTTTAATGAAGAGAATTCCATAATTAAGGTGATTGCAAGTGCTTTATCTTAATACTGAATTTGTTCATCAATATACCGAATTATATATAATTTAATAACACCTTAATCATTATTTATTATTTTTATTTTAAAAAAATAATAAAAAAACGACCGACAATGTACACCGATTTTTAAAATTGGTGTGGGTCCCACACTAATTGATTTTTTTAAAAAAAACTTAATCATTTACCGACAATTGCATTTAATTCACATTCATTATGCAGATAATTTAATTCTCATTCATGTGAAGACCATTTCATTATATTGAAGCACCATCTTCAAACTTTCGTCTTAAAATTTCTTTTCTCACAAATTTCGAAAAAAAATCAGAAAACTGAATATTTTAATTTTAAGACTTCAAAGAAGAACTTCAAGCTGCAACCGAAAACACAATTATAAGATAAATTTCTTAATATTATTACTTCCGATCTTTATATTTTAAGTTTCTTACGTAAAACTTACAAAAGTAATTTCTTAAAGTTCTTGATATGAAAACAAATATTTTCAAGGCAGAGATATCATTTGCTCTGATACCAAATGTCAAATTTTTTCTAAAAAATCATATTTTTGTACATATATAAACATGATAAATAGTATGCGAAAGCGGATAGAGTGTTACATCTGGTCATTGAAAATTTTTAATTTCTTTGTTTTTCCTATGATTGATGTCTTCTAAGCACTTCACGCTCTCTATAGATGATGTATAAATTTCTTATGAGGTGTGTACTTAAGGACCTCAATCATCGCTATTTATAGGCGTTTCTCATACTATCGATGAGTTATTGCGGGAGCCGAGAGTCAAAAGAAGAAGCGTGTATGCATCTCAATTTTTTAAAGTTGAGGTGGCACACGTATGTTTTGTCAAAATTTATAGACAAAGTTTATTCTTCTTCTGATATGCGTCATTTTTTCTTACAATCTACTGTAAAAGTACCACGTCAAAGAGTTGATCTAGTTAAAGATGCAACTGCGTGCGCTGGTGCATTGTGCATAGGGATGAATGACAATATTACGAGTTTGGGATGAATTTAACCAAACTCGAAAGTTCCAATCCATGTTAGATCAGCAAACACGTTAATTATTAGTTATGCTATTAATTCTAGTAAATACATAATAAAAAGATATAAAATTTAATACTTTATTCAAAATTTTATCTAAATCATAACTTAATAACATGTTAGCAACAATGGACGATAATATTATAAATTATGGAAAAATATTAAGACACTCATTATTTATATATAATAATATATGATGAGACAGGTTTATTAAAATACGTAGGTACCCTCTTCAAACCCGTTACCCATTGAAAGGGTTTAAACCCACGCCACAACCTATTTGGCTAGGTTTAAACCCTTCCCAGCTACTATCATCCCTACTTGTGCTGAAGAATTGCAAAATGCATATAATTGCAAACCGTTTGTTGAATCATAGCTATACTGCAACACACATAAATTTTTACAAATTTATACAATGAATCATGTTTATATATAGCTATGATTCAACAAGCGTTTTGCGATTCTATGCATCTTGTAATTCTTCAGCATATATATAATTAACATAAAAATAAACATGTTGATCGATATATACATATATCATTAACTAGCTCTCAACTTCACGAGATATATGTGTGTGTCTCTATATATATATATATATATGTCACGAAAAATCATATTTGTATCAAGTGTAACAGGTCAGTATGAGTGCGACCTTGATCTTGATCGCGTGCACTTCCGTTGTGGGGTGCCTTATATATTTCATCCTGCATAACTGGAGGCGTGCGCCGGCGCATCCACGGCCACTGCCTCCTGGTCCAAGGCCATGGCCAGTTGTTGGAAACCTACCGCATCTAGGGCCGAAACCCCACCAGTCGATGGCGGAGCTATCCCGGGTGCACGGGCCCTTGATGCATCTGAAGATGGGATTCGTGCATGTGGTGGTGGCGGCCTCCGCAAGCGTGGCGGAGCAGTTTCTTAAGATACATGACGCAAACTTTTCGAGCCGGCCACCCAATTCAGGAGCCAAATATGTTGCATATAATTATCAAGATTTGGTTTTTGCGCCGTACGGGCCACGGTGGCGCTTGCTAAGGAAAATATGCTCCGTCCATCTCTTCTCCGCCAAGGCTTTGGATGATTTCGTGCACGTTAGACAGGTTACTTGATCATCTATCAGTTCCAAGTTAAATTTAAGTTAACTGATTATAATTATTTCTATAGAGTAAAAAAATTCAGGTATGGGCCGGATATGAATTATTATGTTTGAAAAACTATCAGATGTACGTATTTTGAAGTCGAGGTAATTTAACTATCTTCAGATTTCGTCAAGTTTAATTGCAATACTAACCATATATTAAGAATACAAATATTTTTTTTATATCATAAATATTTCAAGGGATTCCTAATTTAAATCAGGAGTATAGATTGTAATTTCCCATTAAATTAATGCACACTTAATATGAAGAAGATAGATAGATCACTACTATTCAATTATATAGACCATCGTCAATACACTACTTTGTGGCAAGACGATTTTATCATATGAATTGATCGCCAAATTAATTAATTAATTAATGGTTGGTACGCAGGAAGAAGTGAGAGTGCTCACTCGCGCTCTAGCGCATTCGAGTGAAACGCCCGCGTACCTTGGCCAAATGGTCAACGTGTGCGCTACCAACGCAATATCAAGAGTGATGCTAGGGCGGCGCGTGGTCGGGCACGGGAAGGGCGGCGGGGATGCCAAAGCGGAGGAGTTCAAGGCGATGGTGGTGGAGTTGATGCGTCTGGCAGGTGTCTTCAACATCGGCGATTTCATCCCACAGCTCGAGAGTTTGGACCTTCAAGGGGTGATCAAGAAGATGAAGAGGCTCCACTCAAGGTTTGATGCTTTCTTGAGTGCCATCGTTGAAGAACACAAGATCGACGGTTATCGTACAAATGAGGGATACGTGGACCTCTTGAGCACGTTGATGTCTTCGAAGGATGTTGACGATAGCAAAGCGGAAAGGTTGACGGATACAGAAATCAAAGCTTTGCTTTTGGTAAGTACAATAATTGTATGGTATCTCCAAATGTTTCGAGACAGTTGTAATAATGATTTTGTCAGAGTCCCAGACTATTGTAATTTTTGCCCCGATGTACATGATCCCACATAACTTTTACGGTGGTATTCATACATCTAATGGCTCTCACCACATTAGATTTTCCTTTTTTTAGATCGAGCTTAGAATATAAAATTATTGCAGAATTTATTTGCTGCCGGGACAGACACGACATCTAGTACGGTAGAATGGGCCATAGCGGAGATGCTTCGCCATCCAAAAATTTTGGTCCAAGCGCAGGAAGAACTCGACTCGGTTGTTGGTAAGGATAGACTCGTGTGCGAGGGTGATCTAGCTCATTTGACTTTTCTCCAGGCCACGGTGAAAGAAACCTTGCGCCTTCATCCTTCTACGCCTCTATCTTTGCCAAGAATTGCACAGGAGAGTTGCGAGATCAACGGTTACTTGATTCCAAAAGATTCCACACTTCTTGTTAATGTCTGGGCTATCGGCCGTGATCCAGATGAATGGGCCAATCCACTAGAGTTTCGTCCCGATCGGTTCTTACCTGGTGGGGAAAGGCCCAATGCTGATGTTAGAGGGAATGATTTTGGGTTGATACCATTTGGGGCGGGTCGTAGAATATGTGCGGGAATGAGCTTAGGAGTACGCATGGTTCAGTTGCTGACCGCCACGTTGATCCATGCGTTTGATTTCCATTTGGTTAATGGACAGTTGGCCCAAAACCTTAATATGGAGGAAGCTTATGGGCTGACGTTACAACGGGCTGAGCCTTTAGTGGTGTACCCGAAGCCCAGGATGGCACCTCATGTTTATGAAGCCCAAGTTTGATGAATGATTATAAAATTTGTACCTTTTGAGCTATTATTGTTATTTGTTTACACCCTTGTGTTGTGAACCTGGTGGGTTCAAATCCATTGTAATAAAAAAAAAGGTTTAAAATATTGTGGTGTAAGTTTTTCTTTTTGGATGAGATTTGAATATCTTTTCTTGTTTCTTTTTACTTTCTAATTTTCATATAAAATTTTCCAGACTATATTCAGTGAAACCGATCTTGAAAGACAGACTAAAAGGAGATTTTGGATAATCAGCTATAGAGTTGGCACAACCTTTTCGATTCAACCAAGTTTATTTAGAACAAGACTCACAATTCAAGCGCCAAAAAATATTATTGATAATTTTTTTTAAAAAAAAAACCGCCACCAATAAAAGGAAGGGGAAAGCAGTGATTGTCAAAATTTACTTGTAAAACTCTTCCCAAGTCGAATTATGCAAAACCCAACGTAAAAGCAAGAGTTATTTCATGAAAATATCAAAACGTAGCATTTCTGCGATAACCTTTAATCCCAAAATACTGTATACAAGATAAAAATTTGAACTGGCCTGAACAATTTACAAACTTTGTCACAAACATTATCTATTTACAACTTGTCCATTCTCCGCCCCAATTTTTGTTTTTCATTTTCAAAGGAAACACAAAGAAAGAAATGCGTTTCCCACGTGTGTTTAACGATTGAAGTTTCCTACGTGAATGAATGGAATTCTAGCGGGGGCCGGCATGTGAAATATGGGACGAGATGGAAGAAAGGACTCAGCAGATGTGTTTGTCAGCCGCGTTGGCGGATCTTGGTTGCCGCAGAAGCTCTATTAGTGACTCTGCCTGTAATCAACACCAACACGGCCAAAAACTCAATCCCAGGCAGAGAAACATGATGCATCTCAGACACAATCATTATTTTTGAGGATAATTCAAATGCAGTTTCTAAAACACAATCATTCTTTCTAAACTAAGACCTCAAATCAGCAGGTCTTAGTTTAATGTGTATTAAACAAATAACAAACACTTCAATGGCCTACCTTGATTGTGGTGTATTAAAAAATTAAGTGCCGACAACTCTTCCGATCACGCAACAATTAACATAACAACCAAATTCATTACCCATTATTTTATACACAATAATTAATCACCCTATAAGTAATGCTAACTTCTTGTTAATTAAGACCATTCAACTATTATTATCCAACTAACAAGCTATTAATTAGGCGTTGCATAGGTAGGTAGGTTGGTATAACCATTTCGTTATTTTTCTCTGAAAAATATTATTGAATAATTTAAAATACATCTATCGAACCAATCCATTTCATCATTTACAATTAATTATACTGAATATCATCAAGATCTTGTCAACAAAAAATTAAACTCTTATCCATCATTTTAATTCCAATCACAATACTAATCACCAACTTATTTGGCAAAAATTAAACTGCATGCTACTCGTGTCATCATGGGTGTGATGTCATCTTAAGAATGAAATATTTAAAATGAGTTTATAATAGCTTACAATGAACTTCTATAGAAACTTGGGTTAATTATTTTCGTAAAGCGATGACGAATGCGAAGTAGTTGCTATAAGGGCCCATTGTGCAGCCCGGGCCTGGGGCATGACAGAATGGTATCAAAGCCGGTTCGCCGCCGCCGTCTGCCGACGACAACCGCCGCCTCCGCAGGCCGACGACAACCGCAGCCTCCGCCGACCACCCCCACGGCCAACCGCCGCCTCCGTCGTCGGCCGACGTCCACCGCCGCCTCTGCCGACCACCCCCACGGCCAACCACCCCCACAGCTGACCGCCGCCGTAGCCGTCGGCCGACGACCACTGCTACCTCCGACCGCCCACCACACAGTCGGCCGACCGCTGTCGCAGTAGTGGAAGGACAATTTAGTCAATTCATCAAAAGATTCTAAATTATCTCATTAATATTATTTTATCATTATATATTAAATTTCTACTTCAATCATTTTCTTTATCATTTATCTCTTAATCATTCATAATTTTATCATTCAACCAAATGCATCTTAATTATCTGATCTTATACCATTCATAATATAATTTTGAATATTATTTTAGTAAAATAAATTAATATTGAAAACGAAAATATATACCTAATAATAGTTGGCCTCAAAATTTATTATAATATATATGTGCGTGGGTGTGTAATTAATTGTGAATGGATCAATCACGGTTCTCTATGCATGGGACAAACAACTTCTCATTAGTTGAGAGTTGTGTGAAATGTTATTCTTCGAACATCTTATTTAGTTATTTTTATGTCGGTCACAACTCATATCTCACAAATAATATATCACTTACATGTGTATTCCCAGCATATTTGTATTGTATTTTATGACATTAATAAATTTACCTACCTATACAAGAAAACATACACACTTCATAATAATCTTATTGGTTATAAAAATTATAGAAAATTAAACATAGCAACTATCATATTATAAATAAATGTATACCAGTAAAATTTATTTATTCACATTAAATATTTGACGAGTACATCTAAGGGACCGAAATTTTTTCTGGCCCAATTTTTTTATTTTTTTTTAATTTATTTTTCCATGAAGTGGAATCTCAACCATTGATATGAGATGTGAGCACTGCCCCCACACCGAGGATCGAACCTTCCCCTGAATTATAATATGTCCAAATTATTTTTTATCAGCGTGGACTGAAGTTTACTGTCAGATATATCGATATATACGGTTTGTTTCAACCTATCCGTTCAGGCAGTGTCTGCACGGGCAATGAACGACCCAGATCACTCCACATGAGTGATCCGAGCCCACCTCCATGTAAAAAAAGAAAAAAAAATTGACTCAGAAAAATCCGAGTCGTTGGATCGACCCTTGCAGACAGTGCCCGCAGGGATAGGGTCGACTGAACCTATACACCATGTTTCTGTAAAAATCATTCCTATTTTTGGGTCTGCATTGTAATTTTTTTAAACCTGAAAGAGGAGTGAGAAACCAGGAAGATTAAAATATTTGAGCAAATGTAACCTACGTAAGAACGACTAACTAGGCAATGCATTTAGTCATTTTTTAAAGATGTCACAGTTCAACCCAGCACTATTATAACATAACATGAGTATCATCAACAACTTTAACATAATCAGAACAGCTAGTTTCGTATCTATCTGCAAAACCGTAAAGAAGAAACTCTGTCATGAAGACTAAATGATAAATGACGGGCTCTTGACATATGCAGCAAAACATGATCTTTCTCCAGAAATATGGCAGTCACCTCCGAGATGTGTTTATCACGATGCTGGTCTTCTGTTCATGAAGCTATTTCAAGCCACCTCCAGCAAAACAGAAGGAAGAGAGAACTTTCGACTAAAACCTTAAACAATCCCCAACCCAGCCACTAAGCCGTTGGAACTAATAAAAGTTAAAAACTATCCCGAGAATTCTTTGAAGAAAGAGTGAATAAAGAGAAACAAAGTTGTAACAGTATGGGTTAAACTTTTCCTTTTAATGCAAGACAAAGTAAATAAGTGAATAAGCCAACTATGTATATCTGTACAAGAATCTGGTAGGCTACAAAATGTCGGGAAAAATAAAAATATAACTTGACAACTCCTTGGTAAGTTACAAAAGATCTATACGACCATTCCCAAGAAGGTTACCTCTTCGGCTTTTTCTTTGGACCACCTTCTTCAGCCAATTCCTGCATGAGTACACGATTAAAAAAAATGCTGAATGATTGCTTTAATCAGATTTATCCACAAGAGTCAAGTTATCAAGGCCGATGTAGAATAGAATATTTTTCATTTGCGCAAGCATGCCACCAAACCAAAGAATCGGCGAGATGATACATTTATAAAACTTTTGGGGCAATAAAAGACTAAGAACTATTTTTGGGGGCAGGATTATAAATTCTTCCCTGATTATGGTGGCATGCTTACAACCACGAATTAACGACATGAAAAGAAGAACATAAGTTCAAATCACAAATAAAATTAGTAAAATGTCTCATCACCGCAGACTACACTTAAGGGGTAACATAATCATGATTTCGAAAAGGTTTAGAAACAACTTTTCCTCAATCATAGCCATAATTGATGACCATAACAATAATATGATATTCATGAGAAATCGATATGTTTGAGAAGTTAGTGACATTGAGTAGAGAGGAAAATTTGTAAAAGTGAAGTAAGCAAGGCCATAAAACTTATTACAACAGTCATACCCCTTCAACTCTTGTAAAATCGTCAGGTGGAATCCCATGAGAGTCAGACTTGCATTTAGCATGCACTATGGGACCTAACTGCGACCTGTCCATTCCCACTGTTGACCCAGCCGGTGCATACATGTATACAGCCCCCTTATACATCCATTCTTCCATCTCATCACTGTAAAAATCATCAAAACGCTCTCCACATAATGCACAAGCATTCTGGTCCTCATCAGCAGGAACAGCCATTTCTTCGTTCTCCTCCTTTTCCACGGCGTTCTCAGGAGGCAAAAAACCTGGAACTGCTTCTGTCCCCAATGCCTCCGCACCATGGAGCCACATACTTACACTTACAAACCACTTCGGAGAAGGCTTTGTTTTACGGGTTTTTAACGTCCTATTCTTGCTAACATGCCAATCCATATGCTTGCTGTGCTCTTCTTGGCTCTTGAATCGAAGACCACAAGTCGTACATTGCCTGGGAAGATCACCATATAAAGCAGTTATTGCAGATTCATGCCGCATCTTGAGACTGTCTGGATCAAAATCCACTCCAACAGAATCCTATTTGTTGTATACAAAGGATGTGAGAGGTTTTGCTCGATTAGCTAATGAGATATAACAGGATATAAATGAGGACTCGATCACATACCCGGTTTGTCAATGATATCAAACCTTGAGCCACTAAAGAACTAAATAAAGTCGAAAGCGGGCCCACAGTTCCAGAGTTAGGAGTCCCTTGACCAAAATTTAGACTAGGTATTGCAGGAGTTGTGCCAGGACGAGGACCCCCAGGCCCTGATGGCAAGGCCGCCCCAGGAATGTGAAATGGCATATGTGTGGCACTCAACGACAAAGGTGGATGCCCACCAGGAAATAGATTAGAAGAGGCCAACCCAATAGGAGGACCATGCCCTTGTAAGTATCCATAGTTTGGACGTGGAACTTTTGCCTGTGATGGGGATGAAGCTGTAGAAGGCAGGAGCAGATTTGGTCTAAACTGCTGAGACAGTAAAAAATTAGGTTGCAGAAAAGAAACTGGTGCATGTCCTTGGAGATTTAAAGGAACTAATCCAGGACTCTGACTGGAAATTATAGGCATGTTCAAATGTGACATGCTCGTCATACCACTCGAATGTGTCCCAGAATGAACCATTTTATTCGAACCGTGATCAACAATGATATTGCCAGATTGGTTCAAGCCAAATTGACCCATGTTTTGCAATTGTGGGGGAAGAGAAGAAACTGGGGTTAGAATGTGTGAACTCGACAACTTTGCAGGATATCGTGAATTAATTAAAGCTGCAGCGGCATCAGGTCGAATCTCAGGAGCTGGAGAGTCATGAGCAGAACTAAGCTTGGATACAACACTCGAGGACACACCAGAAATCCCATTCAATATTGGGAAATCACCTAATATCGGAAGCCTTTTATCAGTAGAAGTAAAATGGCTTCTATTTTCTAAAAACGAACCACCTCCATTAGCATTCACACGACTCTGAGAATGCTGTGGTGGTAAATTAGGAGGGGTAATAAGACCGATCAAATCAGTAGGGGGGCCAGCAACATTCGGCAGGACTCCAGCAATCTTGTTGATAGCTCCATGACCAAGCTACAAAAAAGAAGAGAAGAAAATATAATGAGTTAATGTTTCAAAAATCACCAAGAGTTGCCATGAAAGAGTAACAGTTGGTGTGCCCGAGTAAGCGTGGGGTTAAAGCCTGGTATCGAAAAAGTAAATAGCTATGAGAAAAAGTTCAACAAAAACATGATAACTAATTACAAAAAAGGTCATAAACTTAGAAATCATATCATAACAAAAAGGGTAATATCCAAAGTTGCTAGGTAGTTAGTTATAAACCACACACAGATACAAGAAAGATCAAACATCCTCAGAAAATAAATCAGGCCACTAGCAATAGAAAAACATCTATTCTTAGTTTCCTATGAAATCACCCACCAATGGAACAATGGTGTTTGACGGGGTCATATCTTCCCAATCAAATTCTTCTTCTTCTGTGTTTTGCCATGTCCTAACAGCCCCCTTCGAGTCAATAACATTGGCGTCCAACTGCTCTACCGTTAGATGTTTGGAGGTCAAATTTCTCTCTCTCTCATCAATTCCATAGGCACTAATCAAAGCTCTAGGACCTCGAAGATCAACTTCATTGTTATAGTTATATGCAGCAGAAGTTTTAAGATGGCGATTGGATTTTCCCAGCCAATTTCTCGTTTGCAATTCACTGCTTTCCTCCTCTCTGCCTATCATTCGACTGAGGCCATGATTAATCCCCAACTTAGATGGTGAGGCCCCAACAGCAACTCTCCTGGGAGAACTATCAACGGTAAACTCATCAAGTGAAGGCACTAATGACCCAGTATTCCCAGCTCTATATGCAGAGGACCGCATGATCTTGGCAGCTGATGGCAAAGACTTTTTTATTGCATCAAAACTGGAAGTTGCGTTGTTTGCACCACCAGTTGAGCTTGCACCTTCAACTCCAACCTGCAAATTGAATAGCTCAAAATTGTAAAAACATGATCATCATACTCCATGAATGTTCTTGATATTATTGCAGATTATGTTCCCTTCATCTGTCATCAGTTATATGAACATTCCCAGTGTGCTAATAAACACAAGTTTTACACTCCCAAAGCTTTGAAAATAAATGCATTTAGAATCATTAGTACAATCACAAATTATGACAACAAATAAAAAATATCTGAATGTATCGAAGAAAACTAACAAAAAATGTGTCGTGAAAATGAAAATGATCTGAAGAAGTGAGATAGATGAAGTGCTTACTATATAAAACAAAAGGCACAAAAAGCCAAACAGTAAACTATTAAAACTCGTGCTCAAAAAATTCAATCTCCAAATGAGCAGTATAACATTTTTGCTATGTTTAAGAATTAAAACTATTTTTGTGTGTAACATTGGCTACTTGGAATAAAAGTATCTCTATCAATTCTTGGAAACATTGACCACATCAACGGGGAGTTGTAAAAAACATAAAGCGTTAATACTTAATGTCCACTTGTCAAATAGTATTTCAAATGAAAAGGACAGCCCAGCATACGGAGTGAGGTTCCTCAAGTGATGCCCACAACTTTCACTTGCAGAAAGACTAAGCATGAATTTCCATAAATACATTTTGGAAAGACCTACCAGCAACATAAAAATAAACTAAAATAGTTTTTGGGCCTCAAAATAGTCACTCGTCTACTACAGTGAATGAAGCATGTGCTTCCACTATTACAAAAAATGCAACAAAGAGAGTAGATCATTGCAATCAATCCAATTTACTCTTTCAATCCATTGAATCATAAAAATGAAATGCATTAACAATATAACAAGGAATCATCGTAAGCAAGAGAAAAGACAATAAAGTAAGAGAAAAAAAATTCAATTAAAGCTTACGGAGCCTACAGTTGAATGACCAAGCTGCCGTCGTGCTTCCAAATATTTTGGATTCACGTGTATTCCATGCGTAGGTCGAGGAGATTCGGAAGCTCTCAAAGAATTCAATCTAGGAGATTGACCACTTACAGAAGGGGAAAACTGTAACTGTTCCTCAATCTTGCGAAGTACTGACACTGGGAACACAGCTGACCATGTACCAAAGAGGTGGCGCATCGCAGGGTGCATATTGGGGTGGACTTGAGCATAGGCCTCACAGAAAACCTTTTCGAAATCAAACGCAAATAGGAAAACACAGGCATATTAAACAACAGTAGCTCAACATGTCATGCAAAAAAGTGAGGCATATAATTCAATATTCAATTCTTTTGTACTCACCTCAGGCAAGTGGACAGAGAAATATTTAATATATTCTTTGCCTATGTTCTTCACAATACTGTCCAAAAGGTACAAGGAAGGCAGCTTTTGATCGACAGGAACCTGGAAGAGATAAACATCAGAGAATCGGAAGTCTTTAATCCACACAGTGTATGAACCTTCAATAAGTACGCTGAGATGAGAAAGAAATTTATAAAAGCGAGTCATCGTAAAAACAAATAATACAAGTGCATGATAACAGGACACAGGCACAGATGGAAATTGACAGTCCTAACTATATAGAAACTAAATCTTGATCGTGGGCATGGGCATTGACTCGTTGGACAACAATTCCTCAAGTGAAATGAGACTCTATGAATACATACATGATCAATCTCTATAATGTCAACAACTCTTAAGGAAACCAAAATTGGTAGGTTTTATACCACTTGAGCTCGTAGCATACATATTCAAATTCACTATTTAAATCAAATAAAATTTTATTTCTTACTCAGAATGAGATTAAAACCATAATTTCAACTCAAATTTGCAGATCTGAAAGTGTATGGCTCTTCACTCTTGCAATGAGACAATTCATGTTAGTTTAGTTATGTCAAAGTTGGTAGCTTGGTTTGGTTCTCATACGAAGTGACCTCATGATTAAATAAGACTTATTTGAAATTCTTTCCAAATCTTCAAATCTGTGCTACCAGACACTTCTATTTGCTCTATTTCATTCATTTGTGAGATTGCCAGGCTCGTGATATTTTATGAACTAAAACGAAAATGAAATAATTAAAAATAAAATAAAATAAAATGGAAAAAAAGAGGAAGAAATATAAAAGAAGCTTTAATTCAGCGCTTTATGCTCTACAACTCCATTTGCTACAAACCAATACAATGAAGACTACCAAATCAACATATTTACAAGGAACTCCAAAAGGCTGTCGAGGATTCCAAAGGTACCCTAGATGCTATACCTCGATAATCCGGGAACAAATAGCTTCAGCAATGCCCTTTGCATGGGCCCTCTGCTCACCCGCAATTATAGTGAGATCAGTGATTGTGGGCTTCGAATTAAATGTAAGCTCTGACAGAACGATCTCATAAAACCGTACAATTTCATCCATACTTAAAGGTGAAACTGCTTCTTCGCCAAGGCCACCAAAAAAACCAAGTTCTTCCTCCCTGTCCCTGACCATTGCCCTAAAGCGATCCAGAATTATCTGCGGCAAGGGTTTTATCCCAACGGCTTCGTTTCGATTTGGTGGTAGCTTGTTAAAACTTCCGTTGCTGATAGGCACAGGATTCTGAAATCTCGAAATATTATCCATTGAAGGATAACTAACAAAGATGCTAAGAGGAGAAAATCGAGTAAATTGGAAAAAAAAGGTGTTTTAGTCCTCGCGGAAATTAAAATTAGGGTTTCGAATCAGCGTTCGAATATAAACAACAAAAACAGAGGAAAAATTTAAAAAAAATCCGCTATAGAAAATTGGACACCCAATCGGAAATTCCACCGCACGAAAGTCCGCAACTTTCTTCCTGTGGCGAGCTTTAGGGCGTCGTCGAATATGAGACAAGTACCGTAAGGGCTGACGAAGAAAAGAGGACCGAAGGAGGACAAAGGGGGGACGCAAATGCGGCGGAGCGCGCGGGGGATCTGTACCGAACCCACCACTACTAGAAAGACGGCGAAGACGAGCGGGGGGGTTTATGGAGGGATGATGTGAACGGGCGAACGGTCTGTACGTAATTAGCCACACACATAAATACATTGTACATAATGTACTCTACGCTCGCATTGTGTTCGAGTGTATTCGTTTTAGAAATATTTATTTAATATATAATATGGATCAACCATAATTAATCTTATTTATTAAATATATATATATATATATATATACAGTATTAATTCATAAATATTTTAACAATACATAGCTAATTATTAAACTAGATGATCAAGAATTAATTATATATTTCTTCATAAATATTTTAGCAATACATAGCTAATTATTAAACTAGATGATCAAGAATTAATCTTATTTATTAAATATATATATATATATATATATATATATATATAGTATTTCTTCATAAATATTTTAGCAATACATAGCTAATTATTAAACTAGATGATCTTGTTCTAACAAATTTTGGTATCATGATATTATTTTTTATTTAATGATGAACATGTTTGTAGCTTATTTTTAACAATTAAATATTGAAAAAACTTTTTATGAGACTGTTATATAGATTAATTTTGTGAAACGAATCTTTTATCTGACCCGATCTTTAAAAAATATCATTTGGATTGTTTGTTAATACAAGCTTTTGCTTCAACTTTTATGGATTTTAACCAAAACTTGAACAAGTTTGAGATTTTTTTCTACTTCTTATTTTTATTAATAATTTAAAGTTACAATTTGATTTGTGTATCTTAAAAAATTTATCATATTTTACAATTGCTCTGAATTTTTTAAATAATTTAGAGATTTTTTAAAATGTATATATATAATTTACATTTTAAAAAATCATATATATATATATATATAATATATATATACACACACACGAGTGAGAACCAAAAGTAAGAACTTTTTGGAAATAAAAGTTTAACCCTAATACAAATTAAAATTTGACTGTTTTCAGAAATTTTTTTCCAAAATTAATTTTTAATTAAATGACACATGTATTAGTGATTGTTGATTAATTTCAAATGCACCAAAAACAAATTAAATTACAAATTAAATTATTCCATTAAATGCTACTAAACGTTCAGAATTAAAAAAAAATGACAATTTTCTGTACTTGAGATCCAGAACAAAGGCTGTAAATCGCAACACAAGGAAGGGTTATTTACATAAACTTTTTCTCACAACTTTACAATCGAAGACAAATAATAAGTTAAATTATTCATTAATGATCGTAATCTAGAATGGAAAATGGTTTGTGATTATGAAAATAATTTACATATATGAGGAAATCAAACAATTCAGCTTTATTTTTAGTTCTTTTCACACGTTTCATGCCGATTATTATCCCCCAGTTGATGCGCACTTGCTCCAGAATCTGCAAGAAAAAATTAAGGTATTGTCATACTAAGAAGCCCTTGTATAATTCTAAACTACTAATTCTGCGTATGCATTGCTTGGTTAAGCGACAGATATTTCATTTTGAATATCAAAACTTAAAAAATTACATCTTCATTACAACACATAAGGGATAATCTAGAAAATTGTCGGATTGTGTTTTTGGTTGGCTTGTAAATTTGGAGAAAACATATATTTTGTCAGGCTACAAGATTTTAGGAGATCTTTGAAAAAATTTGTTGAAGATAATGAAGATCACTAGTTTGTGAGTCTTTCAGAATGATAGCAAGATAGATCGCTTGCTTGTCGACTTTTTCAGAAGGGCTCCTGACATGAGAAAATCATGTGGATCTATATATAATTTGCTCAAATTTCTAATACACGACACATTCGCACTCAGTTGTAATTAAGGAATGCCTACGTATTCAATTACCACTGTCAAGAACACTTCAGATTATTTATTGTAAATTAAAGTTTCATTATGATTTATAGTATTTTCATGGAATATGTGGTTACACATTATTGTGGGATAGAAGATATCTGTACTAAAATAGTCATTAAAGTTTGCAAAAGACAAGAAGATGGTCCAATACATTGCGAAAATAAAAACTGAGAACACTTACATTGTGCAGTTTGAATTCAGGTAATAAGAGTAACCTCATCCCATCTGCCACTGCAACCGAATAAGATCAAATTGGTGTATCATTACCAGAACATCATCATTCTTTTACAAGTGCACACCAAAGGACAAAGTCCAGTATTCCGCAAATATGGTAGAAATGTTTAAGCAATTATCGAAAGGAAAATAAAACTGTTTGAACATCTTAACCATTAATTTCAAACGCAACATAAACAGAACATTGAGATAAAATAAGAATATGGTAAAATGTAGTCCGTGCAACTATGACAGCAAAAAGAAAAAGATTTAGAGAGATATTTATACCTTAAGAACTGGTTCGCCTTGATTAGTATTAGCCTTTTGTTTTGCAGCAGCTGCTAGCTGTGCTTTTGCAGCTCTTCCTGCTGCAGATTGCTCAAATTGTTCTTGCCTGCATTCATAGCAGGAACAAGCATGTCATGCCGAGTTAACAAGAGAATACAGTAGACATCAAATTACTTGCTTGTGCAGGAGAGGAACATAAAGATGTGCCAGATAGCTGGCTGATGAGCTGGTTACAAGCACAACAGTTTTACAGTCAAGAAGCCAGTAGAAGTATAGATGAATTTGAAATATAAAGAGCACATCGTAGGAGAGAATTATGAACAAACGAAACTGGAAAAGACGAGATTGCCAGGTTTTTCACTTCTTTAAGCTAGCCAACTGAGAAGCATGAATATGGAAACTCATGTATTATCCAAAATTCATGATATTCTAGTTGCTTAAAGAAGAAGAACATATGTGTCAAATCTTCAGATGCATCTCATCAAACTTCATATGCATAATTTCCAATTTTATTAATAAGTACAGGGGCCTGGGAAATATTTACATAGGTAAACAATGCACAAACAGAGTTATCTGCCATCATAACGTACCGAAAACAGTCCTGTTTAATTACAGATGCTTCTCAGTTACCACAAACAACCCAATTGTTTTCAATCCTCAAATAATCCACAAAATGCATCAAAGTGGATCTTCCTAAAGGTTATACATTGTCCTTTCTGTCTATTTTATAAGCTCTTATAAGTAAAAAGTCTTTAAACGTACAAGACGTTGCTCAAACAGCCACCTAGGTAAGTACACGAGCCCACATGGCATGTAGACCTTTTCAGAAAGGAAGGTGGTGGTCAAGGAGGAAAACAAAACTTTCAGTCCAGTACTAAGAGAGGAAAACCATGTAAACCTATGAACTTCATAAGTATCTCCAAGTCAAGTTTCTTACCTCTCTCTTTGATAGTTTGATTATTAGAATTTTTGAAGTTTATCGAGTAAGGAGATTATGCATATGATTTTCACCGTCATGTAAGTTTGCAGAATTTACATGACCATGAAAATAAATAATCCTCGCATATTGTAGTACGACCCTCCATATAGAATTTGCCTAGGAAACAAACCAATTATTGTGTTCCACAAGTTTGTTTCTAGGTGAGATCTACAGAGAATAAGATCTAATAAGAACATCTAATTTGATTGTGAGCTCAAATTAGTGAATCTATCACCCCACAATGAAATGTCAACTGAATTATCCTTTTTTGTACCAATTCCAAGATCAAAAATTATTATTTCTCAAGTACAATTTCATGCAAACTTCAGAAGATTATTGGATTCTCCACAAGTGCATGGAGAGAAAAGTATCTCAGACTTGGTGATTTTCTCTATGCCTGGTCTTATCCCCTTTACAATAGCTTAAGAATAGCTCATAGCCTCGCACTGTATCAGTCCATTATCATCGATGCGACATCTTAGCAATAAACAATAATGCACACTCAGAAAATTTGAATAAATTGAAAATTAGAAATTAAATCTTTTTCGAAAAATTAGAAATGAAATTTTAAATGTTTTAATTAGATGCCACGGCTGAATCGATTACACGAGTTCGATTAATTTACCATGAGAAAAAGATCAATCCTCGCAAATCCCATCTTGTTTCCCAGAAAATATGAAAAAACAACAGAACAAGCTGATACCTACACCCAGCAAATACAAGTATACAACCACAAACCAGATAATACCGAAATGAGCCCTGAGACACACGAACGGTATTGATCAACTGTGGCACAATTCACATCTTCCCTCGCGAAAACGTATTCCGATTCGATATCAGCAATAATAAATAAATCGTAAACTAATCAACGTTCAACGCAAAGAAAAGCATAAAAAGTGTACCTTTTCTGAGCAGCTTCAGCGGCTTTAGCGCGGGCTTCTTCAGAGGCCAAACGCTCTTCTTCCCTTCTCCTTTGTTTACTCCCTCCATCGAAGCAAGCGAAGCAACCCATCTCTCAAGTTCTCTTCTCCTGTCCATTTGATTATATATATTTTTTGTTAATATAACGTGTAAATGGAGCAACGCTGCAATGGTTAGGCCTTAGTTCGGGTTTTGACGGGCTTAGTCTGTTTAAAAAAAATTAATTTAATCATTTGGTCCAAATACATAGGCATAAAAAATTAAATAAATTGTAAAAAATTAACGGTAAAAAAAACAATTAAATAGACTACAAATAGTGAGAAAGTTATGAGAAGTTGTGATAAATTTTTAAATTTTGAAAAATTACAATATGATCATTTATTAATCGTTCCATCAATGTTAGTTTCGAAATTCATCGAATTTTTTTAGAATAAATTCGCTTAAAAGTTAAAGAAATTATATGTTAGGTGTGTTTCATTCGGTATAGCTTACACTATTGGTGTGTGGTTCCAAAAAAATGTGACGGTTCCAAACCAAAAGAAGGGCTATGATCCATCGAGTGAAAAAATCTAGTGGTTAGAATAATATATTTTTATTTCCCTTTGATTTCAAAATATCAAGATTTACAAAAGCCATATCATTACAAACAAAAGAACCAATCTTTTTTTTTTTTTTAAGGTAAACAACTCCATTAAAATGTCACAGATAGATCATGTTCTACAGCTTTCAACAATCAAGTAGGAAAACCACCTGATACCCAGTCTAAATTAGACAACCAAATCAAAGCCTTGTGAGCTAAAAGATGAGCTACTACTTTGACAGATCTCTTCATATGGTAAATCGATAGGAAATTATGCTCATGAAGCATAAATTGAATCTCTAAAACTAAAGCACCGATTGATCCCAATTCTTCTTCAGGTTTTGTTGAAAAGATACAAACATTAGCAAAATGTTGGGCCATACATAAATCCATTCCAAATCTTATAACTTCTAATTCAGCAACCTTAATCGACCCCTGATTTCGGACCAATTTTGCCTTGGCTCCTAAAAGAGCCCATGAGAGTCTCGAATAACCGCCCCAAAAGAACCAATCTTTATAGGACAAACATTGATGTAATTCAGATGTTGTCATCGATGAAGATCTCGAATAACGAAAAAATGAGTTATTTGTGCTAGTTGTACGTTGACAACGTCGAATAATATTCCCCTAATGAAGGGGACAAAATTGCCTAATTGATGCAACCACTGGTGCTTCCAAAGCAAGAGGTGAGATCTTGTCAATGCATGAACTACATTGGCAGTATCAGGTTCCAAAATGCAGGCTTACCATTGAAAGCACAAAGCCATTAAAACACACGTATGGACAACATATGCTTCAATAAGATGAGGTGAGAATATTATGGAATAACAACGAGTCTCTGCAAACAAATCCATCTCGTGCAACAAAACCCACACCAAAAGAAGGAAGATCGGGGATTACGGCAACATCGACGTTAATTTTAACCACATCTGATGGAGATGCAACCCAACGTGATTGTGCTGACTGAAATAATAATAGATTTTAGATAAGATCCAACCATTTGAAATATCTTATATTCGTATATAAGATTAAAAATTGTATAAAAATTTATAATTTTATTGTTATCAAGATTGATGAAGAAGACAAGACTATCATAGTGCTTAACTCCATGTGTAAGACCCGGGGCCAAAGAAGGCAGGGGTGGTCTGTTCTTTCTACAGGAATCTTGAGGTTGCTGAGGACAATGATAGAGCTGAGGATGAGGTTGAAGATGGTGGGAACCTAGTTCTAAGATTGTTGTTCGGTTCAAAGGTCACACAGAATTTTATAATGTTTTAAAGGTTTTATGTGGCCGCTCCATAGTCAAGGTACCTTACTATCTTCCAATTTTAAGCTATTATTCTCAACCTCTGGTGTACTTATTTGATGTCATTCCCCTTTCCTGAACTCCAATCAGACCAGATATTTGGGTGGCATGTTTAATGGTATAATATGGCATTATACTCATCTAAACAATTAGAGGATTAAGATACACTGACTTAATGACAATTAAATAAGTTATTTGTGATATGAAGTTAATCATTAGTGCAGCAAGAATCACGCTTGAGGGCTGATTACAGGATCAATAAATAAAAGAAATCAAGCATATAGACATGGGTCGCAAGCCTCTCGTTTTATCTCTGATGACTTGCGAAGAAAACGCTTCCAGGTTGGTAGTCAAGAATGATTGTTCAATTCGAATCGAGACACTTAAATTTTTGTATTGGAACTCAAGCGAAGAATTCACCATGATTCTTTCTGAATGCAGGAATGAAGAGTAATTTAAATGTCACGGAATCTTTCCTGGTTAAGCTAATAGGTCAGTAACTCTCACACTTTTTATATGCAGCGGCGGACTTGGAAACTTTGAATATTGGCCGACTTTTTTTAAGGATAAAACTTACTTTTTAGCAATTAAAACCACTCGATGGATATGACGATTTATTTCATATGAGTAGTTACTTTCTTTAGGCACCATTAGGTGCAAAAGTTGCTTGATTGTGACCTAACAGTCTTGATTTTCTGTGTGGTGAGAGTTTCTTGACAGTGATAATAAATTACAATCGACTTAAAAAAATTTAGCTAACAAGTCTTATTCAGGTAAATAGAAGCTAAAAATTCCTAAATGATGCAAAGCTTAGCAACAAAATCATATTCAAGAATCAAAATTGATTTCTTGTTTTCTGTTTCGTAACTAAGCTAAAAGAACTGAAATTCGTATGAACCTCTATCTACACGGCTTTTTGGTGCTATTTTTGGAAGTGATCGTGTTCGTTTTTTTTTTTCATCACTTTGGAGTGGAACACCGAATTGGCTTAGCTTTCATTTTCTTCTGGACCATGGCTAAAGCCTCCAATCCAAAAAAATCTGAAAAAGGATGCTAATTGATTCTGTTTTCTTGGTTTAGTTTGTATTAATGTTTTTTCTTCCTTTTACTTCGTTTTATGAATGGATTGAATCAAATTGAGGGGCAATGGTATATGTGTAATGTATGTTGGTGAGGTATATGTGGGACTTTTTAATGAAGCAGGGGAAATGGTGGTGGCTAGCTATTGGTCGAAGAAGATTTATATCATCTCAACGAAGACAGAACTCAAAAATTTTGATAACTTATCGATTCTCAGATATTGAATTATATTATATGATATATTGGTATAAACAGCACTACAGTCAAGAGCCATTTGGTTCTCTAACTTGTATGTGATTTTCCACCTCTTTCATTCAACTTGAACAAAGAAATTGATACTTTTTTCATAATTTCTGGTTCACACATGCTAGTGAAAAGATGATAATTATGCTAAACTGTGTTGTTCAGACTCGACTACAGTTTTCTTGAACCGTGAATATATCGAAAGTAGAATTACGACTCGAAAACTAAAATCGGAACTGTTTCTTGGTTTTCTTAAGATATTGGAATTGATGACTAAAGATTTATGTTTAGATTTCGGCTTCTAGATATTCATAATAATTTGTGATGTAATTACAAAATAATTAGTTTCTGTCATCTTTTCTATTCACTTGTAAAATTTATAATCTTAGGCACCACATCACCAACGTGGGCTCCAATCTGCCATAACGAGTAGTTGCAGTAAACTATATGATAGAATTTTGTCAGAAACTATTTACAAATATCGCTTTATTTCAAAAATACCAACTGAAAAAAAATAGATTGTAACAAAATTTATTTCTTTTTATTATTAATATTTTTATAGCCATTAACTCAAAAGCATGTCCTTATGCCTCATTCGAATTACATAATACTTATTCATCATTGCTTATCTAAATGTCTCTCGTTGTGAGATCGTGTTTACATACAATATCTCGATCAAGAGCTGGTTGCTATAATCTACTTAAATAACTCTGTTTATAAATAACTGCTATCAAGCTCAGGAAATCGGGAATCTTCGCTCAGACCTGCTCGATTGCAGACGTTCTAGCTCAGACTTTCCATCTATTCCTTGATCATCATCTTCAAAAATTTGCACCAGCAATCCTTCTATTGTATCGGGGGAAAGATGAGACTTGACCTGCATCAGAAGTGATGAGTAAGCGTCGAAAAACTCACTGTATGCAGGCACTATTAACCTAACAGAAGCCTGCCTCATCTGATCCCTTAAATCAGCATCAGAAACGATATTGTAAGTATTCTTGTGCCTTTGACACATTTCCTCAAATCCCACCAGGAAAGCTTCCATTTTACCCCTTACTAGAGCTCCAATTCCATCTTTGTTATTCATTTTCTTCATCTCTTCTGTGTCCAGAAATTTGATCAAAGAACCCCATGCTTGCTTTTGATACAAATAAGCCGATTCTTCAGCAACTTGTCGGTATCTTTTCTTCATATACGGCTCTCCTAATAGCTTCCCAAGCTCCACATTTCGAGTCCTCATGTAGATATACCAATAGGTGTTCATAGCAAATATTTGAGCAAGTACTTTGTCCTTGTAACGGCATTTCTTGGACTCGATGTTTCGTTGGATGGCTTCCATGACATTGGAAATGGCATCTTTGAGCAAATCTTGATCGTTTTCTAGATTTGATAGTATGCCCACTTTCCATAACTGCTCAGTCTTGAGTGCTTTAGCCATTGGCGCACTGTAACTATCCGTTGCAAGATTCTTGAGGTAGTTGATGGCATACCTAACAAGTTTAGGAACTGATCCATCTTTTGGTGGAGGTAAACCGTCACTATTCCCTTCAATCTGAAGCCCAAATTCCCAAAAAACTCTTGTTGAAGCATGAACTAATAGTTTTTCGAGTTCTCTAAATCGTGAGCATATATCCGCTCCAGATTCACCTTCAAAAATCTCTGAGAATTCAGGTTTGAGCTTTTCTAATGAATCAAACATGTCTAATAGCTTAAACAGCTTCTGGGGTTCTTTGTTACTTCTTGCAACACCTTCTCCAAATCGGAAGAAGACTGCCATGATTTTGTCTGCAATCTTTATGAAGCATTCTGGCCACACCATTCCCTCCATGATGTTTCCTAAGACACGTTTGCAGAGGTTCTTCTCAGATACGAAAACTACCTTGACCGCAAGCTCAAAGTGTTGAATCCAAAGAGCAATTGCTGTTTCTAAACTCTCCCATTCCATCTGATCAATTTCTTCTGGTGTGTAAGTTCTTAGGTAATCTGGGCTTAGTCTCATTAGTGCCTTGGCCGCCCTTCTATATCTTACCTGTGCAACATTAAGGAAAAAAGAGCTGTTTTAGAAAGGATTTTTATGATAAAATTGGATAATAATTAAACGCAACAGTACATTTATCATCTATAACAGGATTTAAGAGGAAATTTTTTTATGTAAACTTCAACTTTCACCTCAACCTAGTGAGCATTATCCAAGGAAATGAACAAGAAAGAAAGTTACTCTAACCTTTACAAATATATCGATGCATATATCCAAGCAATCATTTGCAGCCAAACTCTCGGAAATTTTTCTGAGCACCTGCAATCTCCAAATCACTCCCCAATATATTCTTCACCTCTATTTCGCTTTTATCATTGCCATTTCCTTCACCAAGATTCTGATGCCTAAGTTTCTGCAGCAAACTCTCACACTCATCCTGCAAATTCAACAATGCATCATCTAGCAAACCATCGAACTTCATTGAATCCACCTCGGTTTCATATAGCGCCTTAAGGGTGTTCAATGTCTCCCTTAACCGTAGTGTCCTGTAATGATCCGTGGCCTTAGTCCTACTCAAGAATTCAACAACTTCTTGAAGTTTTTGAATGGCAGACTCACTTTCTTGACTGATGGAGTGGATTGATTCGTTTAACTTATTGACACAGTCCACATACTCGATCAGTCTCTCTAGTCGTTCAGTGGATTCTTTCTCTGCGATTAGTTTAGAGGCTATTTCTAGAAGTTTCTGTTGGAGGCATTCGGATACTTTGAAGCTCTCTAGGAGCGACAGGGCTGGAGAAATGGCTCGGTTTATGCGGGTGTTGAGTGCTTTGGTGGCAATGGAGAGGGATTGGAGTGGAGCTACTCTTCTTGAGGCCATGTTTAGGTCTTCTAGAATTGACTCAAAATTTTCATCCATTTTTTGGTAAGTTGAATCCATATTTGCAGAGGATTTGAGGAGGGTTTTAAGATCAGAACAAGCTGTCTGGAGCTTGATTAAAATTGGGTCATCTTCGCTTCTTTGATCCATTAATGGGAAGGGCAAGTTTATGCGTGTATAAATTTGGTTTTATGGAAGGGAAGGCATATAAGTTTTGGCTAAATTGTAGTTCTTGACCCTTAGTTATAGGTTTTTTCCCCCTGAACAAATAGGTTGCAAGTCATGCAGTCCATAGAAAAAGCCTACATCGACTCTATTTTTTAATTTTTCACAAATTCATTTTTAAAAGAAATTTGTGAAATGCGACCATATACTTGCACTTGCCATCCAAATTTTAGAGAGAATGATTTACTGGGTTTATTTTATCCTACGCATGATAAGATGGATGGCTAAGATTTGCCCATGCATATATATGACCCATTTTTTTTTTTGAAATGGTATGTGTGGCAAGATCTTACCCATTGAAATGAAATTAGGGTAGTGCCCACACATATAGGATCTCATCTACCGATTTACTGTGTTGAACAGCGTATAACAAGAAGATAAAGGATCGACATAGAATATGTAGCGTAATGGCATAAGCGACACGAATGTATATATATATAATTCAAGTTTTCATATAAATTTAGTGTATTATCTCTTAACCTCAAACTCTAATTAAGGAGATTTTAGAATATCGGAAGAAGACGAAAGGATGTTTCCTATGATTCTCGGTTTCGATATAAATTAAGAGCATATGGCATATTATTGTGTGAATTAATTAAAAAGGATATTTAAGGAATTCGAAGAATCCAAATGCGACGGCTGGATATGTTTCGAATTAGTCCAATTAATGCATAGAGATTGACGGGAAACAAAAAATACATTATTAACATTAATAAATTTAACGAAGTTTCTATCAAAATATTAATCGTATTCATGGTCATTATTATTTAACAAGAAAACGATTCAAAAATGATTTTTTTTTTTTAAAAAAAGACCCTATTGTGCGTGTTTTTGTAACATTAATAAATTTAACGAAGTTTCTATCAAAATATTAATCGTATTCATGGTCATTATTATTTAACAAGAAAACGATTCAAAAATGATTTTTTTTTTTAAAAAAAAGACCCTATTGTGCGTGTTTTTGTTAAAAAATAAAGATCTTTTGTATATTTCAATACATTTGGGATGGTTTTTTTTTTTTTTTTAAAAAAAATAGACATTAGATTAACTTTGTATAATTCAATACTTTTGGGATGATTATTTTTTTTAAACAAACACACAGTAAATTAATCGACAGTGATAGATATCTACTATGTATTTCAATACACGTGTTTTGTAAAAATATATTAAAGCTTCTATAGCCTAATTTAAAATAAAAAAAAATAAAACATTTTCTCGATGATTTATATCCCATCATATACCAAATGAATTATATTGATCAATATAATAAAACAAGACATTGGATTATCTCACATCGTAATTTATAAAGAGTGAGTCTCATGTGAGACCGTCTCACGGGTCATAATCCGTGAGACGGGTCAACCCTACCCATATTCACAACAAGAAGTAATACTATTAGCATAAAAAGTAATACTTTTTCATGAGTGACCCAAATAAGAGATCCGTCTCACAAATATGACCCGTGAGACCGTCTCATACAAGTTTTTGCCATTTATAAATTAGTAATCAAATATTTACGTGTGTCACGCGTGTGTATGCGTTGGAAAATAAATAATTTAAATTTTATTAGATCTATCAGTTTCTGTAATGTAAAAATATTATTTCGTAAACTAATCGATGATTTCTTTCATTTTAATTTATGTCACATTTTCATATTTCTCAAATCAAGTTCTTTTTGTTCGTATTATATATATTTTATTCCATGTTTTTCAGTTTATTACTATAATTTTAAAAAAATAATTTCATTTCATTAATTATAAGCTCGTAAAAGAATTAAGGATTGTAAGTTACTAACCACATCGTTAATCTGAAATAAAATACTATTTATAATTAATCTCTGTTTGTCATGTATATATTATTATCAACAGTAAGCTGTTTAATAAAATAAAACGCAGACATAATAGGGGACGAAGATTAATCCAAATGCTACATATGTAATAATATATCAATAATTAAAATATATAAATCTTATACAACAAGGGAAATAACATAAAGATTATTTAAATAGACCAAGATGATTATACATTGCCTATTCTAATATACAAATACTTTTTTACACTTTGAAATTTCAAATATCATCCGAACCAGTTTTGGGTGCTTCTACTTGTATGAAACCTCCATAAAAACCTGCAGTTTTTCTCCTCAAATCCAACTTTCACTACATCACAGAAACCATTGAAACAGCTCCTCTTCCCTTCACTCTCCCAAACAATCTTAACTTGGCTTGTGAATCCATGCATCGACATAATCTTCACCTCTGAATCCCCACAGAACTGAAGCAAAACCTCACCACCAATTCTTTTGCACCCGCCGCTGCACGCTTCTACGCAGTCCAGCCAGCAGCATTCGGGCTGGCCTACCATCTCCTTGTATGCAGCATTTGCGATTCTCACTTTATTGTTAGAATCGGATATAATGGCTGGTACTGCATCCCCCTCGATCTCCTTCTCCACCTCCTCCGGCCGCTTTTCAGTGGCGGCGTGCATACCTGTAGAGTCGCTGATGTTCTTCACGACGATGCTGGATCCGACTGGGTCGAACTGGCTGAGGCGTGATGATATTTGACTTCACCGGCTGCTTCAGTTGTGGCATGAAATCTAGTTCTTTAGGACCTTCCTCGGCTTTCACGTTCAAATCTATTTCTTTCCTGCAAGCGTGATCTTTTCCCTCATTCCCAATCATCGGATCTGGGTCGGGTCAGCGGCGGTGTAGTGGATACGAGGAAGCGCCACCGACTCAGCCAGGGTGGTCACGGCCGCGTCCAGGCCGCAGTTAATCGGCACTAGAGAAAATCCATTCGGCGTATGAGAAAATCCATGCACGGACAAGTTTTTAGCGGGCAAATTTGAAACCTGGAAACTACTCCTCGATCTCTTCAAAGGTGGTGGCGGAAAGGCGGCGCTCCGGCCCCGCTTCCGCGTCCGTGTCGGCCGGGCTTGGAGATGGGCCCACACATCCCTCAAATAAGCAGACTTTCTTATACTCTGCGGCATGGCGCCGGAATTCTCTTTCTCACTTCCATTTTGAAAATCACTATTCTCAGCCAGTGAATTAATGGAAGTGGCTTCAGGCTTTGGAGCGATAGGCCTATACCTAGACATGATTTCAGCAGTTCTTGCAGAGGCATAAGGATTAATTGTTTGAATCATTTTTTAATCAAACAATGACCAAAATTAATCTTGCGTACGTTTTTGCTCGCTCAAGGGGATCGGGAAGGAGGAGGAGGAGGAGGAGATCAGGTGGAGTGTGAAGTGATGAATAGTGTGAGGGGATTATAAGAAGAAAACTGACGAATGAGAAAACGGCAACATGAAGTAAAATGACAAGTAAAGTTGACACTTGGAGGTGTACGGTGGGTACGTGTTTAAGAATGTAAGAGATAAGGACATGTGGGAAGTCAATACATGCATGCATATAATCTTTTTGTGTGTGAAAAGAGAACCAATAAAAGGAACTTAATGAAGGGCCTCTCTATTGGTTTCTTTCCCTTAAAAAACATAATTCCATCATAAAATTATAATAAATTATTCTAAAATCAAAGCATTACACATATATGTATATACATACACTCTTAATATTTAAAAAATTTATATCAAATCCAAATATTATTTTTTTTGATCGATTAATAGTCCACATTCAGGACGAAAAATGTTGCATATATTTTATTGGCATTTAAGATCAGATGGATCGACAATAATTAAAGAAAGAGCTAGGGGCCGGGGTTGTATTACCAATCAAGCGGTGGCACGGATTTCGTTGCACCATTAAAAGAAAAGGGGGAGCTCTTTATTTGTGCAGCAACGCGTGTGGGCATTGGGGTGCATGCATGCCTACACCTATCAACGACTTGGTTGGCTAACGTCTGATATTCCCTTGTTCCACGTTACCACTTCGGCAGTTTCTTCAAGAGTTTTTGATTTATTAGGAAATACCAAATATTTTGTCACCATATGAAATGTGTAATTTCACACATTAAAATATTATATTATATGTAATATATTTCCAATATATATTGTCACGTCCCGGGACGGGGGTTAGTTGACACCGACGTTGTTTTTAAATATTCATTCGAAAACAACAAGCCTCAGAAGTACAGAATTTCAGAAAACCAGGCTTTTATTCATAATAATCGTTGTCTGTTACAACTCAAGGATAAATGTTTTACAGCGGAAATGTAAAACCATAAAATTACAATGTCTGAACAGATGCAGCAGAATATAAAACATAAATCAGAACTAAGAACAATGATCTTCATCATCAGCCCCAAAACTGATGTTGCTCCTCTTCTTCTATCGACTCTTCCTCGTTCTTATCTGAGATGGCACTACAACAAAAACGGCTTTCCGCAGCGCGCATATAAGCTTTCCGCAGCGCGCATTGCACGCTGCAAAGTTCCAAGCCGTTAAAAGTTCAGGATTATCCGTGGCGTGCATTGCACGCTGTTGATACTATTATCAACGGCGTGCATATGTACGCTGTTCATACAACTTTCCGCAACGTGCATGTGTAAGCCATTAATAGTCATAAAAAAACAAAATTCTAGCGACGGTTTTCGCTAAACCCGTCGCAAATCAGCGACGGTTCCGAAATTAAACACCGTCGCTACTATAGCGACGGTCTTCAAATAATGTGACGGTTAAAACGTTCGCGACGGTTCCAAAAGCCGTCGCTAAATTTTGCGTAAATTTAAAAAAAATTACTTTTATAATTTATTATATTTTAATAAAAAATTCAATTAAAAAATTAACCAAAAATTGAAATAAAAACAAATATCTAAGTCGAAATTAAAATCATATAACAAGAGAAAAATTTTAAGTGTTAAGTGATGTCGAAGACAATGGAACGGAGATCGGGTTTAAATAGATAATTTGCGCTTTGTTGCGACGGTTTGTATGTAAATTGTCGCCGATGTGTGTCTATTAGCGACGGTTATCTATTAACCGTCGCCGATTGACATCGGCGACGGTTGTAGTTAGCCGTCGCTAAATGTGGAAGCAATTCATTTTCCACTGCATCGGCGACGGTTTACGATAACCGTCGCTAAACGTGCAATTTTTCCGCAGCATCGGCGACGGTTTTAGATAACCGTCGCTAAATGTGGCCTTAAATCGAAATTCGAACTCATTTTTGGCAGCGTGCTAATAATATGCACGCCGTAAATATTACTATTAACGTCGTGCGATTAATGTACACCGCTGAAAAGTAGTATTCGCAGCGTGCTTTTAATACACGCTGTTGATGACGTGCTGCGGAAAGTCGTTTTTCTTGTAGTGTGGTTTGGTGGGTGAGTGATATGATTGTCACTCAGTAAGCAGGGGCGGGAATAAATCCCAGTTTTCGAAATCGTTTTCAACAGAAACAGAAATACAATAATATACTGAAAACTCGTATTTCATAACAGAAATCAGAATTCAGAATTTACAGGTTTCAGAACAGAATTCAGAATTAGTAAGCACTGAACATGTTAGTGAATTTCATGGCTAAACTGATATCAGTCCCCTATATGTTCTCTCCTCTAAGGGGTGAGGCCAGAATCAGAATCAGAATTCAGAAATGTTCAGAATATATATTCCTACCATTAGTTCACTAGGGAGTTTCAGTGCTTCAAAATCATATATCAGAAATCATACAGAAATTGAACTTTAAAACAGAATTATCAAACGGATTTCAAGATATTTATACATAAGTCCACTTACCGTAATTTGATAAAAGTATTTCGGTTGAAATCTGAAGTCTGCTTGTTCTTGCTACTGGTTTCTGCTGCTCGAAAATCAGCACTCTCTTAGCTCAAATATTTCAAGTGACAACTCAAGATTTTGGTAAACCAATTCAGGTGTTTGAGGGTGATATTTATAGGCAATGTTTCTGACTGTTAGACTCTCAATTAATGGCCATAATCCGCCATTAACAGCCTTTATTCCATGTTAATGCTTCAGTTACAAGTCTAAGCTGAATCAGTAACTGTCTGCTGGAATCTTGCGCTGCTGAATTCTTCTGCTGCTGGATTCTATATGCTGGAATTCTGTCTGCTGGAATTGTGTCTGCTGGAAAAATATCATCTTCTGAATTATTGACTGCTGCTGGAATTGTTAGCTTCTACTGAAATTTTCCATTGCTACTGAATAATGCTAGCTGCTGAAAATTCGGGTTCTCACATCCCTCCCTCCTTATGAGAAGTTTCGTCCTCGAAACTTGGCTATACATGATTCTCAAAGATATGAGGGTATTGAGCTCGCATCTTTTCTTCCAATTCCCAAGTAGCTTCTCTTTCGGTGTGATTGGACCATTGTACTTTGACATATGGAATAGTTCTTCGTCTCAGTACTTGGTCTTTGAAATCCACAATTCGAATCGGAATTTCTTCATATTTCAGCTCTTCATTTAGATTGCTCTCAACCAGAAGTGGTCCAGCTTCCAGAATATGACTTGGATCAGGAATATATCTCCTCAGCTGTGAGACGTGGAATACATTGTGAATTCTTGACATGTCGGGTGGAAGTGCTAATCTATAGGCAAGTGTTCCCACTTTCTCAAGAATTTCAAATGGTCCGACGTATCTAGGATTCAGTTTCTCAGCCTTGTTGAATCGGTTTACACCCTTCATGGGTGACACTTTCACATATGCCTTCTTTCCGACTTCGAATTCCACGGGCCTTCTTTTCATGTCCGCCCAGCTTTTCTGTTGATCTTGTGCAGATTTTAGTCTCTCCTTGATCAAAGCAACTTTATCCACTGTTTCTTGGATCAGTTCGGGTCCCACGATGGCTATTTCCCCGACCTCATCCCAATACAGTGGTGAACGACATTTTCGTCCATACAGAGCTTCGTATGGTGCCATTCCAGTGCTGCTATGGTAACTATTATTGTATGCGAACTCGATTAAGAGCAGATGTTCGCTCCAATTATCACTGAAGTCCAAGGCACATGCTCTCAGCATATCTTCTAGAGTTTGTATTGTCCTCTCAGTTTGGCCATCAGTCTGCGGATGGTAGGCCGTGCTAAGAGTAATCTTAGTCCCCATAGCTTGTTGAAAGCTATTCCAAAATCGAGATGTAAATCTAGGATCTCTGTCTGACAGTATACTAGCTGGAACTCCATGCAATCGTACGATCTCATTCATGTACAATGTGGCTAGCTTGTCCAAATTATAGTTCATGCGGACAGGTAAGAAATGCGCCGATTTTGTGAGTCTATCCACGATTACCCATATTCCGTCATGACTTTGTCTCGACTTTGGTAAACCAACTACAAAATCCATGGAAATATGTTCCCATTTCCATTCCGGGATTTCTAATGGTTGAAGAAGTCCACTAAGTCTTTGGTGCTCTGCCTTGACTTGCTGGCACACGTGACATTTGGAAACAAATAGTGCCACGTCTTTCTTCATTCCACTCCACCAAAAATTTTTCTTCAAATCTCTGTACATCTTGGTACTGCCCGGATGGACTGAAAATTTCGACTTATGTGCCTCAGACATTACTTCTTGTCGAAGATTATCGATGTCTGGTACGAACAATCGTCCTTTCATCCACAAGGTTCCTTTGTTATCCGTCTCGAAATCTAGTGATTTCCCTTCTTTAACTTGCTCTTTTAGTTTCACCAAAGCGGGATCTCTATCTTGACTCATTTTGATTGTCTCTCGAAGACATGGTTGTGCTGAAAGTGATGTCAGGACCACCTTACTCATATTCTTTCGACTTAAAGCATCTGCTACTTTGTTGGCTTTGCCTGGATGGTAGCTTATTGTCAAGTCGTAATCCTTCATGAGTTCGATCCATCGCCTTTGTCTCATATTTAGTTCCTTTTGAGTGAACAAATATTTAAGACTTTGGTGATCGGTGAAAATCTCACACTTGGCTCCATAAAGATAGTGTCTCCAAATCTTTAGTGCGAACACCACTGCAGCTAATTCAAGGTCATGTGTTGGGTAATTCTGTTCATACGGCTTCAACTGTCTTGACGTGTATGCAATCACCCTTCCCTCTTGCATGAGCACACATCCTAAACCTTCTTTGGATGCATCACTATAGACGGTGTAGTCCTTACCTTCCATAGGTAATACTAGCACTGGTGTGGATATAAGCTTCTTCTTCAAGATCTCGAAGCTTTGCTCACATTTTTCACTCCATTGAAACTTAGAGTTCTTCTGTGTGAGCTTGGTGAGAGGTATGGCTATTGAGGAAAATCCTTCAACAAATTTTCGGTAATAGCCTGCTAGTCCCAAGAAGCTTCGTACCTCTGTCACATTCTTTGGTCTATGCCAATCCTAAATTGCCTCCACTTTCTTAGGGTCCACAGATACTCCTGCTGCTGATATTATGTGTCCCAAGAATGCGACGCTCTCTAGCCAGAATTCGCATTTCTTGAACTTGGTGTATAGTTCCTTTTCTCTCAGCTTCTGGAGGGTGAGACGAAGATGTTCTTTGTGGTCTTTTTCACTTGACGAATATACTAGAATATCGCCGATGAATACCACAACAAATTTGTCAAGAAATGGTTTAAACACTCTGTTCATGAGATCCATGAATACTGCCGGAGCGTTTGTTAATCCGAACGGCATCACTGTGAACTCATAGTGTCCGTACCTTGTCCTGAAGGCTGTCTTTGGGATATCGTCTGATTTGACCTTCAGTTGGTGGTATCCTGACCTTAAGTCGAGCTTGGAAAAGACTGAAGCTCCTTTGAGTTGGTCAAACAAGTCATCTATCCTTGGAAGCGGATACTTGTTTTTGATTGTGATTTTGTTCAGCTCTCGGTAGTCGATACACATCCTCATGCTTTCGTCCTTCTTCTTTACAAATAGGACAGGAGCTCCCCACGGAGATGCGCTTGGTCGGATTTGCTTCTTGTCCAACAACTCTTGAAGTTGCTCTTTGAGTTCTTTCAACTCTGCTGGAGCCATTCGGTATGGTGCTTTTGAGATTGGTGTAGCATTGGGCACTAAGTTAATCTCAAATTCCACTTCGCGATCGGGAAGTTCGCCAGGGAGTTCTTCAGGAAAGACATCCGGGAATTCTGGTACTACCGGAATCTCTTCTAGCATAAGTGCAGTTTCTTTCTTTACCTCGCTTAACATAGCTAGGTAAACTTCTTCTCCACTTTTCATGGCTTTCCAAGTTTGAGAAGTAGACAGAAGAATCTTTCGTTCTTTAGTCTTACCATGAAATAAAAGTTTCTCTTGGTGTGGAGCTTGGATGGTTACCGTCTTTCTATGACAGTCTACTAAGGCATGATTCTTGGCTAACCAATCCATTCCAAGAATTACGTCGAATTCCACCATGTTTAGTTGAATAAGGTTTGCCTTGAAATTCTGATCTTCAATGAGAACACTAATATCCCGATATAGAGTGCGAGTTTCTAAAATTCGATTTGCAGGAGTGGCTACTCTGTATGGTTCTTCTAAGTTATCGGGCTTAGCTCCTAACTTCTTGGCAAATCTCTTAGACATGAATGAATGCGTAGCACCACAATCAAATAACACATAAGCATGTATATTATTGATCAGAATGGTACCGGCTACGACATCATCGATCGAGTTGTCCGCCTCTTCTTGAGTGATGGCATAGACTCGAGCATTTGGCTTGTTCTCCTTAGGCTTGTTTGGAGTTGTTCCTCGTGCTGGTCCGTTCCTTGGATCTGGAAGAGGACATTGAGCAATGCGATGGTCCATCTTTCCACAACGGAAACAATCTCCAGAATTCCTACGACATTCACCAGTGTGTGTGAATCCGCAAGTTTGGCACTTGACTCCTTCTTTGTTTGATTGAGAAGAAGTGGTTCCTTTGGATGGAGCACTAAATTGGTTGCTTGCAAACCTAGGCCTCTTGAATTGCTGGCCCGCTTGGTACTGGCTTGACTGAGGATGTTTGAGTTTGTTCTCGCCTTCACGCCTCTTGATGTCATTCTTAGCTCTGATGGCGGCTCCCATCAATTCATCAAAACTATTGGGCTCGATCACGGTAAGGGCAGATTGAATACGGCTGTTCAATCCCTTCTTGAAGCGATGCATCTTCAAGGCTTCGTCTCCCATGATGGTTGGGGAGTAAGTTCCCAATGAGTGAAACTTAGATGAATACTCCACCACAGTCATGTTTGGTTCTTGAACCAAACTTTCAAATTCTGAAAGCTTCTGCACTCGAACTGCTGTCGGAAAGTACTGCCTCAGAAATGCCTCTCGGAACCTTTGCCAAGTGATAGGTCCCGCCTCTAACATAGCTGGTGAGACTCCTTCCCACCATTTGGCAGCTTTATCGACAAGAAAGGGTGTAATCACCTCTACTCTGATCCTTTGGGGAACCTCAAGTAGTCGAAGATGATTTTCCACCTCTTTCATCCAATTTTGTCCGACCTCTGGATCGGTGCTTCCATCGAAGTTAGGGACTCTTGCTCTTCGGAGAGCCTCATAATGTTGCTTAGTCCCATTATGAGCTGGAGGTGTGGTGGTGGCTGGTTAGCATTAGGGTTCACTAACCCTTGTAACGTGGTTGCCACAATCGTGGCTATTGCCATTAAATCCACTTGGCTGAGGCCAACTACTGGTGGTTGTTGTTGTTGCTGCTGCGGTTGTGCATCCTCATCGTTGCGGTTGTTGTTGCGGTTGTTGTAACGAGGGTTGCAGTTGTTTCTCACTGGTCTTCCGTCCATATCCTACAATTATGAGAATTCTACGGTTTTGGCAGAATATGAACTAAACGAAAGAAACACAATGTTTAAGTAATTGCTCGAGAATTAAATATGTAATCAATTGATAGAAAGAAATTTTATTGATTTCCCAAGAAAGTGCAATTACAACTGAACTTCGAAAATGAAAACAGAGATGCAAATAGAACAAGTGCTATTACAAAGAAAACAACTACTGATAGGCTAATCTACTACTTCTCCTAATCCCAAATCCATAGGATCCTCTTCAACTTCTTCTTCCTCTTCTGGATCCTCCTCAGGTTCTTCTTCATGGTTGGCTATTACTGCTTGTAGATGTTCAATATGACCATGCAGAACTGCATTCTGGTCGCTAAGAACTTCAACAGTACTCTGCAACTCATGAATTTGAGCATCGGTCTGCTCACTATACTGATTATGCTGGTGCACAAGTTGGTGATTCTGATCCTTGAGTATTTGGATCTTGTCAACAAGTGTATCACGTAGCTGGATGAACTCTGCCACAGTCTCTTGGGATATTTCAAACTCCTCTTGAATCTTCTTATTCCTCTCTTCTGTTTCATGCAGATAGTGAACATAACGTTGAACATCACCTTCTAAGTGCTCTGCTCGACGCTCTAACTCATCTTTGTCCAACTTTAGACAGTAGTTATTCTCCTTGAGCTTTTCTAGTTTCCTTTCTAAGCTCTTAATGTAGCTACTTTGGTCCGCCATATCCTACATCCAAAAGCATAAGGGTAAAGGTTCAGAAATGATCTCAAGAATATAGGTCGAGTTATAGACAAATACTGGAATGAACAAAATCAGTACTGCCTATACAATTAACAGCAAAAGTAGCTCAAAAATTTTCGGTCTCAGAATGGTGTGAAAATTTTACTAAAAATCCTTCACATCAAGAACATGAATGGTACCAAGTTTGATGCAAAAATACTAAGTCAATTGAAAATGAAAATTCCTCAAAGTTTAAAAATTTTGGAAAATTTTACGGAAATGATGATATACCTATCTAAACGATGGATTTTGGGCTTTGTCGGTGATGCTAGAAAGATAAGTCGTTCTAGGTTAGGTTCTCCTCGTCGAGAGCTTTCCAACGCCTACTTTTAATGGTAAAAATTCCTCCTGGATCAAAAGTTATGGCCGTTTGAAGTTTGCGCGAAAAACACCTCAACTTCTATGTCATTTTGCGAAGTCTACTGCATGCGCCTACTGGAATTCACTTGCTACTGCAATTCTGATGCTACTGCATTCAGTCTGCTGCTTTTCCAGCATTGTCTGCTGCATTCCGAGTCTACTGACCCAGTCTTCTGCATTCAGATATACTGGTTTCCTTCTACTGGTTCTGGTTTCAGGCTACTGGTCTTATCCTACTGTTTTTCGTCTACTGGTTTTGGCCTACTGATTTTTTTTTTAAACTCGTTTCAGTAGTCTATTACAGTAGCTTATTTTCAGTAGTCTTTTTCAGTAACCTTCAGAACTTATTCTCAGAAGTCTATAAGAACTTATTATTTCTAGTTCCTCCTCCCCAGATTATGAAACCCGGTTTCTGCTCTGATACCACTTCAATGTCACGCCCCGGGACGGGGGTTAGTTGACACCGGCGTTGCTCTCAAATATTCATTCGAAAACAACAAGCCTCAGAAGTACAGAATTTCAGAAAACCAGTCTTTTATTCATAATAATCGTTGTCTGTTACAACTCAAGGATAAATGTTTTACAGCGGAAATGTAAAACCATAAAATTACAATGTCTGAACAGATGCAGCGGAATATAAAACATAAATCAGAACTAAGAACAATGATCTTCATCACCAGCACGAAAATTGACGTTGCTCCTCTTCTTCTATCGACTCTTCCTCATTCTTATCTGATATGGGTTTGGTGGGTGAGTGATATGATTGTCACTCAGTAAGCAGGGGCGGGAATAAATCTCAGTTTTCGAAATCGTTTTCAACAGAAACAGAAATACAATAATATACTGAAAACTCGTATTTCATAACAGAAATCAAAATTCAGAATTTACATGTTTCAGAACAGAATTCAGAATTAGTAAGCACTGAACATGTTAGTGAATTTCATGGCTAAACTGATATCAGTCCCCTATATGTTCTCTCCTCTAAGGGGTGAGGCCAGAATCAGAATCAGAATTCAGAAATGTTCAGAATATATATTCCTACCATTAGTTCACTATGGAGTTTCAGTGCTTCAAAATCATATATCAGAAATCATACAGAAACTGAACTTTAAAACAGAATTATCAAACGGATTTCAAGATATTTATACATAAGTCCACTTACCGTAATTTGCTAAAAGTATTTCGGTTGAAATCTGAAGTCTGCTTGTTCTTGCTACTGGTTTCTGCTGCTCGAAAATCAGCACTCTCTTAGCTCAAATATTTCAAGTGACAACTCAAGATTTTGGTAAACCAATTCAGGTGTTTGAGGGTGATATTTATAGGCAATGTTTCTGGCTGTTAGACTCCTAATTAATGGCCATAATCCGCCATTAACAGCCTTTATTCCATGTTAATGCTTCGGTTACAAGTCTAAGCTGAATCAGTAACTGTCTGCTGGAATCTTGCGCTGCTGAATTCTTCTGCTGCTGGATTCTATATGCTGGAATTCTATCTGTTGGAATTGTGTCTGCTGGAAAAATATCATCTTCTGAATTATTGACTGCTGCTGGAATTGTTAGCTTCTACTGAAATTTTCCATTGCTACTGAATAATGCTAGCTGCTGGAAATTCGGGTTCTCACATATATTATCTATCTATTATTATATTATTATTAAGAATCTACATATCAGATATAAAATAGTGTTTGCCAGAGACGGAGCCACCCTAAAGGCTGGGGTGGGCTCCAGCCCATACTAGATTTTTGGACCTACTAAAAAATATGGATGAATTATCGACGTTTTACTACATCCGTCGCTAAAATTTTTGATTTATTAAAAATTTTAGCCCATAGCTCACACTACAAAAAAACGGATGGATTAGTGACGGTTTCACTATATCCGTCGCTAAAATTACGACGGTTTAGTTCTAACCGTCGCCATATAGCGACAGTTGCGTACAAACCGTCGTCGAGATCATCGACGGTTTAATCAAAACCGTCGCTGATTTGAATCTGTGACGGTGTTTGGAAGAGCCGTCGCTAGTAGCGATGATATCTACCATTCAACCCAGTCTCAAATTATTTCTTGGCTACGTCCCTGGTGTTTGCTGTGATTTTTTGTTCTGTTATTTTTTGTTATTATTTATCATTTGAAATTGTAGTCTGATATCTAATTGATTTTTACAATTGATATATGTCTTTTATTTTAATATAATCATTTTAATTTTAAATCGTAATATGACGCATGATTCAATTTTATAATTCTTTTCTACAATTATGATATTACTCCTCCTATTTGAATACAAATCAAACTAATTATAAAAAAATATATATAAATACGTAACATATGCGTCTATATATATACTGGTGCAGGATAATATATTGGGTGCATAGTCCGTTACTTGATAAGAATTGTGAGACGGATATCTTATTTGGGTCACTCATGAAAAATTATTATTTTTTATGCTAAGAGTATTACTTTTTATTGTGAATATGGGTAGGGTTGACCCGTCTCACAGATTATGATCCGTGAGATGGTCTCACATGAAACTCACTCCATATATTAATGAGTAAGTATCTTGTAACAATGTCTTACGGATCTTTATGGGTAAGATTGATCAACTCTTATCATATTTATAATAAAAAAGATAAAAATAATATTTTTTTTATGAATGATCGAAATATAATATATATAGCAGCAGATATCACAAAATTGACGCTTGTGAGACCATCTCAAATGAGTTTTGTGTATATGAATTAAGGAACAATATAGTTCAATTTAAAAAGCTAATTTGAATATCTACACTTTCATTATTTTCTAACTTTAATTTTGTGAGAGTGAGTCTCATGTGAGACCGTCTCACGGGTCATAATCCGTGAGACGGGTCAACCCTGCCCATATTCACAATAAAAAGTAATACTCTTAGCATAAAAAGTAATACTTTTTCATGGGTGACCCAAATAAGAGATCTGTCTCACAAATATGACCCGTGAGACCGTCTCACACAAGTTTTTGCCATTTTGTGAAAAGATGAAGACATTTTGCCCGTTCTTCCTAAAAAGGACCGGGAATCTTGTAAACGCTTGGAGATAAATTAACCTGGACGGGGATTCGTTGGGACAAAGCTAAGAAGTATCATCACAAAGACAAATGCCTATATAATATATATTAGTGCACTAATATTATACATATTTGTATGATTTTTTAAATTAATTTGATTTATATTCAAATATGAATAATTTCATAATGATAAAAGGTATGGATGATCATGCTATAATATGAAATAATTATATTTAAATGGAGCCATATATATCATAATAATAAAAAGTAACGAGAGAATAAATTGTAATTTCAAATAATAAAATAAAAAAGGAAAACATAGAAGGGGTAAACTGCAAATTTGAGAAATGATGAATAATAAAAAAAAAAAAACCAAAAAGCAAAAGCCAAAATAGACAATATACCAAAACTTCCTATTATGTCCAAATTTATTAATATAGTAAGAGATAAGAAAAATTACAAAATTGATCTAATAAATTTGTCTCATTATAATATCAGTCTTCTATGTACGTAATTTACTTTTATTATCAACACAATTTATATTTTTACCAATTTCAGTTCTTTTTCATCGATATGACCAGAAGACAGAGGTACATGCAATGATACTCGGGCTAAACCAATTTTTTTTAAAAAAAATTATATGTAATTTTTTTTATAATTTTGGAATAATATGATATTAACCCGGTTAAATAAATTTAAAATATTGAAATATTCTAAAGTTTAAAATTCTATAATTTGAGTAGAGCCATATTTCTAACTCCTCCACCAGATATATCGATACAACTTTGAATATGTAAGTAATATCAAGTATTACGTTCGATATCATATCAAAACTGAATCGAATAATTCTTTTAAAAAAAAAAACTTAATTGAAAACATATTCCATAATCCACGTAACTTGCTTGAGACGAAACATATATTTGCTTTGACAAAATACTAACACAATGTAAATGAATTACATATATATTTGACTGGACACAATACTAACACAATGGTAAATGAATTTTTATTTGTGAGCTATTTGATTATGACTTCAAAATGTATATATTCTAGTACTCAACAAAACAAGACAAATAGTACGTGCTAATATATACGTACCAAGCCTCCTCTTTAATTAATGTCCCTTTTAAGCAGTGTAACATATATATATATATATATATATATATATATATATATATATATATATATATGAAACGAGGTATATTTAAATAGCCAACTATGCAACAAAAAATAAAATTAAAATTGAAAAGTACGAAGCTTACCAGCAGCATTCTGGTGCAAAATTTTCTATATTTGAAAGAGCATATTATAATTATTTATTGGGCACACACCAAATAATAATAATAATATAAGATGCTGGCTGCCTCTTGGAGCTGTGTTCGAGCTGATTATGCTCGCAATGACAAGTTCCTCGACTTAATTTGATGTAACATTTAGTACTTAAGAAAGATAAACTACCATTCCTGTTTCTCAAATAATTTTTTTATTTTATCTATTAATTTATCTAATTCCGGGTTTTAGTCTATTAAATTTTCAAAGTTTGTTACATTAACTTTTAGCTTCAATTTTTTTAACCTGACGAGCCAAGAATTTTAATATTATTTCAGCATTTTTTCAATGTCACATTAACAATTAGATAAAAATAATTACAAATTAAAAGTTAGTATATAAAAACTAAACTTTGAAATCCTAGCGGAACAAAATAATTCTTTTTAAAAATTAATGGAACAAAAATATTTCCCCTTGTTACTTGGAATCACGAGCGGAGCGATGTGTTGCTACGCTCGAGTGACTTGTTTTTTTCCGATATTTTTTTATACATAAATTTTAAGTTATTTTTCGGTAGTCTGGGGCTCCATTTGTCAATATTAATTGAATCATGTTTTAGAAAATTCTAGTTTGGGTAGAAATGAATATCCAGCTCGGCTACTGCTTGGAATTAATATGAAAGTTTAATATTTCTAATTGCTAAAATATCATCCGATTTTTGCACTTTCTTTCTCCCTACAACTTACCTCTGTACTTACTGTTACAACTTACCTCGCAGAAAATGTCAAACGCCACCCCAAACCCCACCAATCACCCAGACAACTGGCAAGTTTTAATTCTTCTCAAATTAGATAATACAGTATCAGAGCAAAAGTGCAGAGCCATAGACAAAAATAATCTAGCATTATGGTGTGATACATTTGGTCTCGTGTGTTTGTGTATGTGTGGGTATAATTCTTCTTATAAATACATATTAAACTAGAAGAAACACAGCTAGCTCAAGTAGATATCACTCTTCTTCACTTAAAAGAAGCGATGAATGTATCGAATTCTGAATGCAGTAGTGGATGCGAATCAGGTTGGACTGTGTACTTGGATCAAACATCAAATTCCACTGATAAATACACCAGGGTTTTGGTTAAAAATGAGAATTCATATCAAGAAGATGAAGATTTATCCATGGTTTCAGATGCATCATCAGGCCCTCCACAGTTCCAAGAATACGAAAACTATGCCGGCAGCGGCAAGAATCTGCAGTTGTTTCATGGATATGATCAATCTCCAATGCCTGAAAATAAGAAAAAGAGTAAGCAGAATAATAAGAGCAAAGCAAAAGAGCTGATGAGGGTTAAAAAGCAAGAGAATCTTTGCCTTGATGATACTGCCACCTCCCCACTTCCTCATTTCGCGCAGGCAAGTTCAAGAAAATAGATGAAACAATGTGTTTTGCTAATTCAATTCTCTATCTGCCCTTTTGAAATTTTATCTTGTTGGGATTGAATCTCAGGACAATCTGGCTCCTTCTGGTAATTTGCAGGAATTTTCCTGCTGAGGTAAGTAACAACTTTTCACTTTGTTGTTTAGGAACGTTAGAAAATTTATTGGTAAGAAATTACTTTTCCAAGCTATTTATGCAGCACAGTCATATTTATTTTCTGTTACTATTTTCATCTTTCTTTTCTAAAAATCATTCAGGGCAAACAAACTACGAAGAAGCACACAGGGTTCTTCAAATCTTCCACAAAAGGGAAATCAAGTGAGTAATTTTCACCGATTCGTGTGTCAATAGTTTTTTTGTTGGTTGGAAGAGAAGTATATTTACAATGTTTTAATTTATACTGCGTCCTTTGCTTAACTTGTCAGGCACTTTGGTTGGAAGAAAGAAGCAGTAAGTAAGAAGTGGATAGAACAATTTTAATGGAAATGGCAGTTGAATTTTAAGGATCTTTGTTGTATGGATCTCCTTCATTAATTTAACGAAATTTAGTGTAATTAATATTTTCTACCTGTTATTTATTCCTGTCCGTTTAGTAGGGAACAAGTCTGAAAAAATAAAACCCAGCCAAACTAAACAGTAAACACCAAAACAATGGAAAAAGAAAAAAAATCTTTAGAGGCTCCATCGGTGATCCTATATCGATTATATAAAAACCAACGAATAATTTAATCATGGAATTTAATTTCAATATGAAAAAAATCCATATTTATGAATATGAATGCAAGTATAAAATCATCGCTCAACCAAGAACAAACACAAGACCAACATATTAGAACGTAGCATGTCCACAATAATTACTACAACTTGTGGGCTAACGGCAAATATAGTAGATAATTATAATTATAAAGCAAATGCCTATAAGAGAATAAAACCTTTCTATTACAAGAATAGCCAGCCTAGCCAAGAACTTGTTGACCTGTACTTTACGAACTTAAACAGGACAATTCTTATGATGAAATCAATAAACTTGGTGCCACTCAACTGAATTTTTTCCCCCAAAACGGAAATCTCATTATTCAGGGTTCACCCTTTTGGTAGGTGAGCGATTTTTCGGTAAATCGCACTGGATGAACTAGAATCACACGTTCATCTACTAAAATTTAAGAATTTTATCTATTTAGGTGCAGGATGGTTATGTTCTTTATTTTATGCCACATCACTGTACTAATTATCTGTAATCCATTGCATTTATTAATAATATTATTGATGCGAATATTGAATGAATTTGATTTTGATTGGATTCTTCCAAAAATGTGTGGAAGTTCTTGCCATCCTTAGAAATTGGAGCCCAATGGCTCAAATTTTAGGAAAAAGACAATGCCTCCCAGCTGTGTTCCTAGTCCTAACAAGCTTTCACTTCATAGTACCCAAATAATTGAGAATGATATCAGAATGGAGTGATATCAAACAAATTAGCATACAGCGAAATAACGTAGAGAAATAGAGGGCAAAAATTAATCGAGTAGCGACCACCTGTCAATAATAAACGAAATTAAATCATAAATAAAAACTATTATTGTTGTGGAAAATTGTATCAAATCAAAAAGAAAAATGTCCGGGTGGCAGTTTCATTAAATTTTTTTTTTTTACCGGTCTTACTACAATTGGACTATAAATACAAATTTAAGAGTGTTTTTATATACATGTATTATATGCGAGGACAACTACTACAGCAATAAACAAAAACAAAAAAAAAACAAAAGCAAAATTTTTGTCCTCTTTAATGCCGAATTATTCTTTCTTATGATTTTTTTTTTTGGTGAGATATTGACTAAATACAATTGGGAGAATTACCAGAAGAATTAACTCATCATTTAAAAAATTGTTTGTCCAAAACCCCCCAAGAAATAAAAATTTTGTATCTCATACTTGTATAAGAATATTTTCAGATTTTTAAAAGATTTAATTAATTATTAAATAAAAATTTAATATAAATACATGATAGTTCAGTAATTAAATCGAATTACCAAATAAATTTTCCTAATTGGGCTTAGTCAGGCTAGTTTAGATAAAAAGATTTAAAAAAATATTATTACATTAAATGAGTAAGTATAATTTAGGAAGAAAAAAGAGAGGTTTTTGCCAAATGATATTTTGTGCGTGAAAATTTAGTAACACGGATTTTTTAGATAAAACTTTTATTTTGCATATTTCTTAATATATAATTTTGTAGAATTGGTTTTCTTGTTGATTTTTGTCCGATATCATATACTCGTATGCCATCTTTTCACATATGTTGTTGCACCGTTCTTTTATATTTAGCATTTCTCCACACTTTTTATAGGGTCGGTATAAGTTTAATGACAACTTCTGAATTATTACTGCCCCAACGAGGGCAGAGACAGTGAAGAGTGTTGATACGCTACAGCTAGACATATTTTTGTATGCAACATTATTATTATATACAACAAAAAATATTTTTCAACTTTTATGTTTGAGCACAAGATGAAGTTTCGATGTCCACACATGAAAAGCGCATGGTTCCATGCTACCATCTACAGTATGAAATAAAATTCATTCATAATAAGGTTATCGAAGAAGATGATTCTTCCGAGAATGTTTGACATTTTTCAGACATGTTGGTACTAATTGCATCGTGAACACGATTAGATGTATACCCTTGTACCAAAAATGGTGGAAGGAAAGGCGTTAAGCTTTCACTCATTGCGAACAATTCCTGTCGTGGCCCAGCCTAGCTGGTCCCTGATTTGTGCAGTGCAAACAAACTTTCCTCCTAGATAGGAGTCCACAAGTCACTGTCATAATAAAGATGTCCTCATTTAAAGCTACGAATATGAACAACAACGAATACAAACTATTGGTGGGAGTCTAATAATCAAATAAGAGGGGAATTTCTAACCAGCAAACTTCTGCACATACAATATCAGGTGGTACCAATACATGCAAAAGGTAAATGGGAATGAGGGTGATTGGAAAAAAAACCTACTACAAGAATAAAATAAAGATAGAATATGGTAAGAACGCAAACCATAGTGAATCGATGAATATATTAAACTTTCTGTTGTTAATAGAACTATCAAGATACATTGCACATCATGGTACACAGCCTCCTCCCAACCCCACCAATAAAAAACAGTACGAAGAAGAAAAAGAGAGCAAAAATGATAAGGCAGCATTTGTGACCTCCTTGTGTGAAAAGCCAACCTGGATTGAATGTATCATGTCCCAAAAATATGTCTGTGAACAGGTTGAGTATCAAAAGTCTTAACGACTTGTATCCATGGTTTGTCTATGACCAAGAGAGAATTTTTTGAAAGATGTTCGACAAATAAAACAGGATCCCTGAAAGGACAAATTTCAAAATTTTTTCTACCACCGTGTTTAGTTTCTAATTCATGAACTTTCCGCTTATGCTTTAGAACCCCATTGCTGTGTAGCTTTCTCGTTAATCCTTGATCATTTGCAAACTCAACATCATCGTCTCTATCAACAGGCAACCCAAAATCAATCAAGCACATTGCCCTGGTGCATCAAAAGATCAGTTTTGCTATTGAATATTGGCTACATATAGAAATAGCTAGGTAGAAGTATAATGGGAGGTTATATGGTTATTAATGTCTTAAATTTACTCCAGATACAACAGTTTCATTAAGTAAGTATAATGGGAGGTTATATGGTTATTAATGTCTTAAATTTACTCCAGATACACAGTTTCATTAAGTGCAGACCTTATATACTACAGCACCATAATGAATCAGTTCTGAATATAAAAACAGCACTGTCCTCATATTGTTCAAGGAATGCAAATCACCTGGGACTGTAGACAATAACAGAAGAACTAGAGGATGGTGGGAAGGAAAGACCAATCACTTCTCCAGGAAATTCCTGATATCTTCTGGGCAGAGAAAATGTATGCTGAATGGACCATTCGCCCAACTGTTTGGCCTCCACATCCAATGCATAAACTTGATTTGATGAGGTGGAAATGATAAGAATATTACTATTTTGAGGCGTAAAACCACCAGCTGTAACAGAGGCCCCATCCAATCTTGATAAGAACCAGTGTTGCCTGTTGTTAAAAATAAACTAGTCATCAAAGATTTCCTACGTTGTCACTGATTGGATCAGTTGTATGGCACCAAACGTTATTAAAATATCCGTCCATGCAGTTATAATTGCAAAAACAGGACAAATCCATTAAACAAATCTTAACAAGAGTACCAAAATAGATGCAACTTCAGACAACTTAAGCCAAGTCATATTTAAACAAACAGACAGAAGAAAAGGGCTCCCATGTACCTCAATGTTTCAAGATTGAAAATATATAAATCTCCCAAGCAGTTGATGGCAGCTAGCCACTGACAATCAATACTCGTGAACATTTTTGTAATGGGAGGTTCACAAGGCGGCAATTCCTCAACATCATCTTTGGAACACGGAGTAAAGACATGAACAACCTCCGCACTTCCCACATTTACAACCTTTAAGAGATAAAAACATTAGAAGCATGTAAAAAAAAAGATTTGCAGCAAAAATAAAATATAAAAACAATCGGCTGCAAAAACCCAGGGGCCTAAATCTACATCAATTGCCAACACCCAACAGACACCCAAAGACATTTGGTTAGACAAAAGAACACGTCATCACATTTGACCTGACAAAACAGTGTTGTTATCTCAGCTTAAAAACATAAAAAAAATAAAATAAAAAGAAAAAAATCTTAATGATATCCACCTATCGTTCAAAATATAGCTGGAAATTACACAAGAAAGGATAAACAATCATGCCAAAATATGCATTTAACAAATAACAAGTAAATAATAAAATCAAATTTATTGTTTAAGAATGACAAAAAATGGAACACAGTTAACATCTGCCTAATGATTAACATCAACATTACACAAAGGCACAAGGCCGTTTAGCACTGAATTTCGAAAAAGACCAGCACACGAGTGCACTGAGATCATAACAGTTGGCTACTGAGTCCTCCCACACCCGGGTCCGTTCCCTCTTCTATCAACCTTCTTCCGAATCTTTCAATCTCAAGTCCAAAATTCAGATGACATCCAATAGGTCAAAACAGGGAACTCCATTCAAAGGAATCGCTTTGGTTTTCGAAGTTAACATTCAAGTAGAACATTTATTCCTGATGGCCATGACATTTCAACTTTTCTGAAGACATATCCAATGCGAATCACTCACACAGCATACATTGCAATCAAGGAATTTTCACTCATTATCTCATATGTAGTGTCACTATATACACAGCATACATTGCAATCAAGGAATTTTCACTCATTATCTCATATGTAGTGTCACTATATACTCGAGGTCACACCACACTAGCATCCGAGCTACCATGTGTTATTTAACACGTGGAAAACTAGTACCTCAAATCAAGAATGTAGTAAAAATGCCTCCAATTGTGGTATCAAGTGATAAACTTAATTTTCTCATTGGCTTGGTGAAATAAGTTAAATAATATATCAAACATCCATGCAGAACAATATCCTCATGGTCCTGACGCAGTAAAGGAAAGAAGACTACACGAGAATATCACAGCAAGCAAAAAGTATAAGAATCATGATAACCAAAAGACAGAGGCGACACTTACGTATATCCTTCTATCTTGCCCAGCTAATAACAAACGTGAAGAATCAGAACTAAATATCATGCAGTGGGCAAATGGTATTTCCACAGGAAGCTGCCTTTTATTTACTGTCCACACACTCCTGCCAGATTTACTTCTTTTCAATTCAAATAAATTAGGTTTCACATGGTCGGAGTAGGCAAATGACGTGCCTGATGAAGAAATTGTACTGCATGTGATCTTTCGAGAAGCTTTACATTTAACTCGCGCCACTAAATCTGTGGTTGCAAGCCCACCAGACGGCCCAGGGCTGATGTCGGAGACAGAACAATTTTCTAATCGCACACAATAAATGTCTAACCAGTGAGCAGCCTGGATCAAAAGCAATGGTGTTTGATTGAAAACAGTTTTCATCACTAGCTTCATGGGCATTCTCTGTGGTGCAGGGCATATATCATGGGGAGAAAACTTGTCAAACATCATAGCAGAGTATGCGAATAGTTTAGTGTCATCGCCAGCTGAGATAAGCATGGGCACACCCAAATGAGCCCACTCATGGTAACTGAAATGTGACTTTTCCTTGCCACGTGACCTTTTAACCTTTTCCTCAGGAGGTAGATCTGCTGATGAAAAGAGATCCATTTGATTCAATAGACTCAAAAAATTGAGGAACAAGAAATGCACGTTCAAATACAAAAAAGGTTTAAACGATCAAATCAAAATCACTCAAAGCACAAACCTACCATCATGGTTAATAGGTACTGCTACAGTCAATGCCTTGACATCATGTGTATGAGCCCTTACACCGCGAATATATGTCCATTTTTTGACAGCGCTGGACCTCCCGTCACAAGACCCAACAGCACCATTGGAAAGTTTATAAAGTATCACCTACAAAAAACAGCAGGTTACACATTCTAGCTTGGGTAAAACATATCACAAAAAATGGATACAAAATGAGCATCATAAGGTGGTTAATCAAAATCACGGTCAGAATAGCTAAGATAATGAAGTAAATCAGAAGCAATGTTTAATCTTATCAACATTATACGACAATTTCTGATGAACAAAAGATCTTGTAAACACCTAAACCATCAGAGCAAAGAGAAAATGTGGCGACCACCAATCATAAGAAACCCAGGCAAACAAAGTGATAGCAATAAATTTAATTCCAAGCTTAGCTAACCACAATCGATCATACTAACCATATCAACCATATAGTTTTATGAAAAGAGCCATGATCTGGTGTCAAACAACACTTCAACAATGACAGAATGACACAGTGGAAAGCTCACCAAGGCATGTTGGAACAAATAACCAGGCCAAAAAATCAGATCAGAATGTACCTGACCATCAGCACCAGTGGAGAACACTCTGTTATGGTTAGGAGTTGCTGCTAAGGCGTTTACATCACCCTTATGATAAGTATGTGCCTGAAGAAGCGTCCCAAATTGACTGTCCCAGAATTGCACACTACCAGAACTATCCGCACTGACGATGGTTTCACATCTAAAACCAACACTATTATTGTTAAAAATAGCTCATAGAGAGATAATTCAAATACATAATCAGCATGCATAGGCAGAATGATACATGTTACGCGACTGAATAGACATATACCTCAATGCAAGCAAATACCATATGCAAAGATCACTTCCACTCCCGGAACCTCCAATTGAAACAGTTATTCTGTAGATCTCATGAGCTAGCTTAGCGTCCCAACACCTTATGAATCTAATTAAAAAAGGAAATCTGAGAAACGATACGAACTTTAATGCTTTAAAGGAATTTTAAATTCCATCTTTATGTGAATACCCATATGTGCTGAAAAAAGAATAGAGCAATCAATGTTATTCAATGTTTATGAACATGATACAATGTAAACAGTACCACATACCCGTCACTACTCCCTGAATAAATCCTGCTGGCATCAGGACTCCATGCCACACTTAATGTGCGTCCTGCGAGACACGTGAAATAAAGTCAGACTATCAGGTTTTTGCACAAAAAAAGGGTTGAAAAATAGATAATAAACCAAATAGGGAAGATATCTCACCACCGACCCTTGGCAACGTCCTGTTGTAAGTAAGTTTCTCGGCATCTGAAACACCATAAACTCGCACGCAGCCATCATCACAAGCAGCTGCTAGATGGGTACACTTAGCATCACTATCCTCATGATGCTCAATAGCATCCTTGTCGTCATTGTCATCTTCACTTTCACTACTCTCCTCTTCATCGAGGCAACTATTAATTGAACTGGTGTGACCATTTTCATGAGAATTAATTTCCTGCTTCGCGTTGAAGAGCAAATCATAGCATGGTTCAGCAGCAATTTGCCATATTGAGATCCCGATCGAATCTAGAACCCTCTATAGCCAACACAGCATGAAACATACACGGTCAATAGCATATTCGTAGCTTCAAAATACAGGATATTGACAACAAAAAAATCATAAAAATGTGGGATGGTGTTAAAATTATTTTTCAAGTCCCAAAAATAACTTAAAATGTATTTGCATCAACCTCCCTCATCAAATCTACAGTAAGCAGAGACCAAAAACAAAACTGCATTGACATTAATTTATATCGGCTTTCTTGAGGGAGAGTATTGTCCGATTGGCACTATTTACATGCAAATGCATTCAACCAATGAATTCACAGCTTAAAAAGGCTATGACAAAAACAAGTTTATTCCAACTATTCTCTCGAACTCAAACTGCTGAGATAATTCCAATTCACAGTTGATTTTCAGATCATGAATTGTTGAAAATTCTCCACTCATTCCATTTAGTTTAATGCAGTACACCTAGGTTGAAATGATGTAAACAGAGAACTGTATTTAAAGCATATAATTTAATTTATATTTAAATGTGTAAAGCTTCACCTTTTGTCTTAAATCAAACAAATCCCATTCGGAAATAGAGCCATCGATGCTGGACGAGAACAGTCGACCCAGAGATGCACCTGTCGGCCCGGAATGACACCACACCAGAGATGAAACTCTCGTATTGGGGTCCCCGTGAATGGTCTACACAGAAAAACATTCATTTTCACCAATTTTCCAATAAATTAAAAGTTTTTAATTCATCAAAATAGAGTGGTGTGGCGTACAAGCTGACAGTGCCAACCAACGGAGCCTGGGGACACCAGCCAAATCTCAAGAGAGCTGTCGGCGCGTGCGGCGGCGACCTGAGAGCCGTCTGCGCTGGTGGCTAGGGCAACGACAGGGGATGGATTCCACTCCACCGAACTGCTTCGATGGACTTTAAGCATCTCTGTGTTGGGCTTTTGAGCTGTATTCTTGGTGAATTTGATTGATTCCCAGCTATTTGAGGCGTGTGAAAAAGAAGCATCACAGAGAGGGAAAAGGTGGCGACCGTGGAGAGGAAAACATATTTTCTAGGTTTTTAGGGCTTTAGGTAAATAATGGATCGGGTTTGATTCGATCGTCTCTTCGGATCTCGACAGAGGAGTCCACTCATCTATAATGGGCCGATGGGTTTGGGCCATCGACATTGTCGTATATAACGCCTTGCGTTTTTATGTGATAACAGCTATTGACTTATTCATAAAATTTTATTCTCTTACAATAAATTATGGAATGGCTTAATGGGTAATAATAATTAATCTAATCATATAAAACCAATATTACTAATGATTCTGACCATTTAAAAATTTATAATTCATCCATCCTGTTTTTTAATCCTTGATAATGGTTCGTAAACCCTAAAGTTTAACTGCATTTACGAAACACAATAATAAACCAACGGTAGCTTTTTTTGGTGGATCGCTTCCTCTCTTCATTCTTGATAGACAGAAGCAAAGCATTCCTTTAGTTGTCTATCTTTCCTTCGTGAATTTGCGAATGGAAAATGCATATGCTAGATCTGTCCCAGAGGTTAGTTATTTTGTTTACTCTGTGTGCATTCAGATCCTGTTAATTAATCATGGAAAGCCAAGGTGATGCTTTGAATTGACCAAATTTAAGATTTTGATGTTTATTGTTAGCTTTTTGTTTCAAGATTCGATCAAGGGATGTGAAACGGTTGGATTGATTTAGTGGTTATTGGAACTAGTCTTCCTTTTTACCCCTTTCTATTTCTCTCATTCGGTGATCATGGGAAATTGATAATCTTTTGAGTTATTGTTTTAAGAGGCGGCAATTAGACGTAGCTGTCAACTTGAGATTTTAATCCATTTTATCATATCGTGACCATTTGCATAGGTTTTGGAATTCTTTGCGGTGGATTCAAGTCGTGGATTGACAGATTTCCAGGTAATTTCTAGACGTTAACCATCGCTCGATCGTTTTAAATTTACCATGTACTAATTTGTTTTTCTTAATATCCATCGATGTGAAAAAGCATTCGATTGAAGATACTTGTAATTTTTATTATTTGGAGTTTTGCTCTTGAAATTGGTTATCTTTGGATGTTTCAGGTGGCAGAGCATGGAAGATTGTATGGAAAAAATGGTTAGTGCTGTATTATTATAAGTGGTCATAATTCATCAATTCAGAAACGTAGGACTTGAACATCTATACTCAGAGTAGTTTGTGGGTGAGTTTTACTATGTGGTGTTCGAGAGAACCGATACCAATATCTTCGATTTTTTTTAATTGTTTTGTGGGTGGCAGTACGAAAAGTGGTTTCGTATGTGGAGTGTTTGCAACTTCTACAAAAAGTGGTTCTTAAATTTTTCTCTGTAAATTTGTAAAGGAAAATCTAAGAATTGCTTCTTAAAAAATTATATTCATCTTTGTAATTCTAAGTATTCTTTTTCTTTTGGAACTAAGTATCTGCCCGTCCTGTTTTTTATCCCATAAAACAACTTGAATTTGACCGTTCGAGAAATAAGAAATAAGAGTTTTATTTGGGAGCACCTATCACTAGAGAAATAGTTAACAATCCCCCTGTTTCTATATTTGCCGTTTCTATATTTTCCATGTTTACATATACTGTTTTCATAACTAAAACACCTTTACATATTTTTTTTTTTGATAGGAAACAAAATATTAATTTAAGTGATTAAAAAGATTACAAAAGTCATCGATTATAGCAGATGACCTTCCTAATTACACATTATATCACACTAGTGATCTAGTGATACACAAAATGTACAACAATTTTATTTGTTAAATCAAATGTACAACAATTTTTTTTTTAAAATTGTGTAGAAGATAACATACATATGAAAATAAACTACTGGTAATGTATGTAGTCACTTATTAATAAAAACCTGTTTTTGAATGTTTCTCCCACACAGGTACCTATTTCTATTTCTAGTAAAAAAACATCTTCTGTAATAGATGCCTGTTTATTTGTTTCACAAAAAATAAAAAATCATTTTTGCAACTAACAGAAATAACAAATAAAAACAAAATATGTGTCAAAGAGATTCATTGTCGACTTAGAGTATGTCAGATTGGCAACAGTATCCGCATTGTGAAATGCAAGTAGTTTTGTTAACTGAGCTTATCAAATAAAGCCATGTACGTGATTCTCTGACTTAACTTGATTCCTGGATGATTATTGGTTTCCTGTGTTTTAGTCCTTCTACTTCATCTGACTAACTTTTAGATATTTCTGAGGAAAACTTAGTTGTGATATGCTATTGTCTGTTTTATCATCTCTAATGTGTCTTGTGACTCTTTGGATGCATGTGCGCTATGCTTGCTCCAGTGCTGCCTGAAGAACCAAGTAAGTAGACCTGAATCTTTCTCGACATCTTTTGGAATCACTTCTTAATATGCATAAGACTCTTTCTGCTATTTCATGAAATGGAGTGATTTCTAACCTCTTCATTTGTATTGCAGACACTCCTTTTTGGAAATTAGTGCTTAAACAATTTGATGATTTGCTTGTAAAGATATTAATTGCAGCTGCTTTTGTCTCTTTCATTCTGGCATTGGCTAATGGAGAGACAGGCTTATCTGCCTTTTTGGAGTCTTCGGTAAGATAACAGCTTTTTACATTTTTTTTAATAGATTTTACAGGGCCACAGATATATGTGCATTTTGGCTGATTCCATGACCTACAATGTCCTAATCATTTCACAAGTTTCAGATCTTTAGAAGCTTGTTCTCATTATATAGGATCGGTCGTGATAGTTGACTAAGAGACCGGGATAATATCGTGTTTCACCATGTGCCGATTAGCTCAATCATGCAACCAGACTTGAGCAATTACATGTTGCTCTGATATTGCTTATGTAATAGAGATGGGCTGGGTAGGAGCTATGTTGCAACTATGCTCAATTGCACACAGACGCACAGGACTTAAATGTAGCACATGTTTTTGTCATGATGCACGAGCCTTGGTTGTTAAAAATTAAATGCAACTTATAAATCCACATTAAATGTATTGATGGTGATTTTAAAGTGAGATTGAATATGATATTAATTCATTTTTAATGAATATTTGTTCTATCATCTTTAAAAAAAATTTAGGCATGGTGATGAAATTTTATTTCAAATATTTAGAATGTAGTGCAATGTCTCTCTGTGCACCATACTTCAATAAGGTGTGTGTTTTGCCTTGCCTTGATACTACTTTACTGACCATTAGTGTCCCTGTGATTCTAATACTTATGATGTAAAAATAAACTCTCTCTGGAAGAACAATGAATTGAGCTTTGGAGTTTGTTTACCT